>NW_013526915.1:1500792-1524197 GCF_000836215.1 Papilio polytes | reverse complement strand
AAAAATCCCCTTTA
This sequence comes from Papilio polytes, assembly GCF_000836215.1. Lineage (NCBI taxonomy): Eukaryota > Metazoa > Arthropoda > Insecta > Lepidoptera > Papilionidae > Papilio > Papilio polytes. The sequence goes on along the minus strand of NW_013526915.1, from coordinate 1,524,183 downwards.
CCTAAGTAAGATTAAAAAAAATAATCTTAAATTAACATAAATAAACACCTTAGAGTTTATACACAGCCTACAACCAAGTAGATAACAGCACAATAATTTAAAACAATAATTTAATAATTTAATGTGTTATCCATATTGTGGTAGTTATGATTAAAAATGTAAGGAATATTCAAATATGAATTATTATAATTCTTGTACTTACATTAACCAAGGCAAGCATTAACCAGATGACAGTGGTCCTTGATATGTGAGATGCGATATGTGCCGACATTTTGGACCTGAAAATTTACAAATAATATATATTAGCAAGACTGTGATGACCCTTAGGGGAAGAGAGAACCCAATGCTCTCAAAGGACCTTAACCAAATGGTCGATTATTCCCAACCCATTTCGATGAAATTAATGAAGATTTATCATAGCAACATTCACAAGTGCTATATAGCTCCTATATTGACAGATTGCTGGACGATATTCGGTTTAATGGGAAGGGAATTAAATTCTTTGACGTTGTAGTATGACGTTTTATGTTGCTTTTACCGTATGTTTCGTTGCTATTGTTTTATCAACTTTTATTAAAACATATACTGTAAAAGGAATTCTCCAGTTCTGGATAATTCACAAGGCTACAAGTGAATTTGTATTATTTACATAAGTGAAAATATCTGAATAAATATACGATGTAAACTAGTTTGGTGAGGCGCCGAGCTAGGCGATTGCTTTCTCGACGTGAAAACGATTACGGCCAATGTCGACATCACATAATTTCCCATATTCTCGTATTCTAGCTGCTTTTTATTTTATTTTTCAATAAACACAATAATCATGTAGCAGTTACAATCCTGTTAAAATATGTAAGTATATTTAAATTAACTTCTGAATGTAGAATTTAACAGTTTGCGTAAATATGGGCGTAATATTTGCGCATTGTATCAATATGGTAAAAGTTACTATATTACAAGAATATATTCCATACCATTTAAACTAAGTATTTTCTAACTTATAGGACAGAAAAAAAGTCAATCATATCGATGTCTCCAACGTAAACTATCGTATGTTCGAAACATAAATTTTGCAAGACACAACTTTAATACGATTAATTATGAGTCATAAAAGATGAATATAGAAGAAAATTATATTCTTTCGAATGTTAATTTCAAAATTAACACAGAAATTAGTATTTATCATATTAGTTTAAGAAACATAAAACAAGATGCAAGTGCCAAAATGGTATGATTAGGAATCAATATTCTTTCTTTCAATGGCACATTATTAATAAAATATTATTTACACATATAAAAAGATTGTCGGCTTACACAACATTAGGCTAAAATTACTTAAGAACTTTCTCCATGTTAAAAGACGAATCGATAATGTTTACACAAAACACTTACACCAATCTATGGCACTTAAGAATTTGACACCATTCCTTTCGCAAACAGAGATGTGACAAATATTTTAGTTGGGCACAACGGAAACATTTAACATGTACTTTCCAATGAATGAACAATACAATTATACTCGAATACCATAGGTACTCAGGTTTAGTCACTAAGGAAGACAATTTAGACGAGCTATCGCCCGCAAAATTTACTAGTGCAAATTTGGACCACCCGTTACGCCATTTTGACGTGCAAAATTAAAAAAGGTAGCCTATAATATGCCTATTCATGTCAGCTACCCTCTAGTGAAAGCCCCATCGAAATCGGCCCCGCCGTTTCGGAGATTACGCAGAACAAACGCGGCTTGTACACAGGCAGACAGACAGACATTTTTAAAGGGGACTTTCGTTATCAACAATGCAAATGCATCATCTTCCCGAAATCTAAAATTTTTCTTTTGATATTATAGACACTCCAATTTGGTAATATGTATAGAATATATCTAAATACTAAGAGAGAATATTTAACTCTGACTACAGTCAGACAATGAATTATTGACAAGAGAGAAAAGCAATAGTTAGATTTTTTCTATAACGAGTCTCAATGACCACATCATTATATTATGGTCTTCGATATCAAGACTACAACAATAATGTCATTATAACAACGATACTCTTGTAACGAGAATGCGAGAGAAAACGTTCATTATATCGAATTTAATGGAGAAAAAGAACAGCCAGCCAATTACTTGTTATTGGATTATGAAACATTCTATTAAAGCAAAATCATACTAATATAAATAAACTAATATTATATATGTGAAAGTGTAAATGTATAGATGAATGGATGGATGGATGTTTGTAAGAGTTTGTAGACTAAACTGCTGAACGGATCTCAATGAAATTTGGCATAGATGTAGAGGATAGTCTGGAAGAACATATAGGCTACTTGTTTTTTTTTTATTACCACGCGGGCGAAAGCTAATACTAAATAAAAGTAGTTATTTTAGTAAGAATAGTAGTACAGTAGAGCCTCGATAAGTTAAAGTCCAAGGGAAACAGAAAATATTTTAAGCTATAGAGGTTTTGGGTTATCAAGGGTCTATGTTGTAGAGGTTTTGGGCGCTGATGGGAAGGGAATTATTTTTTGAAGTTATAGAGGTTTTTAAGTTACCGAGGTTTGAGTTATCGAAGTTCTACTGTAGTAGTAGTAGAATTAGTAATTGTAGTAGAATTATAGTTCTGGCAACTTTACAAGCGCATTGTAAGAGAAGAAATAATTGAACGTCAGTCGTTAAACTACATAATATGTGCGGCCGTTTACTCATTCGATGGAATAATAGCATAATAACAAGTTTTAACATTTACGAGGCCAACATTTGAAGCGAACCGCTCACTAAAAATAACTTTTAACATTGACAGCCGTTGTTAAGTATGGCATGTTATTATATATTGTAATAAGATGCCTCACTATTTTGCACGTAACAACGTATTTGCAGCATGAAAACCTCGGAAGTAGCGAGTATTTTCAACATTTTATGTGTTTCAATTTCAGTTCAGTAAACAGTAATTGATATTACATTCTGATAACAAAGTATTAAATTACATTAATTTTCGAATAAGACGCAAAACGACTTTACACGCTCGAGGACCATTAAAATATGTTCTTTTTTTTCAAATATTGAGACTATAAATTTACTGCCACAGATAATAATCAGAGTCCTTAAATAGTCATGTTTAAATACATAATTTATTTGATTGTATAATGCCAAAATTGAACAACAACAATATATTTATGTTACACTAGCTTTTGCCCGAAACCCGTGAAATTAAAAAAAAAACAATACTTAATAACCCATGTGTGTTTCCAGAGTATCCTCTAAATCTACGCCAAGTTTCACCGTGATCCGTTGAGCAGTTTAGGCTACAAACTTTAACAAACATTCATCTAAACACTCTCATTTATAGCAGTAAAATAATGTTTTATGTGTGCTGGTACTCTATTGACGTAAATAGTTGATACCGCATGACATCAATTAGTAAAATACCCGATCGAATTGTAAAAACACATAATTCAACTTTTTTCTTTCCTTTTAACGAATCGAAATAACTTGTTTGCAATAAGCTCAGCAAATTGGACATTGATGTAAAAGCGCATAACCTCAAAAAAGTCATGCGGTCGCGACGGGAATATTTGAGCAATTTTTTGCGGGATACGAAAGTGCATTATTAGACGGCATTGGAATGCGTTTCGAACGCACGCGCCGTCCCATCTCGCTTCATTGGCTCGTAAGATGTTGAATGTTGAATCATTTTATCGCGTATTTAGAAATCATAGTAAAATATCGTATAACTATAATTCGGATCCTATTTTTAACATTTAATTTATCAGTGAAAGTAAAAATTTGAGTAACAAAGATCTTTTAAAATTCCGAGAGATTTGCGTTTCTATTTTAAGATAAAATATATGTTTCTTTTTCAAATTAACCATGGGTTTCCATTGCCGAAATAACTATTTAAAATACTCTCTGTTGTTTAAGTTTTTTAGGACAATGAGGTATGGAAATATCTATTACTACGTAGAAATTAATGATAAGAACACAAAACTTATTATAATCAAAGTAATATACCGTTACATTTTTAATTATTAAAATTTTACTAAGAAATAAAACTATTCATTCTCATTAAAATCATAAATGCATTCACAGCATCAATAGCTTTCATCGCGAAGCTATAAAAAAACCTTAACGAAGGTACAATAAATATTCAAGTAACAGGCGTGAAAAATTTTTATAGCACATAAGTTATAATCAACATATATGTGGAGTAATAAATTTATTCTCCGACATTTAATGTAGGCTTAATGAATTTATTTCGTAACAATGTTCACTTAAAGTATACGGAAGTCGTTAATACTAAAATGATAAAATTTTCTATACATCCAGTTCCGTGTAAGATTAAAGGCCTGTCTCACCACTGCCTGATAGAGGCTGAGATAGCTTAAAAATGACGTCACTGTCAGATAAGGTAACAAAATCCGATATTTCCATCACAAATTTTACACGTTGGATTGTTTTAAGACAATCTACAATTTGGTGGAACAGGCTCTTAAACTTATATTTCTTTTAATAGCTTTGACAAATCAAATAAGAAACAAAGGTATAGGAAAACAGAAAAAAGATATGTGACACCAATAACACAATGGTTAAAGTTAAGAATATGATACCATGTGGACGCATTCGACCATTATCTCAGCCCATATCCCAAAGCTAAAGCTTAGTTAGAGCGGTAAAGTAAACTACTTGAATATGAAAATACTAAAAAAGTAATGAACTATCAGCACATTGTATAAAAAAGACGCTTTCCATTCTTTATATGTCCCTATGTGAGTTGAGATTTTTGATTTTAATGGATAGAGGGATTCAAATGGAAGGTGTGTAACATAGTAGGGAAATACTGCCGGACGGGTGCGTTTAGTATAAATAATAAATAATGCAACTTACCAGCCACTATATTTCCGACGGCTCGTGTTCTTCGTTCTCCAAACAATCATTATAAATAGTCACAGCACTGTCATATGTGAACAGAACACAATTGTCACCTTCTGTCTGGTGTGTTGTACGCACTATTGTCACTGAACATATCCCTTTTGTGTAACACTTCACTGGTTTAAGTGCGATTTTAAGTGCAGTTTCTTGTTATCTGGAAAAAAAGAAAGATTTTAAATTACTAATTTTCTAAAACAGGCGAACTAAATTAAACTATATCTTTTTAACGTTCGTTACGTATCTTTAACATTTTTTATCCTACTAAAATGCGAAAGTATAGATGTATAGGCTGTTAGTTTGCAGCCAAAATGACTGAACGAGAAAAGTTGACAGATGGAGAGGGTAGTCTGGAAAAACACATAAATCACTTTTGTTTTTTTTTTAATTCCACGGTGGATTAACGGCCCAAAGCTATATAATAAATCTTTGTTTTTTTTCAACACATTTTCAAATAAGGCTACTGAATTATATCTATGGTTATATTTTGTGTGTAGACATGAGTAGGAAATCTTTTGAACATATATTGGTGTCTAATAACGGACAAATAACTGCCTGAGAAAGTGTTTTAACTAAAAATAAATGACAATATTTTTGTACGTTACTAATACAAGCAATATTAGCCTCTGATGACATGTGTTTAAAGCATCCAATCGTATCAATTGTGGATACGATTCTATGTGTTAAAAACGCCAAAGGCATCGTAACAACATTAACAATGGACCATTCAAATTGAATTGTAAGGTGTATTCTAAAAAGGGAAAACTAGAAAAAATCAAGTAGCACTTCGTGTAATTTAGTCAATGCTTCTTGTGTTTAAATTGTGGATTCTTTTTAGTATTGTATGAATTGTATAAATTAGTTTAAGTACGAGACTTGATTTAATACAATAAATTGAAAATTAGTAATACTTGAAAGGAATTTCAAAAACCACAAAAAAGAAAGTTTTACGTAACCAATTCAAAAAAAATTGTAACAGAATATAAAAAATCGATTTAATTTTCCATTTTAATTACAATTTCGAATGAATACAAATTCAAAAATTCTTGAAATATCTCATAACAGGATGTAATATTTCACACGTAAAATATTTAATACATTTTACATGACCTAGTTTTTGATACAGGTTTCTTTGAAATTTTTGTATCAATAATTCATATCCGACAATCTCTTATAGCTGCAATAATATAGTCGGTTGTTAAAACTATTTATTTTATAACCCTTATTTTCGCAAATAAGATAGAAAATTAACCAACCCTACAAATTTTGTTGTAAACCTAAATTATGACAGAAAAAAATCTGGAGTATGAGAAAATATCAGGACTATAGACCCGTACACAAATTTTATTTTCGTGAAATATATAAATCAGATAAATAAACAAACTAACTTACCAATAAATGGACGTCTTCCAATAGATTATAAGTAGAATTTAACTATCAATTTATCGTTGCTAAGTTGTATCTTAACATTTAAAGTTATATAGCCAACACTAGAAACGACTTAAGTGCTAATATTACTGTTTTAAGAATTACACACATTAAACTAGCATACGTGAGATTTTATGTTCAAACAAAAGTATCATCTAGTAGGTACTTGGAAGCCCACATTAAACTAGCTACTTGTATTTGAGGCATTTCTTATGTACGCAGCATGAATACAAAAATAGACCTAATTGTGTTTTAAACGGTAGACTGAATGGTGTATAATCGCTTGACATAGACTACACAATGTGGCCTACTGCGAGCTTCGGATCGCGACGGTTCTGAAAACTCGGCAAGCGGGGCTTTGCGACCGTACTCCGTACACTCCGAACGGCTGGTAACGGTACACACGTGTGACTGTCGATAGCGCCGACAGACTCGCTACTCACGCTCATTTCTACGTATGAGGTGGCGAGAAAAAATAAACGTGATATTAACACGAAGTGAGGTACGTACTACTTTGATAGAGGTTCCTCCTACAGTGCTGTGCTTTGAACTTAGTGTGTGTTTTATATGAAATAACAATTTAGTTTACACATTATGTCACTATTGCACATTATGTGTTAAAAAAATATTTTGAGATCAGACCTCATCTTTTCTTGAAACGCTTCAAGGGACTTTTTGACCGTTGTATTGAAAGGGCATTAATATAATTGTAACTAGCGTAATAACCTTAAACACTCAGAGCCACTGATCCCGCCAAGATGGCGCACTATTCCAATACAGATGTATGACATTGACAGCTGTCAAGTAGGCACGTGATGTATATGCCAATAATCTAGTGTTGCGCCAATCTTCCAGCGTAGTACCGATAAGCTCATTCATTGATAAGCTATTACCATATGCAATTGTGTTTATATTGATTTTTCTTAAAGAATTTCCTTCAACGAAATTATACGTATAAAGTACATACGAAAGTTTCGATTCCAAATAAGACTATGACTGCATAATAAAGGAATTTCACGACATGAAATATGATGTGACCAGAATCGAGAGCGGTATGCGCCGGTGACTTTGACGTGCAAAAACTTGAGCTCGGTTCGACTGCTAATAAATTGAGTGACAACCAGATTGGTGACATACAACAGGCTAAATTCTTCATACTTTGATTTTTATCCATTTAATATTACATTTATGTTTGTAGCTGTTATATTTAATGCATTAAGAACATCATAATTAAGCGAAAATACTTCAAAGTTTAACGAACAAAGCTGTGAATATTTTTTAATGCTTGTGAAATAGTGTTTGAAAGCATTTAATTTTAACGGCCTATTCATATCTTAAGAAGTTCGAAGTTAGAAGGATGGGTGAACTATAATTAGATTTTTTATCTGTTGAAAATGCTCAGCGGCTGCTGAGAGCGGCGATATTATCGTCAAAGAGACGTCATAAACATTTAACGCATGAGAGACGAATGCGGAACGAAATTGGATAGTCCGGATCTACTAACGAACCACCGGGAGCGATACGTGCTTTAGACAAGATACAACAAAACATTATTAAGGATGTGAGAAGCATTAAACATAGCTTCTTTATAGTTAATTATTTCTTACTAATATTATAAATGCGAATGTTTAGATGGATGGATGGATGGATAGATGTTTGTTAGAGTTTGTAGCCTAAACGGCTGAAAGGATCTCGATGAAATTAAGTATGGTTGTATAGTCTGGAAGAACACATAGTCTACTTAATCTTTTTTTAAATCCACGCGCACGGAGTCGCGGGCGAATGCTAATATTTTATAAACTCTTGGATGTTTTCAAATTAATTTTGTACTTATTAACATGAGATAACATTCTTCTTAGTTAAATTCCGTTTAATATTAACCTTAGTTATAATTCATTGTATACAAATCTTTATTTTATGAAAAAAAAGTATAAAGCGTAAATACACACTATTTTGTGGCGTAGGATGTCAGCAATCACAGCATATTTTTGAATAAATCTTTCTTAAAAAAAGCCTTACACTTAGGACACGCTTTAGACTAAATATTTTCACGCTATTAAATTTAGGGGTAAACAAATTGGAAAAAACCTTCATGGGGAAAGGGACCATAAACGACAAGCTGCCAACATTAAAGAAGGTTATAATGGTAACGGTAATTTGCAATTGAGAATTTGTCAAATATAAACAATAAAATAAAGTTTACATAATTTCACTCGAATGACGCCGCACGGGAACAGCTAGTTAATAAAACATTTATAGAATTCGATTAAGCATTATTCTAGGTTTCTATGTGTCGCCTATTTATTGTAATTGTTATTCGTGTTAAGTTATAAATAAGTGCTATTTCATCCAAGATACTGGTTTATTAATTGCTCTTTACTACTTCGTAAGCATTTATTACACAAAAATACTTTATGGTGATGTCTCTTTATAATTACTAGTTACAGTAAGATCTAGTTACGACTGATCATAACTCCACATATATTTAAATATATTTAGGTTACTCCTTAACGACTTCTAAGAAGAAAGGTAATAGAAAACTTACTTCGTTATAATCAGATTATAAGAAACATTATAAAGAGTAAAAAACTGTTCTTGAGAAAGGAAAACACTCTTACTTTTATTTCGGCATGACTGTGACCTCTGATCGAATTCCAAATGGTGCATAGCTTTGTCTATAAAAAACTCTAGGCTTCTTGTCATAGCTGTCATGTACAATAGCTGTTAGTTTTATGACTTAAATTCTGCTTTTATCAGACTTCAGTTTTAACTGCACAGTTTAAATAATCATATTGAAATAATCTGCCAGCAATATTTGTCTCTAATTTCGTTCGAAATTAAAAAAATGTTAATATCTACTCTTTAGTTCCATCAGATAAATAACTATATCAAGTTTTATCCAGGTTAGGCAGCCTTTCTCGAGATATATTCTAACAAACTTTCATCAATCCAAACCTTCCCATTTATGTTAGCAATGTAAGAAAAAATTAAAAAAAAAATTAAAAAAGTGTTACTCCTATACTAAAAGTGCATATAACCTTATTGTATAGCTGTATCTAATGCACAAGAAACGCTGTATTTATGAACAGGATATTGTTAATAAATTGCTTGTCGGCTATTAACTTAACGACTTTAAAATATACACAAATATGTAAACTCCGCTCTAACTGATCATTTAGTTCCGTGTTTTCGTTTCTTTCCGACGCGTAATTGGCTACGGTTTCCGCCATGTTACTGTCGGCGTATATCTGTGCTAAGATACTATCGGCCCAACATTCATATTTACAATGTTTATTTCTTTTTAAATACATTACCTTATCTTGATGAACAAAGAAAATGAAGACATATGGTACAAATTGTAACAGTAAATAATGCGCTGAATCGAAATGGAACGTTAAGTTGATCTTTCTTGTTACTTTCGGATTAAATGCATTTTTAGATCGCGCACACCTTTGAGTAAACTATCGCACAACTGTTTAGTCGCGCTTTGTTTACTATGAGCTTATATTAAGGTTATTATTTGTGCAATTTAAGTATTGAATGGGCTGCGAAACAATCGACAATCGCACAACAGTTGTGCGATAGTTCAATCAATTTTGTGCGCTCGATCTTAGAGTCTCGGCGGAAAGGCTTGTAGCAAGCGAGTTAATTTGGTATAGACTTATTTAAGTTTGTTTATTTGTTAATTACACTTCGTGATAAATGAAATCAAACTTTTTTTGATCTTTAATTTTAGATTTTTTCATTTTGATTCAATTTCAATTTGACCACATCTTCACCTTGGTCTAGGTGGGATAGTGGTCAAGCGCTGGTTTTGCAATTTAAAAAAAAAAGATACAAATTTGTCACATGAATAGTATAGTTAAAATACAAGCTTCTGTTATAAAACGGCACAAAGTATCACATAACAGTAAATATATTTCATATCACGACAGGTTTGGAAGTAGCATAGTTGAACTTAGATCCTTTGTATCGCTTTCGTCGCGAAAGCGGCCTTCGCTCGCGGGTTCAAAAGTCAAACAACCTGAACCTATAGTATACTCACCGGCCCTGTGGAATCCTATTAGATTGCACAGATAACTGTGTATTACTATCTCCTAGAATGTTTTATTTAAAACTAGCTGTTGCCCGCGACTTCGTCCGCGTGGTATTAGAAAACATACGAACTATATAAATAACAAAAAGCTACGTATCCCGTGGGAACTGGACATTTCTCGGGGATGAACCTTATCCCATGTGTACTACAGACTTTGTTTTATATCTGTACCAAATTTAGATATGTTGAACCCTTGCAGAATGATCGAGTAAACATTAAAAAAACTAAATTAATGAATCCCAATCATAACTATTCCCGGGATAAAAGTAGCCTATGTGTTCTTCCAGACTATACTACTACCGGTGCCAAAATTCATGGAGATCCCTTCAGCCGTTTAGGCTACAAACGCTAACAAAACATCCATCCATCCATCGTAACTTTCGCATTTATAAAATTCATGTTATTGTATGATATGATTTTATAGCTAAGTAACAAATGCTTACATTGTGATGTGTTTTAAAACATTATAATCCATCTACCACCATCTACACGTAAATCACCGTAACGTTCGATACCGTTCATAATATACTGTAATCAGGAAATGTTTTAAAAAATTATTGTTTTGCGTCTGCAACTCATCTAGGGTTGAAAATATTGCGTCTAACCCTATAGTTACACCCCTTATAAAATACCATCAACACAACTTTCTAGAATACAACGGAATCTAAACCAACTAGTTGATATTCGTATCAGGTCAAAACATTCGTCAGTATTGTGACACGAGTGCAGAGATAACACTGCACGACTCTGGAGAAACGAAGTAGAGCAGAATAATAGGATGATAAGTTTATCTAACTCACGACGATACATTGTCGGGGATTCATAATTTCATACAATTATCTAAGAACTGTTGTATTTCTTTGGGTTAGTAAAACAAAGGCGTCACCAGACGATTAAGGAGGGGAACTCGTTTCATGTCTATTTTACATTTTTATTCTCTACGGAGGCAAAGAGGCAGCTGAATGATTTAAAGACGGTCTTGAAATATAGTTTTTTAATGTTTTGTAATTATATTTTCTAACGCATCAACTTTACTTACGCTAAGGAGGGATGAATTGCATGTTACAAGGAGAACGTTAGTTATGAGTGTTGAGGTACAGCAGTAGAGGTAGACCTAGAAAGAGATGGATGGATTGTGTGAAAGGTGACATGATCAAGAAAGGAGAGTGATGACTGAGATGACGTATGATAGAGTTATGTGGATAACAAAAACCTGTTGCGCCCTACGGGAGTAGGATAAAGAGGAAGATGAAGAAGATTTACTAACGCTTCAAGTAATAGTATAGTGTACTTAATAACTTCTAATCTATTAAGCAATATCCTATGGTTTAAACTGATAGTTCTTAAATATAAGCTGTATAATATTTCACGTCACTGTTCCAAGTCTCCGCATTTTGTAGCGCAATCCAACACTGTCATTCCATTTATAATTGCAGATATTCCGTAAATGTTTCTAGTAGTTTCTATTTATTTCTAGAAAATGTTGGAGGTAGTGTTTAAATGAGCCATAATTTATACGTTTACACTTTAATCCTTTCCTTTCCCCCGTTGCTTGTTCAGTGGGTAGGCATATTGAAATTTAAGACCTTGTAACTTAGCGCCTAGATCTAGCATATTGGTAAATCTAGACTTCATTCAACTGGTAAATATTTAAATTGTTTTATTCAGATTTTTTATCTTATTAAATTCTAGCACTAATATACACGCAAATATTGTTAAGTTGTGAATAAAAGGATTGTTTACTCATAAGATTATATTTTCGCGTTACCAATTCAGGTTAAAAATCATAAATAAATTACAGGCACTTCTGCATTATTATTCTTCGACAGAACCACATAAATTTTCCATCAGTAATGAGAGTACAAACGATAATTGCGATACCTGACCATCCGTTGAATTTATTCGGGTCCAGATGGTTAACAATACAGCGTGTTGCCTGCGGCGCGTAGCGTTTAGATCAAATAACACGATGGCAGCGGTGAAAATTAGATATAAGAATGGAAGGGAATCATTATGTCGGCTCGTTTTATAACTTACAAATTAAAGGGCTCTTCGGAACACAAAATGCTGTCTGGCCAGTTGCCTTCGAGTTGAAAGAATTAAAAATGGTCCTGTAGATAAGTTAATTTTTGTAATGTATTCCAATTCATTGCTAATCATATTTTTTATGCCAAAACAACGTATTTAATTTCAAATTTGTATAGAGTTAAGACTAATTGGTACACAGATAAAGTCAAATTGGGTTTAACACAAAGAAAACTTTAAACTGAGACCAAAATTAGAAATTAAAAAGAACAAGAACTATGTTAATGACGAATACTGTTTTAAAAAATAAGTTAACGTTCAGAATACAAAATTTTGGCACACCATGCGGTCTAAAGCATCTCCCAATAAGACGTAAAGCCAAAATCGAATTCTGCATAAATCAAACCACGTTTCTTTCCAGAATATATTGAACTGCTCTTCCATTTCTTGTTTGCAAAAACTCAATAAACGAAAAAACCTCATCGATTTATTCTACTTTATGTTATGAAATATTCATTAAAACGATTTAAACTGATTGAACTTAAATCAACCTGTTTTTTAATTGTGACTTAATTATCTTTAGCAGAAATTAACTACAATCAATTCAGTCATATTAACTTTTTATGATCTTTATATTCAAATTTAATTCATTTCACCAAATCATCACGGCGATCTTGACGTATAAAAATTATCGTGGCAATTCTCAGAACACAATTAGAAAAATTATTGTTTAGTTTTCTCTTATGTAATCAATTTTTGAAAATTGTCTTATAATAGAGAAAGTCTACCAAAGTTTGTTATTAAAAAAATTGATCATCAAGCAATCTTACCAAATTTTCAACATATACGATATTTTTCTGAATCAATATTAAAACGGAAATGTAAATATGTATTTTTAAACAATCTACAGTGTCAAAAATAGATTGGTTTCGTATTTACTGTTAGGCGGGTCATCAAATAAATTATTCATGTGTATTCAAAAAGCTCGGAATCTCGGGTGGCCATATTTAAATCCAAATACGGATATTCTGAAATACTTCGTCTTAGCTTTTTACTAAAGATAACTGAAAAGGTAATAATTATAATATGTTTAAAGTCCGTTTTTACTTTCGTTTATACGCAAAATATGAGCAACATTCTGCAATGCAGACAATCTTACTTCTTACTAATGTTATAAACGCGAAAGTAAACTTTATTTCATTTATCCATTTAAAGATGGATAAATGGATGGATGGATGGATGTTTGTTATTACGTATGTGGCGTAGATGTAGAAAATAGTTTGATATAACACATAACCTGTCTTTCTGTTTAATTCCTCACGAACGTCACGGGCGAGAGCTAGTTATGAATAACGCCCAACGATATAAGAATTATGTTACTAGAAAAAGGATGTAAAAAGAAACTCCTATATTTTTTCTTCTGTAGAACCCTAAGTAGTATTTGAATAAACTCGTTTATTCCAAAAATTAGTGGAAAACATTAGCATTGTGCGTTGGCGTAATTGCCCAGAGGCTTAAAATGTCTACTTCATACAAGTATGGATATCTAACTTCAATTGGCCACTTCATAATGAGATTGACTTTAGTTTTAAATTCCGAGAAAATCGAAACCATTGTGGACAATTTACGACAAAACTAGCTGTGATACAAAACTATAAAATCAACTTACAATAACAAATTCCTCAAGATATTTTTTTTTTCATTTACCTTTTTAATAATTATAAAAGTAATAGTGTAACATTCTTAGTGGCCAGTAAGACCTATTTGTTAGAATGTAAACTTTTTATCTACCAAAGAGGTCGAATACGTCAAACTTCACGTTAACGCTTTGGACGCGCTAAAGCTTGAACTATATGATGAGAATTAATTACTTTTAATTGATAGATAGACAATACGCCTGTAAAAGATACGTTAATCACAGTTGATTATTCTGACAGCGTCTTCTTATTAAAATAAGAAAAGAACGATCTTTGCCTACACAATACCGTTAAACGACTGTCGGAATCAAAATCATTAGTACAACAAAAGCATTAATAGACTATGATTGAATTCACACACATAAAAAACGAAATCGAATAGGCATAATAATTAGCTTGACATCTTGACTCATGCAATACAAGAAATGATATAAACATCTTTAACATACTGCACTTATTTCTGATATAACATCCATGCGAAGACAGAGCAATTTACTAGTTTATCAACAATTAATGATTTGATTTATTGAATAAAATAGAGACGAATTTAGATGTATGATAAACTACGTGACTAGGAACTAAAGAGTTATTAATCAAATGGGCGAAGTGCGTTGATTGGAACAGAAGGCGATTTTTTAATGTCGGTCAATAGTCATAATGATCGAAACCAATAGGTCCTGATGACCACTCTAATCATCAAGTCCCGCTATGACGTCCTTATCACTAAACTATCGTTTAAAGGCGCGTTCACAATTGTGTTAATTATACATATTGTGATTAAAAAAAACACTTATTTATCAAAATTAACACTATAGTATTCAGTAACTCTGTAAATGTAATGAATAGGTTTCTTGTGCCGATTAAAAATAAAACTTTTATAAGCGAACATTAAGTTTGGAGAAAAAGGATAACAAATTGTATAAATTTTTGCAGTCAATTCGAGATCAAGCATTTCAAATATATGGTCAAACGAAATACACAGAGCAAATAATTTGACAAACACATATAACGACTTAAAATTTCATGACCTTTAGAGATTAAATTACTATACTAATTGCAAACGAAAAATGTATTTTTCAGCGTAGCATGTGGCCGTGGCCTTACAGTAGAGGCAGCGCTCAGCGAGGCGTAAGCCCCATAAAGTGGAGAGAGCCGCGCCGCTCCGTATACATTAATAAATTAATAATCATTATAAATGGAATTCCGCTAGCCGAGCGCGCTTTTTACGCCATACGCGAGTGAGAGTTTCGGATTAAGATTTTAAAATACGGTAAAATTTGAAAATAAATGGAATTCTTTACACGTTTAAGCTAATAAAATTTTAAAGGTTATGGTAGCTTGACAAACAAAATAACACGCATTTTACAAATACATTTATCCTGTCTTTCACTTAATAATGCATCACTAAACACATGCCTTATTAGTAATGCTGAGTTGCTGAAGTTTCCATTTATTTTATCACTAACTGTTCCCATGCGACTTCTGTAGTATATAGAGGGTAGAATTGGTAATTAATAAATCAGTTGGCATCCGACCGCATAGTTTTATTGACGTATCTTACAACTTCATCTGCATGAAATTATAAAAATTTCATTTTATTGTTCATATTTGTCAAATTATCAATAGCAAGTGTCAAAATAACATGACATGACAAACCTGGCAATCTTGCTTCCTTGATGTTGGCAGCAACTTATGGTCTCTTTCCCATATTAGTTCTTTTATTCAAAATATTTACCATCCCCACAAGTTTAATGGCGTGAAAATATATAGCCTAAAACGTGATGTAACTTATTAAAAAAAGAAATATTCAAAAATATGCTGTAATTGCTGACATCTTAGGCAACAAAGAAGTGTGTGTTTACGCTTTATTATAATCGTATAGATTATCTAGTGATTCATGTTAGGTTAAACTAAATTTTAAAGAAGTAGAACTTAAGTTACGTAGTTCGGAAACGCATTTCAAGAATTTATCGAACCAAAGACACTAACTAATGATAAAAGTATCTGGGAAACTGGCCATCAAATTCTTTGTTGAGATTTTATAAAGTGAGTGAAAGGGAGGAAAATATGTAGATACTCCAATATTTATGTCAACTACGTTAATACATTTATCACCCACTGAGTATTTACATCCGCTGCGGTCGACCACAGTCGCCGCAAATTAAATTTCAATTTGTACTCGTATAACAATTATAAAGCGATACAGATGCTAAGTTAGACTTAATGCTGACAAAGTTAGTTACTTAAGTACTAAAACTGTCGATGTTTTCCCACTTAAATGATTTGAAGAAGGTTTATTAAAGACCCTTTAGTGACTTGAAAAAGGGACTCCGCTCCTAACAAATTTTGGTACTGAGTGAACGGGATTTTTGTGCTTAATACCTTGTGCTTAAGATTCAAATTAAAATGCGAGTGTTTTATTACGAAATCGCTTGTTGTAAAATATAAAGAATCACGATGTATACATCAGTTCATTAGTTTCGATTATCTTCTTGATTGATTGCCTTCAATAAGGGACTTTTTGGATATATTACTTTAACCAAACTGTATAACGTATAATGCTTATCTTGAATAGCTTAATTTGTCAAAATGATCAACTACGATTGATCAGAGTGTGTACTTAATGATGGAACTCGCAACTGAGGATAGGAGTGTCGAAAGAAACTAACGTTAAATATCGATTTTGCTCAGTGATTTTATTTAATAATACTTATTGTCAATTTGTTAATTTCATTAGTAAAAGAGCAATCGAACAGAAGCAATGGTTAATTATTGATCAGGTTAAAGACGTTTTATTCGTGTAAAAAACATTTTAATTGATTGAACAGACAGTTGACAGAAATGCAAGTTAAGTGGTCTAATACGGACGTCCGCAAAGGTGATATAGGCGCCAAAAATTTATCTTATTGGAAAAACTATCATAAACATTGGAAAGGCATCAAAAATTATAGCTACAAGGCGAAAATGATCATATGACGATTTTTTTGACATTAATGGGATAGCGCTAGTGCGCTATCATAATTCAGTTTGACTCATGTCCACCGTCTAATATTTTTCTACAATATCGATATCGATAATCGATGTTTTGATGATTGTTTCATCGGTTTCGCTAACGTTGGTAAAGAATTAAATATTTTTTTACAGATCTACGATGTTAAGATTTGAAGTTAGATTGCGGTAAATTTTCATATCGTATTTAACATACTCTCGCTAATTTCGGCGGCGTGTAGATATGTATCTAATCATAGCTTAGTAATTACCTCTGACATTATCCGGGCTCTAATTCTTACTCCGGTATGTTACACTTAACTCCGACGCGAAAACGTGTGTGAAGACTGCATGAAAGATGCGCGTAACGAGACACTGAGCTAATTAGTTTTTATTTACGGTTAACCCACTTTTGTAATGTTTTTTAATTACAACGTACATCAAAACGTTAGTCTACTTCTTGACAATCGTACTATCCATCAAAATTGTAACATTATTTCACATTTTAATGTTTAAACTTCAACATAATGTAGTCTCAAATTTATTTGTTAAAGAGAGATGTGACAAAAACAACCGTTTAAAATCAAATCTTAACGACAAAATGTATGAAAAAGTTATTAATTTTAACGGAAATATCGCCTAAACCAAGTAAATGTAATAAAAATAATAATAATTTATTTATTGTCTCTTTTGTATATATTTCATGGAAATCTAGGCATCTATAGTAGGTTGCTTTGTGTCACAGGAGCCAATTCCTTCCAATTAATTAGTTCTTTTGAAACTGATAATAAAGATACACATATCGAAATAAAAAAAAACATATATCAGACCCTTAAATAACTATGTATTACTCACATTTTCGAATAAAACCATTGTAATTAAAAATTAGATAGTTCTTTTTCTTCCCTCGGTTAATTTCCCTCCCTTATTTCAAATTATCGAAATTATTAAGGAAACGATACATTTTATTAATATAAACTGAAATAATTAAATAGCATGTCAATAGTGAGGGTTACATACTGTTATTTACACCGTTAATCATCCATGCTTTGTAAGAGGCAATTTGCCGGAACCATCGGCACTAATCAGGTCATTGGAGCTCGCACACCACCATACCTTCGATAGTCCGGTAAAGTCGCTACGTCTTAATACTGGGAATTTTCATACAAATGTAATATTGAGTATTAAAGCTTTTAGTATTTAAAAGATCTATGAAAGTAAATGACACAATATTAATCGAGTCTTTTGTAATAAGATTATTAGGCTACATATAAAATGCTTGCAAAATAACAATTTTAAAGTTAATCTTCAACTCGAATAACGTTAAGTTGAAAGAATCTTACTTCTTATAGATGCGAAAGTTTAGATGCATGTCATGGATGTTTGTAGTCTAAACGGCTGAACGGATTTCGATGAAATTTGGTATAGATGTAGGTGATAGTCTGGAAGAACACATAGGCTACGCAATTTTTTTTTAATTTCACGGCGGACTGAGCTAGTAGCTAGAGCTCGAAAGCTCGTATATAACTTAAAAAGAGTCATATTTTATGTCACTCTTTTTAAGTTTTTTGGTTTATTTCAATAAATCCTGTCTATAAGATTGTTAGTGCTATAAATTTTTGATATTAAAATAATCTGCTATTGAAAAACAATTCTCTAACAAATACTCCGACATACTTGCATACTTAAATCCCAGACAGCGTTGATTGAATTAACTTTTTTTTACATTCTATTGGCGACTTTCATTCATTACATTTTATGTTGCATATATGTAAAAATATATTGCAATTAGTAGTGTTAGCCGTGTTCCGTTTTAATAATTATTAGCATATATTTAAATAATAAAGAAGCTTTACACTAACGGTACCGTTTTCAAATATAATAAGAAAGCGTTGTTTAAATGTTAATTTTAAATTATACTAGTATAATAGCAAATATTTTATGAGTAGACGTTTGGTCAAGTTTCATTTGATAGCCCTGTATGTAACTTAGAACTGAAACTTCCGGTTACTTAAGAAATGCTACCAAATCTAAGTTGAATCGATTTGAACCTTCATCGTTATCGTTCAATGATCGTACTCTAAACTGGTTGTTTGAATTACAACGCGACTAAAATTTTTACCACAGATTAACTATTATAATAGGTTATTTTTTATAACTATGTCTTTTCTATAATCTGTTAGGTATATTGGTCATGTCTAAAAAGTGTATAAACTTGTGTTTTATGGGGCTTAATAAGTTTTATTAAACTAAAAACATGGAGTTAATACATTATTGTCATTTTCTTTAAAATTTAATATATTCAAAATTAATCTAATTCACACTTAAATCGTCTAATAGACTGCAATAAACCAAATTATTAAACTTTGCTTACTCATTTGTGGAAAAACTTTCACGTTGTCATTTTATCTGATGAAGTAATCTTCGAGAATATGTTAATAAAAGGCAATAAATGGCAACTCATGATTATCATACAAAAAATTCAACCTCGTATACGAAAGCTAAAAAGCTCTGAGACACTAGTGATTTCTAGCGCGTTGATGTCTTTTATACTGACAGATGAACCACAATATTTTAGTGTTTCTACGATTGAAGACTAAATTGTCAAGAGATGTTTTCTTGATAATTGATACGTTCGCGTTCCGAATTTCGAGCTATCATATTGAATTTCGACACACTTAAAACGTTTGAATGAGAAAAGTGGTTCGCTGACATACATAATTTAATTTATAAATGAACGTTTTACCGTTGTGTATTATAATATAGTGTTATAAAAGTCGTATAAATCTTTCGTATTACACCTTAAACCAAAACATAACCCAAATAGTGATATTTTTAATTTAAACGTTTACTTACCTAGTCGTATATCTATAGAATAGTTCGACTACCCCACAAGTCCACAGAACACATTTAATTGTAGGATGTATATGTTAAGAACAACAAATTAGGGTTGCGCCAGGCACGTGTCGATAGTGAGGGTGTGTGAACGCGACGTGCGATTAGAGCGACGGCCGCGAGAGACTGGCGCGCCGCCGCGTCTGCCTGGCACCTGCCGCCTCCCCTCGCGCATAGTGTTGTTACTCAAAATTATCGATATCGATAAATCATCATCATCACAGTACGTACTCATTCATACATCTCTGTGAACCGTCTTGATGTCATGATTTCACCCTCACTATCCTCTTATGTGAAATATGATTTTCACCCAAGTCTTCTTTGGTCTTCCTCTAACGTTATAACAACATTCCACTAAACAAATTTATATTTGTGCAGCATTAATTGTAAGGGTTTTATACTATTTACAATATTTTTTTTATACCGCACCTTCAATAAATCTAATTATCCATAGCTAGTACTTTTATAAGTTAATTTGAACGACCACTGTTCTTAATTCTATTGTCAAACAATTTTCCGGTTTGAAAAACATCTTGTATCTGATCAAGATAAGTATCTCATAATGTTAGATAACTCCGTTTTCATGAGTAGGTTTTAATGTTTGATTGATATAGGAAATAATAAAAACGATATACAGCTTCTAACATCCTCATAATATCCGTTGGTAATAAAACTTATCACATATCGATGATAATTTGATACATCGACTTCACTTCGAACGTATGCATATAGTACTTACATCGACTGTTCAAATTAATTACGGGTTTTCGATGCTACAACTTTCGATGATAAAATTATATTATATCTCTGTCTTACACACGGATAGACCGCTTTGGTATTTCTAGCTTTCTACTACACACAGTTTACAATCTTTGCGGTAGCGCGTGCCAAATCTAAAACGGGATGTTTTCACCTGACTTGTGAATGAACAGATCTGTTGCCGGCTTCCTTTTACAGTGAACAATACAACCTGACAATTGTGTATAACATTGCTTTACTATTAGTTACCTAAAGTCATATAACGTAGAGTCCAAATTCATAATAGCCAGGGCTTAGCTGATAAGAAATAGTGTTGCTCTATTGTCGATAGTAGAATAAGGTCCTGTCCCACCAAATTGTAAATTGTCTGATAATAATCCGTGTTAAATATGTGATGGCGATATCGCATTTTGTTCCCATATGACAGTGACGTAACTTTTAAGCTATCTGACCCACTATCAGCCAGTGATGGGACAGGCCTTTAGAGAAGGTTTGCTAATGATAGTTGCTAATTGAAGCACATTTGAATGGGTATGTTTGACAGTGATTAAAAAACATGGATTGTATGGCTTTTGCTAAGGTTGACTATGACAGACACATAGATTGAAGGGTAGAGTTGAAAACGTTTGAAGTCAGTTACTACAAGGTAAATCATAATGTATTTTAAATGAAATTTTAGATTGATGGATGTTTGTTAACCTGTAACTCCAGAACAGTCTAAAGAATGTGGATTGATTTTGAAACAAAGGCTTGTCGTAGAGCATAACAATGTTTGTAGTTTAAATTACATATGTTTAGGTGAAAATTAGGATGTCTGCAACCAATATTATCCAAGGACTATATGGTTATTGATATGTTTAACAGATTGATAGGAAAGAAATAAAAAAAAAACACAAAACATTTTCTTAAATTTATATTTATATACAGAATTCAGGTACAATCTTAAATTTATGAGTTTTCTGTTTCTTTGTACCTGCAAAAAAATAACAATATGATTCAAATTGTTTAAATTATCTATGAATATAATTAACTTATTATTAAAACAAATTCCGCGATTTACATAAATGAAAATATAGGCAAAATATAGAAACAAACTAATATATTGTAATGTTTGTGTAATCAAAGAAAATGTTACAACCATAGGGTTTTAGTTACTTACTTGCAAACCACACAAGTGTAAAATACAGTTTGCCCTTCATCGGCTGAGCGTAGCTGTAATGTGGCATATGACATTCTATCGTTGCCACATTTAGGACATTTTCTCTCAACTACAGGACCTTCTGGGTCATCTCTGTTTAACATTTTCTCATGAGTCACAACAGATACTGTGTTAAAGTTAACAGTGTATTTGAACTTCAAATTGCTGAAATCTAAAAAAGTGCTTGGTAAAGTAAGAACTTATATGAGCAAGGAGTACCACAATAAATGTGTTAACACAAATTTAATTACATGCAGAAACAACACAATTTGCTTTATCAATACTTATTAACTAATTTTTCAAAGATAAAGAGTTAATTGATTTTCCTTTATAGAATTATTTCAATCAAAACCTATTCTATTAGAGAAAAACTGAGGAATTATCTTTTGTTTTGTTTACCAACCTTAAGGAATCGGCAGTTTTATTCTTTAAAATTAATTATCAATATTTACAATAGAACTTACTTTCAGCATCATATATCCCTTTACAAGCGTAACATTTTACGGATCCAAATTCTTGAAGAAGAGGCAATATAGATCCACATCTGGCGCAAAATGCTGTACTAGTTGAAAATGGTCCAGAATCTACCATTTTAAAGGTTACTAGAAAAAAAATTAGATAAATACCGGTTGCACTTAATATCTAACTTTTACGTGAATTATGTATAATTTATTAACCGAAAGTTTACGAGATAACCTAGAATTACAAACACAAAAAAAAATATCAAGAAAAACTGACATTGACAAGTTGACAACCTTTACTTTACTGTCACTGTCACAGATGCTTACAATCTTTTTTTTTCATAGATAACTACAGGAAAACGAACCGAGACAACTTTTTGCACGACTATTTTTATTAATGCTATAATCATGATACAAATTAACATTTTTCAATAAAATACAAATGCCTACAAATTACTATTTTGCTAGTATAACAATAAGAGGTGACATATTGCCGTTAAAAATCTTCACAGCACCATTAGGTTTTACTTTCGTTACTATGGTAACATTGCGTGAAGTTGCGATGCATCTAAAATCGATGATCTATAGATCAGCATAAGGTGCTTTTCACACATAATCTTAAATTGTATTAGAGAACATGGAAATATGGTTTCCATGAGTTGTGAGTTACCAGACAATTCGCAACTCGGTAGCTCCCATAGTCATATTCCAATGCATAAAGCCGTCAGCTGCTACTTTAATAGTTGAGCCTTAGATCAACGGTTTAAGGTTACGTGAAGTGTTCTTTTTACTCAGTTCAAAATTGATTTACACACGTCTAGTAATCGGTAAAAAGCCTGTCAATCGAAAAAAATATACAAATATCAACAATCAACATTAGTCTTGTGCTTAATCGGACATCTGCAAGTGCACACCACACT
>NW_013526915.1:1498208-1500699 GCF_000836215.1 Papilio polytes | reverse complement strand
TTTTAGTTTAGTCAATCTTAGCCGAGGAACTTATTAACACAACTTTGTCAAGTACATCAGGTATGTAATAACTTAAGTATTCCCAAAGTACACAAATTATTGAACTGCAATACTATAAATTATTAAAGCAATGAAGGAGCGGCATCCACTCAACAGTATTCACAATTAACACACTATAAGCAATTCAGCGACTCAACTAATTGTTTTTTGTTATGCTACACTAAATCTGTATGATTTGTCAGGGTTTTATTTAACAAAGACGACAAAATTGAGTAATAATCCATGTTCATTTAACTTCAGTTTCTCAATGGATCAAGAAATGGAATTACCGCAAACTGACTTTACTGGCACTGACTCAGTTATAACAAGTCATCAAATAGAGACAGACAATGAAGCAATACCAAGTGTTGCACCGACAACTGCGCCTGGTGGCCCACAGTCAGGAAAACATGAAGAATTCTCAGTAGAAAAGGTCCTAGATAGAAGAATAAAAAATGGGAAAGTTGAATATCTTCTAAAATGGAAAGGCTATTCTGAGTAAGTAAATGACAATAGTGGATTATTGTGATATTTATTAATGATAAGGTAAAAAGTAAGCTACCAGGTTTGTCAAATTAGTGAAGTGACCGCTGCCCATAGATAACCTCCTTTTGCAGATAGTGTTGTTATTCTTTTTTGTACTTGTCTCGCAAGAACAATCTTAAAAACTACTCAGCCCCAAGTAGTAATAAAATAAAGGATTATTCAAAAATATGCTGTAATCACAGTTATCCTACATAATAAAGAAACATGTGTTCACATACAGTGATTAATACAAATAGTAATTAGTATAGAAAGATTTAAAATATTAGTTGTTTTTTCAAAGAAATGAATTTAATAAATAATTATAGAGTACTACTAACTGTAGTATATTGAAATAAAAACTATTTTTTTGTAAATGTTATATGCCTAATGATTACACAATGTTTCCCCAGTGAAGACAACACCTGGGAGCCGGAAGACAATCTGGATTGTCCGGAACTTATTTCAGCATATGAAGAGGCGAGACTGAAGAGAGAAAGAGAGGCAGTACCTAATGTGACAGAGTCTGTAGAAGACACTCCAACGAGAAAACGTTCTCGCAGAGCTGACAAGAAAAAAAAGATTGAAGTGAGATTCTTAACACATTTTTATTTTCCAATACATTTATGATATATACTTTTATATATACAGAACTAACATTTTTAATAGTTACTTGGTTTCAAAAATTTGATGCATGTAAAGAATATATGAATACCTAATTTTGAATACATATCTTGCTAGTTTTGTTAATGTATATTTACACACTTTAACAGTGGTAGAACCCTCTTTAACATCTTCTTAGGGTTGGCTTATCCGGTGCAATACTACGACCACACAGAAGACAGACATAAAGCAATTCCGCGTTTTGTCCGATGGGTGTGCCGGAGACCTAACTTTGGTCCCTATTCCTTTACACCCTTTTCTTAAGAAGAAACGATGGGAAGGAAAAGTGAATTGACTTTTGTAATTGTCAGTCTTTTTTATGAATTAAATGCTTCTTGGAGAACATTAATTATTTTTAGTAAAAACATTTGTTTACATCTGAGTCAAAACTTTGTGATTTGTAAGATTTGTTTTCATATGTTTAGTGTGTATTTTTTAATAATTAGCTGTATTAAAAGAAAACATTCTAAATGAATGCATGCATATTTTTGATATTTAGGAAGTTGAAAAACCAAGAGGTCTCAGTCGAGGATTGGCACCAAAGAAGATTGTCGCTGGTCAACTATTCCATGGAACATTATATTTCTTAGTCGAATGGTAAATCAAATCTTGAATTCTTTACTAATATTATAGACGCGAAAGTTTGGATGGATGTTTGTTTGAATTTACAACTTTTACAGCTAATTGGATTTCGAGGATATCTGCCATACATGTACAGAACAGTCTGGAAGAACACATAGGCTACTTATCTATTTTAAATTTCACCACTAAATCGTGTTTTATGTGTTACCGCATATCTCCACCCAATATTAGATCGATTTTGAAAATCGTTCTAATTGTTTATATTTTATTTTGTGATACAAGGATATTAGGTGGCTTACTAAACATGACAATTAACATAGTGCCTTACAAAGTAGTTACCGGCGAAATAGTGAAATAATTGTTCACTATGTAATTTATATATTTCTTAAATGTATCATCATCCACGTGTCCTTATCCCTTACGGAGGATCAACACAGTATGTGCTGCTCTTCCATACATCTCTATTAGCGGTCATATCTGAACCCACTCCTTTAAGCATATCCTCTGTCACACAATCCATCCATACTTCGGTCTTCCTCTACCTTTGTAGCCATCCACATTCAATATTAACACTTGGTTTATATTTCTTAAATATACATAACTACAAATATCTGTTTTAGGGAAGGTTGTATGGAGTTGGATGTTGTGGAGGGCCGTGCTCTGAGCGAGGCATTCCCCCACTTTG
>NW_013526915.1:1417937-1498051 GCF_000836215.1 Papilio polytes | reverse complement strand
CTGTGTGGTCGTGATATAACACCGGGAGAGTCGACCTATTCGTGCGAAGATGTTAAAGCGGGCTCTACCACTGTACCGTGTTATACCGTTTTAAATATTTTGTTAACACATTTCAGTTGCCACCAGCAGCAAGAGTGTCAAACACAGCAATGACACCGATGGATACAGAGGAGAATACTGGACAGAGTTCAATAGACACTCCTGCAGGTAATTTATACATATACTAAATTTAAATGTACATATAACAAAGTCCTTTGCTTTTGGATAACAATTACCATTACAATGGCAATTGATGGTATTGGCTTGTAGTTTGTCTCTTTCACACACATTTTTTTCAATTTATTCACCCCCTAAATTAAATAGCGTGAAAATATATAGCCTATAGCGTATCGTAAGTGTAGGCTTTTGATTAATAAAAGAATTAATCATAAATATAGTGTCTGCTGACATGCTATATAACAAAGAAATGTGTTTGTTTTTTATTAATATAGACTAGCTGTTTCTCGCGTTTTCGTTCGCTTGTAAAAAAGCTTATGCTACTCACTGATAGCTTTTTAACGTTGAAACAATTTGTGGAATCGGCCCAGTAGTTTTGGAGTTAATATTTCAATACATACAAAAATACAAACCTACTGAACGTCAAATTTAGAAGATATTAATTGCCTAAAAAATATCACAGCGTCTATTCTCAATTCCTCTAATATGCTCATTTCGTATCTCTACTATCTATACTTATATAATAAAGCGTAAACACACACTTCTTTGTTGCCTAAGATGTCAGCAATCACAGCACATTTTCGAATAAATATTTTTTTAATAAAAAGCCCTACACTTACGTCACGCTTTAGGCTATATATTTTCACGCCGTTAAACTTAGGGGTAAATATTTTGGATAAAACCCTAATGTCGGAAAGAGACCATAAGTTGTTGCCAACATCAAGGAAGCAAGGTTGCCGTGGTTTGACATCATGTTATGTCATTTTGACATTTGCAAATAATAATTTGACAAATGTGAACAATGAAATGTAATTTTTGTAATGTTATATTTTGCGGATGAAGTCGCATAGGAACAGCTAGTCTTTTAATGTGATAATCATATTTTAATGATTATTTTATTTCATTCAGTACATTCATGTTTCAGAACCGCCTGCAGAAAATCCTATAGACGCTGTTGTAGAACTGGAAGCGCCCTCTATCGAACTACCTGTCAACTGATTTCATTTTATATTCATTGTTACAATATAGAATAAATTTAATTAATAAAAAATTATGGACTAAATAAATATGACTCAATTAAGCAGAATAGTTAATTGTGGTAAACTTAAGTATAAAATAAATAAATATTAAATGGTAGTTTTTTATTACCCTGTAACTATATTATACCCTGTTTTAACAAACAACAATCACAATAAAGAGTATTCAATACTTTGGCACAACGAGGTGTTTACAAGGTATATAAAAATTAGTTATTTACATAGACTATATGTATTAGCAGTGTCTACAGTAAATTTTATGTCGCCACTTATACGATTTTTAACAAAAACAAATTATAACCATATTCAAATAACAAAATAATATCGTTAGGACTATCGCTTATTGCACAAAATTAATTTTTGTACTAAAGTTCAGTAGAACAATCTTACAATTAAAATACTTACCAACTAATAAAACTATATTTTATAACTGGCAATACGACTAAAGTTACTCGTGTGACCAATAGATGGCGCTATTATTAATATTAAAACGATTTATTTTACAAAAATCCAAGGTGTTAAATTTTCTTAAATGTCTAGTTTTGAGTGCATACGGAGTATATCTTATACTTATTTTTGTACACTTTTGCACCTTGACTAGTACTTATAAGTAACTTTTATTATTCCTGCATTAACAGTATATTTCTAACAGTTTAGTGGCTATTAAGTCATACCCATGCAATAAAAAAGGTACTTAACGAACCATAAACGTGGAAGTTAGAATTTGTCTATTCTAACCTCTTTTACCAGGTAACCGAGCAACTTTGTTAAGGAAAGGCGAGATAGACGCGAAATCCTCACATTCAACTATCAATTTCCCTTTATACTTGATGCAGGATTCCGCACACAGTTGTCCTTCGAACCAGCTGCCGAGCATCTTCTTGCATTGAGCACAGTTCTCTATGCAGATATCCATTGGGTCATAACCGGTTGCTGGAAAAAAATACGTTTAAATAAATAAAATAAAAGTACATTTATGTAAGCCCTTAATCAGAGTAAATGTAAAGAATAAAATAAAAGCTTTGTGTTTCATCCATTATTTTAAAAAACAGATGTCCTTA
The DNA here is from genome assembly GCF_000836215.1 of Papilio polytes. Taxonomy (NCBI): domain Eukaryota; kingdom Metazoa; phylum Arthropoda; class Insecta; order Lepidoptera; family Papilionidae; genus Papilio; species Papilio polytes. Next base: position 1,495,737 of record NW_013526915.1, on the reverse strand, counting down.
ATATTTTGTATTTAGGAGTCCTACAGCTAAATCCGGGGTCGGTTATAATTTGCAAAGATAAGATAAGGGACAAGACAGGGTAAGCGGTTTAATTTTGATTAACCTGCTGGGCCTAGCAAAATATAAAACGGGTGAAGGTTTATGAGAGTATAAACGTGGTTGTGCAGTGGCGAAATACCCACACACAAATGATTTGCTATCTTACTCCTTTCTTTAAAATAAATAGAGACAATAGAAATACCACGGTAAGGTAATTTACTAAACAAATGCAACTGTATGAAGGATTTTGTTGCCCCTTAGTCTGTGTTAACATTAACTTAGTAACGGTCTAACATCGTAAAGCGCCTATAAAAGATTTACGATCTTTACTACACCGTGTTTTAGTGTATTAAAATAAAAATATATTAAATTTTTCGTTTAGACAACCATTATTTGGGACATAAAATTTCAGACTGCCTACTTATCTGGGTCTTCGAATTTATGTTAACGTAGCATACATTTTTTAGGAGTCTAATCTCATATAATATCGGTTTGACCATTAATAAGAAAATGGCTGAATTGACCTCAAAGCATTTCGTGAAAGAATTCAGTAGCTATTATCTCTAAAAAAACATTAGATTCAAGACTCAACTTTATTTAGTCTTCAATCTTCGTGGTCGCTAAGGAAGACTATATAACAAAATTGAATACGCGACAATGTCTATTATTCAAAAGCTTTATATATGTTCTAAAACCACGTTTATTAAGATTTATCTAAGTCTAAGATACGGATGTTTTAGTAGATGCGGGATGAAGTCACTTAATTCTAGCTTGCAGACGTAACCCGGCAAACATTAATATAAGCTGCTAGCGCGATGTTATTTTAGACTACATTCGTTTACTGTTTGTGATTCGCTGCCTTGATTTTGAATTTAAATTATTAATTCGTTTTAAAAAAACAGAGGTTTTTTAGCTGTTTTAAAGTTAAAAAAATACTATACATCAAATCGGTGAGATTTTTTAGCATTAAAACTCTAATTTTTTTTTAAAGATTATTTAAAGGTACTCGGTTTTTGAACCAGTTTTTGTTTAATATAGTATAGATTTAACTCAATTATAGCTTTATGCTAGATAAATAACTCATTACGTGAAACAGGTCACTTTTAAACCCGTGGTTAATTTTTGACCCAGCCAGGAAAATAATTTTAAGCTTATGCCTGCGACTTTGCCTATAAGCAAGTAAAAAATCTGTAATAAATATATCCCATGTAACTCAACGATAATGTAGTTTTCTAGTGGCAATTTCTTAAAATCGTGCCACAATTTTTTAATTTATTCATTACATAAACACGACTCTTTCGTCTTCATAAATGGTATAAGAAAATATTCTTTACTGATAATTGGGAAATAAATAAATCTATGTATTCTAAGATTGTTTCGAGAGCACATGCTTCACTTAATTTCCCAGATTAATTTGCAGAGTTAATTACAAAATGTATCAACACCATCTGTGACGTCATTGCGGAAGTCTCATATTGACTAACTAAACTAGCTCCATATTACGACGTTTTAAAAAACTAGTATTGAGAGAACCCGTTGATATGTGAACAAGTTGTCGATAATACATTCTGTAGAGTGTAAAAAACCACTTTATTGCTAAATTACTTGTTCAAAAACATATTTCTTTGTTTTTAAAACGAGAGGAATCTAATCATAGTTGAGGGTGAGCCGCTGCTCTTCCCTGACTCCTTTTTTTTTGGTGTCGGGAAGGAAAAAACCCCCTCGGTGACCATCCTCTAGTGACATTGACGAAGGTTCCGGGATCTCCAAGGAACACACCGGAACCTTCGGTACTCAAACTCTCTGTGGCTCCACGATGTTAGAAACAAAGGACCACTCGAGGTTACCGTCTTCCTGGGATCGTTTTGATAGTCTATCAGGGCCCCCGCCCTGATCTACCACGACCCCAAGGGTCCCAGACTCCTAGAGACTCCAAAAATTAAATTATAAAACTATTTCGACTCCCTTAAACACTGCACTGCACTATTTCCTATTAATATTTACAGCATCTTTTAGTTTCACATTAACTTCAAAAACTCAATACTGCTGGTATTTAAGTAATAAATTCTCGTATAATAAAATACAGTTTTCCTTAATTCAAAAGCTATTAAGTTATGAAATAATACCAAACTATTGAGATTAAAATGTAATACAATGTAAATTGTTAATGGAATTTGACACTTATGTTAACAAGATATAAGATCGAATACTGAATATAATTTAAAACAAAATAAACCTATTATAAAACGCAGTTAAATAATTTAATATTTAAATATATCGCATGGCTGAAATTTTTAACGGATTGTTATGTTTTTTGTATCAAAAACTATCAATCAATTCAATTACAATGTAGACTGTAGTAATATTTCTCAGAATGCATTATACGAGTAAAATTCGCGTAATATAAACAACATATGACTAGATCTTTCTTCTAGAATTTTCTAAAACGTATAAGGAAGACATACGGCCGAGGAAATACTCGAATCAAAACATTCTTTGTGCGGAGGTTGACTGTTATTTATTGAACACATTTAGATAAAGTTACAAACCAGAGCTCGTAGTATATTCTAGTAACAGTTATTAAGAATTTATTTATTTATTATTAATTAATATAATTAATAATAAATAAATATTGTATCTATTATTAGCCTATTAAAGAAAATAAGATGTCTTCGGACTATTACTTATTATACAATTGGAGTGTCTGTTTGTAATATGAAAAGAAAAATTCCAGATTTCGGGAAGATGGTGTATTTGCGTTGCTGATAACGAAAATCGCATTTAACATTTTTTGTCTGTCAGTCTGTCTGTCGGCTGAGTCGATTTCAACCTGATTTTCATTGAATGGTAGCTGACATAGACGGGCATATTATAGGCTACTTTTTTAATTAATAATGCGTGGACAAAGTCGCGGGCAACAGCTATATAATATAATTTTCAACCCTTTGACGGAAATTGCGAGAAAAAACGTAAAGTTTAAAATCGTTAAAGCAAGAAGAACATAAAGCTATTTAATTTCTTGATGGATTAAGATCGAATTTCGACAATTAGGCAACCGGTAATAACAATAAATGTTACCAGCGTTTTGTTACAAGTTAGGGCATTATTTAATTTTTATTTTTAAATATTTTTAATGGTGAAAGAATTAATTAAAATCGGCCCAGTAGTTTTTGAGTTTAATCGTTACATATAAAAACATTTACTTTTGTAATATTAGCATAGTTTACTATGATTCCAATGGGAATGACTTTTTTATTCTTATGAATTTTATATTCATAGAGAAATGAATATCTTAAACCACAATGACAACGTGTTTTTGGCTTAAAATTTACCAGCTTAAACTCACTATACCAATAATGCTTGTGTTGTGTTCGAAATTCAATTTATTAAAGCTAACCGCCTTGGGTTTAGAAGGTGTCGTTAAATCCTTGTTAAGAGTACAGTACATGTACTAGGTATTCCACGTATGTATTTTGTCCTATAATACAAAATTAAGGTGAAGGCAAGGTCAAACGGATTGAGTCCGGTCAGTAATAGCATAAACCTAGATTTAGCAGCTATATTAAACGTTCATAAAATGAAATTTGGTATCTAATTTTAATCAAAATCCTTTAACATGTGTGAACTTGTAAAATATTTGTTTCATTGATAAAAGCATACATTAAAGAATACGAAAGCAGGAGAAATTAGATGATCTTAAAGCCCTTTATCCACTAAAATGGTCGTGTTTTGTTAAAAAAAATACAAACATTTATTTTAATTGGAATTTTACATAATGGCAAATTAAAAGGTGAACATTATGAAAATGACAGAGTTCTAAAAACATCAATCAAAGTTCGTTTCGAACTTACATTTCAGTTTCCAACTAGGTAAGTAATTTGGCAAGAGACGAATTTGTTGACGAAATAAATGTATTTGCAAAGTTGAATTTTTTCCAATCGAATTAACACATTATGTACTATCTAGAAATTAGACAACTTATACTTGCTTGGATTTTATTCAATAATTTTTTATTACGTCAATTTATTAAAAGTTCCATGTATCGGGCATCTATACTATAATAAAGCGTAAACACACATTCTTTGTTGCATAAGATGTCAGTAACTACAGCACATTTTTGAATAATTCTTTTTTTTATTTAAAAGCCCTACACTTACGTCACGCTTTAGGCTATATGTTTTCACGCTATTAAACTTAGGGGGAAAAATTTTGGATAAAAACCCTAATGTGGGAAAGAGACCATAAGTTGCTGCCAACATAAAGGAAGCAAGATTGTCAAGGTTTGTCATGTCATGTCATTTTGATATTGGCCATCGATAATTTGACAAATGTAAACAATAAAATAAAATTTTCATAATTTCGTGCGCACGGGAACAGCTAGTATTAAATATGTACAATATATCACAACTTAGGTCTCACATAAGTTAGTAAGTTTATCGATACATTTGCAAAATTACTAAATTAAAGCTTTTACGAATAAATGACTGTATGAAATATAAATACAACAGTGATAATGTAGGAATGATTTTTAAATTTTATTTCAGTCCATTGATCAAATTCACTCATGCGAACCGTGAGCTGATCTACAGATCATCGATGTTAGCTGAGTTACCCATGACTAGTTAAAGAATGACGCGCGAGGTCAAGTGTAAGTATATTGAAATTGCGCAACGAAACGCCTCGGCGAAAGTAAACCGGCCAATTCGCGGATTGGGGTCATTGCCTCGATTCGCACGAGAGCCTCACCGCGCCGTTAGTTGTGCCACCAAAGTCGCGCCAACTGCAAACTTTGTCAAGTTTTAAGTTTAGGTTCCGTAGTCATTTTTAAAATACAGTAAAAAGCTATAATTTTTTGTATAGTGATTTATGTCCTGACTTACCGCAAGTTTCCGTTGACGTAATTCTTGTATACTAATAATTCCGCTCCCGCCAGTGTTTAAAATAATCAAATGTACACAATTCATGTATATGTTTGGACAAAAACCTTCAAATATGAGAAAAATTAGCACTTGCATCGTAAATGTGTTAATGGAAAAATTTTTGTCTGTAAACAATGTCCGTTATTTATGTTTCCTGGTTAATTGTGTTGTTTTATCTTGCAAATAAAACAGTAATTTAGACACTCCCTAGAGGACTACGGATCCCTAAATATAGATGCTTTTGCAATTTGTATTAGTGACAAGCTATGTCCTTAAAGAGAACACGTGGCTTAAATATCATGTGCTTAACTGTTAGTGAATTAAATTTGCATTTTGCTTTTAATTGATTCATAATTTGTGCAACACGTTTAAAGTATCGCATCTCCCTTAACTTTTTAATTTTTATATATTTAGTTTGCTATAGTTTAGTATTATTAATATTCCTATTATCCTATGTCGATTAAAAAAGTTAATCTAATTTTCTTTTAAATGTTTATTTAAGTTTGCGAGAAATGTTTAAAGCCTAAATAAAAGATTTATTTGCTAATTTTGTATTTAATAGTCCTTAAAATGAAGGTGTACAATTATTCTGTAGGTTTTGCCAAATTTTTCATGAAAATAAGAATAAACTTAAGGCACTGTGTCGGTTACATACTTGTCCTACAAACAGGAATGTTTAGTCAGCAATTTTATAAGTGGTTGGCAATGCCCCAGCAAGTAGATGTGCAAAGTTTCGTACATTACTTTTGGCACCAATGTTTATGTTACTACGTGGAAATTCCTTTGCTAAGTTTAATTAAGGTTTATTTAAATAAATTGGTATTCTACGAAAAGGTATACGATTTTGAATTATTCTTATTGATGGGAAAATTAATAATATGGAGTAATATTAAAAAAGAAATTATAAGTGAAAGCGTTATTTATATTATACTAGCTGTTCCCATGCGACATCATCCGCATAAAATTATAAAAATGTCATTTCATTGTTTACATGTGTCAAATTATCAATTGTAAATGTCAAAATGATATGACATGATGTCAAACCTTGACAACCTTTCCTCCTTTGATGTTGTCAGCAACTTATGGTCTCTTTCCCACATTAGGGTTTTTATCCAAAATATTTACCCCTAAGTATAACGGCATTATATAGCCCAAAGCGAGACGTAAGTATAGGGCTTTTTAATAAAAAAAGAATTATTAGAAAATATGCTTTGATTGTTGACATCTTAGGCAACAAAGAAGTGTGTGTTTATGCTTTATAATAATAGTATAGATTTATCGATTGACTTAGTATATTTAAATACCAAGTTTTGTATTTGACTCACTTCAAAAGGAAGATAGTTCAACTTGTCTTTGTTTTTTAATTACTTGTCATGCATATTTTAAAAATAACTACAGTTATGTCGTACTTTAGTCACAAAGTTCGTTACTAATATATTCATACAAAATGTCTCCGCTAAGAAAGTTTTTGTAGCAATGAATAAATTAATAATTCACTGCGCGTCAGAGCTTACGTTATTCAGCTTTTAGGCTCTAATTTAAGTATTTCATAAGAATATAACAGCGCCGCTAAATCGTCTTTCACACATTTATAACAAAATCTCTAAGCAATCAAACATTGATATATTTAATGATTCAAATTCCTTAATTAAAACTAAAATTAAAAATTATTATTTCAGTAAAGATCACACACCTTAGGTATACATTAAGTTATTTTTCTTTTTTGTGGTGAGTTTTAGTTTTTAATTCTTTGTCATGTAAAACTTTTGTTTTTTATCATAATGTTGTGTTAGCCTGTAAGTGTATCCAAGATATTGTGTTTTAGTTATAATTATTTTTCTTCATCAAACTTGACTTATTTCACGTGATACTTTGGCTTCCTATTGTAAATAAATAAACAAATAAGGGCTGCTTATATCGATACATTTTTAATTAGCTATTTATCCGACTTCCCATAAGAAGGAGGTAATTAATTCGTCTGTATGTTTTTTATGTGTGTTACCGCATAACTCTGCCGCTAGTGGACCGATTTTGATAATTCTTTTTTTATCCGATAGGTAGTGCTTGCAGGTGGGTCCCATTTTTTTTGATTATATAACAACTACAGATGGTTGTTAAAGTTTTAGGAGTAGTAACATACTGAAAACAATCAGTTATTTAATATTTTTCTTTGGTACAAATGTACCTTTTCTGTTTGTATATTTTCCTAAATGTGTTCGTATTCCAGTATACAAATTTTTATGAAACTTAACAATATTCTGAGGACAAACGTAAAATATTTGTGTCGTAAAATTTTTGAAATCAGATAAAAATGTATTCTGTTTTAATGAGACTTGTATGCACTGTGACGTTATTTTAATTATTCATATTTAGACATTTTGACTTTAGCATTGCATACCGTTACGTAATAAAAATGCAAAGCTTTTCCCTTTGTTGTCTTTTTGCCATATTAAAATAATGAACAGTTGAAAAACATTCTGTTTGTAAAACCTTGCCAATTAGTGATTCTTTGTTGTTCCGCAAGAACAATTATTTTATTGAAACTTATGCTTTACATTATGCTAATAAAAGCTGTAGTTTGAAATCTGCACTGGCTTACAACTGGCATATAAACACTAACTACAGCAGAGCCAGGTTAGTGTCCAACAGTACTGGACAAATGTTAACTAAAAAATTCTACCATAGAATATTTTATAGACGCGACATTTTCGATTTGATTCCCAACATGCTAGCATCGTTATTTGTTTTTATAAAAACAAATGAATAAAAATCCCGTAAGATAAGTTCCTATCTGTAAAAACATTGTTATCCCTATTACTCTTTGCAGAACAAATGAAACAACGATATGTCGATAGACATCCAGTTTAAATATTTGCTGGGAAGATCTGTGTACTATAAGATTATAAAAACTTACCAATAGCAGGATTTCCTTTAGATTTCCTTATTATAGTTGCCAACATCATTAACGATAGTACGGTAAGGAAGTTTCGCTGCACCACCATCATTTCAAATTCTAAAATAATTCACATTTTTTTGTAAATAGGGAATACTCTTTGGATATTATGATACACAATTTAAAGAACTATTTAATATTAACTTTATAAATTGCCTTAAATTAATTTACTAAAGTGGCTACAATATTAAATTCGCATTTAACAACTTCATACAAAACTTTATAAACAAAGTACTTACAGCACTTAGGTAATCCCAGATAATGTTTTGCCTTTTTCAAGTATATATTAATATAATAAAACATGTTTATGATACATAATGTATATCGTCGACCATACTCAAAGTAAAATAGTCACTAAGGGACGTCTTTACCATAGATTAAACATAAATTTTACTATAAGATGTCTAATTAGGTATTAAACTATGTGCAGCACGAGTGCTAACATAAAAATTTGTTTATTATGTAAGTATATTACTATTTGTAGTTGTCGTTAAAAACAGAACAATAACTAATATTAGGGTCCTTAAAGTAAATTGAGACCCAAACTGGTACTTAGCATATAACTCCCTTTAATTACTACGTTAAAGGGCTTACAAAGGACTTGTGTATGATTAGTTTCGTAATTATTGTAAACTAACCTAACTGGGGTTCAAACATTTATGTGGCCTATTTCAAAGAGGTTCGAAAATTGTACTTATGCTTGGTTTTGAATGTTTTAACCATAATCGCAGATAATATAATCTGTCCTAGATGTTAAAAGAAACAACAGCAATAATAGTAGTTTGAGCGTATGGTTTGGTACCTAATGTCCCGTCTGTTGATATTTATAAGTAGTCTTTGAGTTAAATGTAATTTACAATATGACAAAATATGCAACAGCTACCCATGTTTAAATAACTAAAACACGTTAAGTGTGAAAGGCTTAATACGAAAGTTTCACTTCAATTTGGACGGTGAAGGTATAAGACTGGAAAAGGGTCTTGATAGAACTTGTTGAGCGGAGATAAAAACATGAATATTTTACTTCTAAAATTAAGAGAATTGTTTATTAAAGTTAACTACGTTTTGTTCATCTAATACTTAATATATTTTTAATATTTGTCACACTTACTGTATTCATAAAAGCTGTCATTTAGATGACAATTATTTGTCACTACACTGGAACTACATTCGCACTGTTTCGATTTCGTTAATTAAATAATATTAAAAAAAAATACATAAGCGACCGTTCGTATATCGCACGTGTTTAAATATGAAACCAGTCGTCTTGTCCATACGTGATCGAGGGGAAGGGGAGGGGAGTTGCATAGTTCGTGCGTCAGGAACACCCCAGGAAACGGATCTATATGTACTTTACCAAACCCGAAAGTTCTAAGTAGGAAGTCGGTGACGTTACGTATGTTGTAACGTAGATATGACTTATGTAACGTGCGTGGAAATGAATGTCATTTTATTACGAATTTATGTACTTGATGATTTCATCGTATTTTTGTACGAAAATTTCACTTTAACACTCTCATGCTATAGTGAAATTTTCGCTGGAACACAATGAGATCATCTATTTAAGTAACACTTTTTTTATGTATTAAAAGTTAAATTTCGCCTTTTATTGCTATCTTGAAATTTGCTTTTTTAAGTCAGACGATAATAATGTATTACTCATTCATAAAATTCCGAATAAAGTAGGGAAATAAGATTTAAGTCCACATTATTCTTTAGTGCGTATGTTGACTGGCTAGCCTTCAGAAGTAGCCCCAGGCGCCTGAATACTTGTACACTGATGATACTTTAGGGTTATTCTGATATATTTTTTAACAAATAGAAAGTAAAATTTAATATTCAAGATTCAAGATCATCTTGACTTTGCTTTCTCACTGTTTCATTTGATCCAATGATTCCAAGTAATTATCACCGAGATAGCCCGTTTAGTGTCGGTTACTATGAAAATATACGACTGCTTAAGTAACTATTTATTGATTCTGAGTGTGGAACTAAAGTATTTTTATGCATCTTAAATTTTAATAGCCATTAAAAAAACGTTTTATTATAGTTACCATATCGTATTTATATTTTAATTAGAACCGTATTAGATTAAAAACTTTGGCGCCGCGACGTCATTAATTTTTTATTTGTAAGATCAGAATAAACCGCGTTAACGACAACGAACTCACTTCCGCGGTACCGGACAAAAGTCAAATGTAAATAACCTACAGCTACACAACCTGTACACAAACGATTGTTTCGATAGTTTTTTCACATATCTTGTATTAATAGAACTAACTAAAATGGGAACGAAACAAAACACGCAATGGTTGTGACGTAAATAAAATTGCACTGAGTATATTAAAAGAAGTACTACGATGTTATCTAATATTGTTAGAAATACTTCCTAATTTAATGTACGCACAATCCTGCCGGAAACAGAAGCAAGCATGATCTCTCAAGCTGGTTTGATCGGCTTCCGTGTATGAAATCATGTTCACGAAAACACGATCGAAACACAACATTAAAGATAATTTCCTGAACTTGGATTGACTTAATTTTATTACCACGTTTCGAGAGAATCGATTTATACAAAACGAGCATAATTATCCACTTCTTAATATTTTCACATTTTTAATACAGAAATGAGATTCTTTTTATATAAGTGTCTTTTATCTTATCCTAGTAGCAAGGATATAAATTTTATGTAATAATTTACGAGAACATTTTTAAATCTATAAGAAATTGAGTATCGGAGTCTATGGATAATCTATACTATTATAATAAAGCGTAAACACACACTTCTTTGTTGCCTAAGATGTCAGCAATAACAGCATATTTTTGAATAATATTTTTTTTAATAAAAAGCCCTACACTTACGTCATGCTTTAGACTATATATTTTCACGCCATCTAACTTAGGGGGTAAATGTTTAGGATAAAAACCCTAAAGTGGGAAAGAGACTATAAGTTGCTGCCAACATCAAAAAAGAAAGATTACTAAGGTTTGTCATGTCATTTTGACATTCGCTATTGATAACTAGACAAATGTAAACAATAAAATAAAATTTTCAAAATTTTATGCGGATGAAGTTACAGGGGAACAGCTAGTATCTACATAAAAGACAACTTTAATTGAATATACTATTAACATAGCATTGTAAAACATCTTGTAAGAAATGTGGAATTTGGTTTCGAAATCTTACTAATATTATAAATGCGAAAGTTTAGATGGATGGATGTTTGTTAGAGTTTGTATCCTAAACGGCTGAACAAATATCGATGAAATTTGGCATATATGTGTAATATGGTCTGGAAGAAGAGTCTACTTAGTTTTTTTTTTAATTTCACGCGGATGGAGTCGCAGGCGAAAGCTAGTCTGTTATATAGTTCTAAAACAATAATTTTCACTTGAATGCAGTTTATGCGTCACAGATAATATGTTAATTATGTTCTATAAATATCATACGGAATGCCTATAAATGTTAGCGATATAAACATTATGAAATAAGTATGGCGCGTAGATCGGAAGGGTATGTTGAACCTGCATTTATAATTGCTTCCTCGATATGTTCTCAGTAAATTGAACGTAATAGCATTTTCTATCAGTCAATTTGTACTTTACACAAACGCTTCGTTAAAATACTTGAAATATTTCTAATTATATTAAGTTAAAAAGAATAATGCATTTTTTTGTGTTTTGTTTGGGTTTGAAAAATTAATTATTAATAAATCAACTAGCTTTTGCCAGCGACTTCTTTCGTAATAAATTTTAAAAAATCTTAAGTTTAGTTCTTTTAGTATATATTGTACATCAGAATCAAATTTAATCGAGATTGGTTAATTTTGGAGTAAGATAAAAATAAACACCCATCCAAACTTTCGCATTTATAATATTACTTTAAATATTTTTTTTAAAAGAATAATTTAATATTTGTTTCGATCTGTGTACAACAGCATTACTGCGAGTTTTCTTTTGTTGATCAAAGATGACGCATAAAAGTTTTATTGTTTGACACAATGGAGAAATCGCTTTCTATGGGAACAATATTTTTTGGCTCATATACTTTCAGTAGTAAAAAGTAAACTTAACTATTTTTTCTTTGCTTTGTAATTTTTTTTATATAATATTAGGTGGCAAACGAGCAAGCGACCACCTGAATTCACCGTAAAATCCACTTTTCCTCCCCATCCTTTCCTCTTAAGAAAAGGGTGGAATGCGAAAGAGACTAAAATTAGGCCTCCGGCACCACACTCATCAGACGAAACGCGGAATTGCTTGCAGTTTACGCCAGTTTTCTGTGTGGTCGTGGTATTACACCGGGCGCGCCAACCCATTCGTGCGAAGATGTTAAAGCGGACTCTACCACTGTTAGATTATTTATTGTTTATTTACACATGTTAAATATTTGTATATTCCCACCACTTATGTATAACAAGAACAAGAATGGTTTTAATATATTGATTTTAATATTGCTTGTTTTAAAATCGCCAGCAAGCAATATTCTTACATGAATGCATTTTGCTTCAGAAAATGCCGAGCTCTTCATAACATTTATATGAAATTGTTATTTTGCTTGCAGTAGATTGAATTTTGTCTAAAAAAACATGTATAGCTAACCGTAAGTTTCCTGTTCAGAAAACAAAAACATTGAAAACCTTATCTTAAGTGTTTTTTATAAACGTACCGTCTTACTAATCTTACTAATATTATAAATACGAAAGTTTAGATGGATGGATGTTTGTTAGAGTTTGTAGCCTAAACGGCTGAACGGATCTCGATGAAATTTGGAATTGATGTAGAGGATAGCCTGGAAGAACATATAGCGTACTCACTTTTGTTTTTTCATTTTTAATTACACGTATCGTCGCGGACGAAAGCTAGTAATATTATAAATGCGAAAGTTTGCATGAACGTTTGTCACTACGTCCAAATATGTTAATGAAATTTAACTCAGATAGATTTAACATAGATTGCGCGCTGTTTTTTTTTTATTCTGCGAATAAATTCGCTAGCAAAAGCTAGTTTATGTAATAAAAGGAAATACTAATAATGATCCTTCTCCAAGCAGTTACATTACACAAGTATTGTGTTACGTGGAATTATGGTGTTTTCGCAATAGTAATTCAGATACTTATAGGCCGTACTTTCTTAATAAATCTTGATTAAAAGATCTGTTAACGTACTTAGGGGAACTAGGTTCGTTACTTGACGTATATTGCTTAGTAAAAGTAATGAAGGAATTATTCTAGTTAATGTTGATGGAATCCGTTAGATGGAGCTGTTATCAATCATACTAATATTATAAATGTAAAAGTTTGGATGGATGGATGGATGTTTATAAACTAAACTGCTGAACGGATCTCAATGAAATTTGGCATAGATGTAGAGAATAGAAGAATCTGGAAGAACACATAGGCTACTTGGTTTTGTTTTTTATTACCACGCGGACGGAGTCGCGGGCGAAAGCTAGTATCAAATATGTTATACATTTCTTTAATTAAACATAATAAAGCTTCTATTATCTATTACTAATTTTTATATTAATTTAATTAAAATTAAAACAAAACCTTCCATTTTATTTTATATATTCAAAATAATATCTAGTAATAAACATCAAAGACTATAAATTTAATTGTAAATTTTGTCTTTCACTCAATATAATTTGAAAGAGCAAATAAAACAATGGTAACAAAGCTAAAGACAAATTAATTAATATCGTTCAATAAGTCAAACCGTTTACATTTCCGTTTTGGGAACTTCGTCGCTCACTCTAGCGAGAACTAAATTCTTCTCAGTGCCTTGTAGTCTTTTGGGTTCTAAGGCGGATCTCATCTCCAGAGCTCGAGTGTCCGTTTCGAGGGAATGCTCTTTATCAGCCAAATCCAAAGCAATTTTAATTGAAGCCGATTCTAAGGCATTATATGTTGCTCTAAAACGGTTACAAAATGTAAACATACAAAGGTAACTTGTTTTTGTTTTATTGTTATACTAGCTTTCGCCCGCGACTCCGTCCGCGAGGAATTAAAAAAAAAACAAAAGTGAGCAGCCTATGTCTTCTTCCAGACTATCCTCTACATCTATACCAAATTTCATCGAAATCCGTTCAGCCGTTTTTAGGCTTTAGGCTACAAACACTAACAAACATCCATCCATCTAAACTTTCACATTTATAATATTAGTATGATTGCCCATTTTTGTAATGTGCGCAATTTAACATGGCTGGTTTAATTTGATTGAGAAATTTAAAATAAGAACGTGTGTTAAATCACAGAACAGTTTTCAATGACAATAAGAGCAGGCGCACATCTTTGACTAAACTATCGCACAACTGCTGTGCGATTATTTTGCAGCCAATTCAACTGGTGCAACTAAAACGGAGTAGTGTGCGTACCTTTATAGAAGCTCATAGGAATCAAAGCGAGACAAAACAGTTGTGCGATAGTTTCAGGTGTGCGCACACTATTAGGTATAACATCTGTAGGACGTCAAAGAAAGTTTGTGACTGAAAAATCTAAAAACTGTATTTCGTTTATAATTAATGTTTTTGGTTGAAACGTTTATCATGATTTTTCTTTGACTCACTAACGGTATGTATATTTTTGCACTGTAGTATCCTAAAGAATCATACTTTTCTACGTTCACTAAATATTACTAAAGAATTCATAACTCGAAAGATCTAAATTGATAAACCTTATTAGACTACGTTTTGTTCAAATGAATAAATGCATTAACAAATTGCTGGGTTTTGAATTGCAAAAATATTAAACCAGGATTCTTTTGTGATTTTTAACGGTAAAAGGATTCAACAAAGGTATTAAAGTGCCTTATATTCATCCGCTTACATAAATCTTAAGCAAAGCGTTGTTCAGATATAACTTCCAAGAATATCTAAATTACAAAGTTATAACGGGAGAATTTTTTTCGGACAATTTTAATTACGCGTTGAACGATTTTCGTATCTAAATCTTTTCGGAGACGCTTAAAGTCTACGAGAAAATGCCCTTCAAAATGTTTAATTTTTACTTTTAATATTCACTATAAATGGCATGTTTTGCAACATGAAAGAGATGAGCTTCTCCAACTCATTATGATGGGCAAAGTCGCAGGCAGAAGACGCGTTGGAAGGAAAAGGAAATCATGGCTAAGAAACATCCGGGAGTGGACAAGTATCGCCAGCGTCTGACATCTTTTTCGCTTGGCACAGGACAGGGTGAGATTCGCTGAGCTGACGGCCAACCTCCAGTAATGGAGAGGCATTAGAAGAAGAAGAAGAAGATTCACTATCATGCTTATTTTGAAGACCATTAATTGAAACGAAAGTAAACATACAACATTGTTATAGCTTAATAATTGAAAGTAAAATCTATCAAATTAAGACTGTTAAATGGTACAACTTTAAAGAATGACCATTTTGAGTTATTTAAACACGTACAAGGTCACAAATCTTTATTCTTTATAATCATTATTATATCTATGATATCTTCGAAGTACAAACTTACTTGGCGCAATCCAATTTTTCTTGTAGCTGACGAATTGTTTCCTTAAGGTTTTGTACTTCTTCCTTCAAGCCAATGTCAGCTTCGTCCGCAGCGAGTTCGATACCAGGCCGATAGCCGCGCGTCTCTAAACGAGTCTCTGCTACCTTCAGAGCATTTATCTTATCAGAGAATTGCTCGCCCATTATCTTAAGTTCAGCTGCTAGTTTGTCCATGTTTTCTTCCATCTGTAAAATTATTACCAGTGTATAATCGCACACTGACATTCTTTATTTTATACCTTTCTCTTTTATTGGTGCTGGAGGTCTAATTTTAGTCCCTTTTCCTGTCCATTCTTACGAGGAAAAGATGGTAAAGAAAAAAGTGGATTTGACGGCAAAAGAGATGCATAAAAAGGGGAAATATCCTTTTTATGTGAGTCTCCTTTTCTGTTAATTAAAGGTCGGCAACGCACCTGCGGATGTCTATGGGCAGAGGTTTCTTCGCCATTCCAGCGGATTCAGGTGGCCGCTGGCTCGATTGCCACCTTACCTTGTATTAAAAAAACGCAACGAAATTATACTTTTGCATTCCTTAAACAAAGTAAAAGGTACCTTCATCCTCTGCCATTCTAGTTCGTTCCTTGCTCGTTGCGTGTCGTAGATACGTTTGCGCATCATATAATTGGTGACGTCAGTTTGCGCTCGCAGTGCGTTGCGGGCGCGCTCGCGGGCCACGAAGAGAGACTCACGAAGACTCAGGGTATCCTGCAGACCATCTTCTGCCATTCTCTTCGTCGCTTCACATTTTTCTTGCCACTGCTCGTTCGTAATCATTCTGAAATCAAGATCGACGAAGATTTTATAATATACTTTCTGATTTTATTTAAAAGTAGCTGTTGCTCATAACTTCGTCCATGTGAAATTAAATAATATAGCCTGTGTTACTACAGCGATGTAGCTTTTTAATGGTGACAGGATTTTTTTAATCACTCCAGTAGTTTTTGAGTTATTTCAATACATACAAAAATACAAATCCTTCCTCTATATAATATTAGTATATACTACAAAGTTTACCTTTTTAGAAGCTAGTCTACTGTTGCAATGTTCTACGTTAATGAAAATAATGGAATGCGTTTTACCTTTTAGGCGTCTTTAAAGGATCAGATTTGTATGTTATGTTAGCACAATCTTTGTCCAGATTAAGCATATCCTTGTCGATTTGTAGAGCTTCATTTTTATCATTGAGATCGAGTTGCAATTTGAATTTGATGACCTCTAGCTTGTTAATTTTCTCCCAAGCCGATTGACAGCGGTCTGTTAGTAATTTTTTGTTGCTCTCGGTGACACATAATTCCTATAACAAAAATAGCAAATTGCATGTTTATAAATTTTATTGATGTTCCTTTTTAGGAGAATTAGGGTTAAAAGCCCACCTTTTTAACTTTATGTTTTCAAATTGCAATTTGCTATCAATACTTGGGGAGAAACAAAACCTAATTGTTATTATTTAAACCGTAACGTGTAAATAGAATCAAATTTGTGACACGTAAAAAGAAACAATAAGACAATAAGATTAAATCTAAAGAAGTCTAAGTTCGTGACTAAATTTAGCATATTTCCGCACCGGAAGCGATACTTGCAGCATGTCAATCGACAGTCTTCATACTGTACAATGAAGACAAAGGGGTGCAAACGTCTACCTGACTTTACCATTATTGTACTGGAACCCGGAAAATAGCAGACACACCAAAAACCACTTTGGTATTCCCGTCACATGACCACCACAATATGGTTATTTTATAAATACGAACGTTCATAAATTTGTAAAACTTTCAAATCTCATTAATTAAACCATTTGTACTCGTTCTCATTATAATCATCATCCGCCTTTGTCTGCCCACAGCTGGACGTGGGGTTACGCAATTGATTAATGTTTTAATTGGAATAAAACTAGAGTTTTTACTCGAAAAAAATCACGCAACTATATATAACCTATTTAGGTTAGGACAGTACCTTCTTCAATTCAGTGTCAGCAAGATCATAAGTTAGCTCAGTACTTCTTCTGCCATCTCGATTAGACAAACACTCAGAGCAAATCAATAGCGGTACATTTAATTGTTCCAATTCTCTTTCCGTAGACGCTTTCTCTTCTTTCAATGCATTCATTTCTCTGTCCAGGCGGTCCAAGAGTTCTTGCAGAGTCGATTTCCATTGTTCAATTTCGTATACTCTGGAAAACGCAAAATAATAATAAGTAATTGTTTATTTTGTACCAACATTTATTAAAGTCTTGAGTTACTGTCAAACTTAGAGTCGTTAATTTCTTTACCAAAGGAGACCCTTAGTGTTCACTAAATTATTGAAGGCCACATATTGAAACGACATTTAAATGTAACAGTGTCTTAAATGCCTCTGAATTCCATAAAAAATGACTTCTGATTGATTCTATGTGGAGTTTACAAAGCAACGTGTTTAAGATTCATTTTAAAATTTGGCTGAGTAGATAGTTAGAGTAGAAGTCATGAAAGTATGATGCTTTGATAACTACTGGTACACTAGTTAAATCAGTAATTTCTTTGAAACACGACTTATAACATTATCCGTACCTTGCTCTCAGACGGTTGTTGTTATGATAAATGTCCCAGTCGGTTTTAATTCTAGTTTCATTTCGCAGTTGCCGCGCGCTGTGCCGAAGATCGAAGGCATCTGCTCTTCGGGTATCCGCTGTCACCTGAAACAAAAGCACATCTTGTTGTTTATCACATTTTATCAAAATTTAAATGGAGAAATACCGTAATGTTGGTGCCAGATATCAAAATGGTAATCCGTTATAAAAATTGGGTTATAGTAACAACTACTTTTTTGTATATCTTTTATACGTATAAAAAACAGATTAAATAACATCATTTGCCGACTGAAACATTTTTTACAGAAATCTTTTATTTTTAAAAATTAACAAGAGGATAATGTTAAATTTTAAAGTAACAATTAATTTAAACGTCGAGGGAATGAACCAGCACTGAGGTACTTGAATTATCAGTACAAAGTAAAGAAATACCTTTGGGATAGTAGTGTTTTAGCAAAAATACGTTCGGTTTAGCCTCTCCGTTTGCCATCCTGAATAAAATTATACGACACATGTTGTACAGATAGTGGTATACTGATCAGCATACAATGGCACTATTTCTATCATAACCTTTTTGTATACTGTCATAACCTCTTTGTATACTTGTTTGTATACATTTGTATAAAAACTCATACCTTTGGGTTCTTCAGTAGAACGTTATTTACATTTAAATCTTACGCTAGTGTTGCACTTGGATCCCATTAAGGGATCAATAAAGGAGCATATACATACAAAAATACAATTGTATCCTCTTTATAATATTAGGTATACATAATAGCGTTTTTTAAAAAGAAACTCATCATAATATTTAGTGATAACAGTTGTACAATTTCCTTAAAATATGACATGATATTGAAAAAATTCATTGTACAAATAAAAGATACATTAGTATCACGAAGTATCAAAACAAAATGACTACAAAAGTTTGGGTTCATTCCAATTTTTTGTTCTACATTATTCCTATTTATCAAAACTGCTATTCATCGATACAAATATTAATGAATTTGTGAAACATTTGTTTGAAAAAAACTATTGTTGAATACAAAATTATACAAGACAAAAGCTATTACTATGAAAGTTTTGCAGAACTTCGCGAAATATACGGGGACAATCCCTAACGATGCAGTATGAATGCCAATGGGATCGTTTCAACTTTTGTAACTAAAAACAAAACTTAACCGAAATGAATATTTACAACGGTACGTCTAGGTTTGAATAAAAATCACGTTTCGTCCCGAGAGAGAGTACAGTTTGCAAGAAATTATTATTAAAACAACCCTTAGTATTATTCTACGCGAAAAAAATAAAACGTTTTGTTGACCTGAATAATATAATGCAATGAAAACAACTTTTAAATTACACGAGAAGGAATCTACATCTAGTTACTGAGTGAAATTTCACAAACATTTATTATTTTAAACGTTTCCGAACAGCTGTGCAATTTAGGTAAGGACTTAAGGCCATAAAATTAAGATGGTTGGTGTCGCAGAGGTATACTTGACTGCCAGTAACTGGCCCACCTGCCTGTAATCATCTGTCACGAACTAGCTACTGGTATCTCTAACTGGAATGAAAGTAAATATTTGGTTTTGTGTTCCTTCGACGCTTGACACTTGTTTCGCTTGGTCTTATGAACACTTTACTGGCATGTGTATACGCATTGCGGCAGTGGCTGACACGTGCCAGTAACAGGGATGCCAGTAATGACTTTATATTACTAGCATATTTATTGCCGCCCTAACTGCCGATTTGTTACTTTTTAAATGTCGTAACATGGGTCGTTCAAAGTGTAAGTATAACCTACCTGTATTCAACCCAGCTCTATTTTTTATTTTCAAGAATTTATCTTGTAGAAAGAAATGCTTAGTTGCAGATTTTAAAAGATCATGAGATTAGCTGAGGATAAAAATACGTTACCTGTAATCCGTAGAGGCGGGCGTCCCAGTCAGGCAAACTTAAATGCGGCAGAGGCTTTTCATAAGTCACGACTGACTGCATAATTATAATTTATTCTTGACTATGTAATACAAAATAAAAGAAATTATTTTTTACAAAAAAATATTAAAACCCTGTCACTATTGAGTGATTCGATTTTGTGTTCGAAATTTAAAACACATTTTGAGGAACAATTTATTTTTAAATAAAAATCTTTAATAATACGACCTTATTTGTGCTTGCTTAAATTTGGATAAAAAGGGAGAATGTTACCCAAAAAAACTAGTACCTATTATAACCTAATAAAATTGTTATCAAAACGTCTTAGTATGCCTATTAAAAAAATACTGAAGTTAAAGTCTAAGGAAAACACAAAACATTTTAAATTATAGAGGTTTTAAGTTATCAGAGGTCTATGTTGTAGAGGTTTTGGGATCTGATGGGAAGGGAACATACTATTTTTTAAAGTTATAGAGGTTTTTAAGTTACCAAAGTTTGAGTTATTAAGGTTCTACTGTAGTTATCTGTGTAGAGAATTGATTAGAATTTTCCAGAATATATTTATTCAACGAACTTTCTTTTCGGTACAAAAATGTTCCTAATTTTTCCAAGACGTATGTATAAATAAGAAAGTCTAAACTTTTCCATACATTGATAGATCGACATGTCTTAAAGTTTCTCGTAAGTTGTATGCAGAGTGAAACTTTTATATTGCACTAGCGAAAAATTCTCGTCGCCTGTGTGTGTAGCAAACAAAATGTATTCAATTTTATACTTAATTTAAAACAACATTGAAAAGAAATAAGCTTAGCTAGAAAGAAGTTATGCATTCATAAAGTATTTGCTAAGTTTATAACTTTTTTTAAATAATTATTTGACATGATGATATTTTAAAAGTATGCATTAAGAAAAAGTTAAATCTGATATGGAGATGTTAGGACCCTTATTGTAAGCAAAATTTAATATAAGACTAATTTAATTTAATATTATTTTATGATTTTTTGTACCGAAAAGTTACTTCAAAGCTCATTAGGTTTTGTGTGGGCTGTGAACTTGACTGTCCTTTAGATTTAGAGATTTAGTTTTATTTAAGTAACTCGGCTAATAGAAAATAATAATCATTTAAATATAGTTTTCTTTAATAATCAAGTGGTAAATTATAATGCAACGTAGGAGGTCTGCATTTAATTGAAATTTAAGTTAGTATATAATGTAATTTTAAACTGATGCAGCGCCTGCCGTTATGATAATGTTAGTGCGGCGAGTAAGTTGCATCATTTACATTGCTAATATTAATTGTCAGGGAGGATTAGTTTTTAATAAAAAATGTATTTTTAAAATTAATTGTATTCGCTTTTAGTAGAAAAATGGAAACAATGGGAAACTGTAGTTACAAAAAAGGTTTGATAATTATTTTGTTCATATACAACGAGTATTAATATAATTATTTAAATAACACTAAAACCCGAAATGAATACGAACAAGCGGGTCTCTAACAGGTTTACCGAAACCAAACATTACGAAAATTAATGTGTACAAAGGTCCGACACCGTTTGAATAAATTGACATTTTATTTTCGTAGAGGAAAAGCAATTTTGAGCCAAATTAAACATTGTTAAATTTGTTTGGTGTAATAAAAATTGATATATGAGTTGTTACAGTTGGTGTAGTAACTAAGTTAAATGAAATGTTATAACTTTCTATTAGGTTTTATTGAGTTAAGAATTTAAAGTACTCATCGACTATGTTGTTACATATTTTATAACATTTTTTTTTCTATTAATAACTTAAACTGTTCAAAGACTGTTTTTTAAATTTGTATTTACATAAAGAATTCTTTTAAAATCATGTTATTCTTTATTACTCATTGTGAAAAAAATTATTAGTATAACTTTGGGTTGTAAGTTATATTCAGTAACTTAAATCATGTAGCGGAAAAACTTTTAATATACGTTTCATGCTGCATATAAAATGAAAACGTGTCCGTGAATATGCATAATACTGTCGTTACTAAGAAAATGTTTGAGATATTGTAAGATCATTGCATTTTTATGTCCCCGACTTTTTGATTCTATTTTATTCTTTAACTAGCTCTCGCCCGCGACTTCTGCGTGGTATTAAAAAAAAACCTAAGTGTGTTCCTACAGACTATATTCTACATCTATGTCAAATTTCATCGAAATACGTTCAGCCGTTTAGGCTACAAGCTCAAACAAACATCCATCTATCCATCCATCCATCTAAACTTTCACATTTATAATATTAGTAAGAGTAAGTAAGAGTAAAAAGTAAGATAAGATTAGTAAGAAGCAAGATAAGAAGTGAGATAGCATTTATGTGTATAGCGTATCTATAATTTACTTTAACATTTTTACGAGATATATATTTTTTTTTATATAACATAAGGTGGCAAACGAGCAAGCGGCCACCTGAATCCGCCAAAATGGCGTAGCGACCGCTGCCCATAGACATCCGCAATTGCAGATGCGTTGCCTACCGTTACTAGACAGAGGAGGCAAAGCACATAAAGATGATATTTCCGCTTCCTATGCATCTCCTCCTCCGTCAAATCCACTTCCTCTTCCCATCCTCTCCTTATAAGAAAAAAATGGTAAAGAGAAAGGGATTTAAATTAGGCCTCCGGTACCACACTCATCAGACGAAACAGGGAATTGATTCCATTTCACGCCTGTCTTCTGTGTGGTCGTGGTATTACACCGGGCGTGCCGGCCCATTCGTGCTAAGATGTTAAAGCGGGCACTACCACTGTTAATGATATGATGGGAACTCATTTTAGTTCTTTGTCAATAAGTTTTATATAAGTAAGATAAAGGTAACTAAGAAATTGAAATGTCGCTTTACATGTAACAAATAGTATCGTTGTAATTAATCTTACTTGTCTATTTCTTATTATCACATTTGGGTCTTAAAATAAATAAAAATATTCCATATAATACTGAAGGCTTGTAAACTTTTAAGTATTAAATTAGATTTATGTACTAATAACATTAGTTTAAAAGTAGACATTTGTATTCATGCAAGAAAATAAAATTCTTACTTTGTTCCATTCAGAAAAATTTAGTTCAATGCTATGTTGACCTAAATGTAGCGGAACAAACTTTCAAATTACTTATTTAACAATCTGCATAAACAATGGGACTCAGAACTTACAAACTTATTCTAAACAGATTCACAAATTCAATTTGGTGACCCAAATGATTGTATTACAATTGTGACACAAATTATTTCGTGTCTAAACATCCATAGTATAGGAAAACTCATCTAAATGATTATTTCTGGGTTGCTGAAGTTTCCATTTATTTTATCATTAACTATTGATTAATTACGAGTAAAACGCAAGTTATGCAGTTCGGAAACGCATTTCATGAATTAATGGAACCATTAAAGAATCGTTAAATGTAGCTGGAAAACTGGCCATATGTCTATTACTAAGATGGATATAAGATAAGTCTTATTATCCATCCGTCTATATATCCGCTAGCATGGGATTAAAAAAAATGTAACCTATGTCTCCTTCCACACTATTTTCCACATCTACACAGAATTTCGTCCGTTCCGTTCAGCCGTTTAGGCTACAACATATAAATTTTCTCATTTATGATGTCTGTATGTTTAGTATGATTTAGTAAATAAAATTAAAATAAATATACTAGCTGTTCCCGTTCGACTGCATCCGCATAAAATTAAGAAAATTTTATTTTATTGCTTAAATGTGTCAAATTATCAATTGCAAATGTCAAAATGACATGACATGATGACAAACCATTACTACCTTGCTTCCTTGATGTTGGCAGCAACTTATGGTCTCTATTTACCCCCTAAGTTTAATGGCGTGAAAATATATAGCTTAAAGTGTGACGTAAGTGTAGGGCTTTTTATTAAAAAAAGAGAACTATGCAAAAACATGCTGTAATTGCTGACACCTTAGAGAACAAAGAAGTGTGTGTTTACGCTTTATTATAATAGTATAGATAATTTTTGTTTCCTCTGACCATAATGGCATTATAAATTGTTTAGATTTTAATTTGACTTTTAAGCTTTCGACACTTTTCAGCGTACACTGGATTAAAAATTCACATGTTACAACTACAAAATACCGATGTTAAATATGTCAGACAATTCCCGGAGTTAATTAAAAGACAAATTGATCACGACAGAATTTAATAAAAGTTATTTAATGTCGAAATTTTTGAATATGCTGACAGATAATTTTAACGATGAAAATTTTTAATGAACATGAATTTAGATTTTTCTAGGCATTTTAATTAACAGAGAAACTAAAGCACAAGTATAACATTGTAATAGAACAAAGAAGAAGATTGAGCACGCCATAATTGACTTTTATAAGGAATTTTCTTGCATCTCATTTTCTTATTTTACTCTTTTATAAACGCAACAAAGGTTCTAAATAATCCCTGCTTTTATTTAAATATATAATGTTGAGTTAGAAATAAAACCGTATAAAATGCTTCAGTAAATAAATCGTTTACTAGTATTTATCGAGCGTGGAAACAAGACAGATTTACAAGGAAGTTTCCAACAGTATTAAACTATACAGGCAGTTTTAACGAAACATTTGCAACGCGTTAAACTTTCCTAATTTTCCAGTGGGTCCTGTACAGCAACTTATTTTAAATGAAGTTAGTAAGTCTATTGTTAGTGCATTTTAATTTTAACGTTTGGCATAAAGTGGGAAATAAGACTATATAAATTGCATGAAGGAACACAAATAAATCTAAAATAATAATAATAAACACTGACTTTCGCCCGCAACTCCTTCCGCATGGAATTATAGGAAACAAAAGTAGATAGCCTATGTTTCCTTCCAGACAATCTTCTACATCTATGCCGAATTTCATCGAAATCCGTTCAGTCGTTTAGGCTACGTTAACACAAACATCCATCTAAAGTTTCGCATTTATAATATTGTACTAGTAAGATAAGATTTTATGATTCAAGATCGATAGTAAATATTCCAAGTTATTCGCTTAGATAGTTTGATTTTTAATTGACTTTTTAGTTAGAACTTTGAGGAGAAGCAGAAATTGATTTTGTCCAGCAAAATATTAATTGATAAAGTTTTGACGTCGTAACGCTAAGTTTAATTAACGTTTGAAATTTTACTGGTTGACATTTGATATCTTCTTTTTATTAAAAAATACCTTTGAAAATTTTATCTCTACAGAATTTTTCAATCAAATTCAAATATTGTAGAGCCAACTGCAACGTTTCTTAGAAAAGCGATCACTTAAGTTAGTGTCCCTCCACACTACTGAGTTTTAATCTGCTTAAGTTTTGTCAAACCAAAGTCATATTAAAACAAAATATATGCAATGTGCGTACATCCATACAAGTTGCTGTACGCCTGACTAAACTATCGGCTGATAAAAATCAGTAGTATACGGCAATTATTCTTTTGGGTGAATGTTATACATATGTTCATCTTTTGTTTTATAATAAAAGGAGGCAAAGGAGCAGCGGGAACACCGAAGTGGTCAACGACACCAATGGACATTTGCAACACTAGAGGAACTGTAGATGCGTTGCAGGCCTTGGAAGAAATGATAGGCTCGCTTCTTGATGCTAATGATTTTGAATAATGTAAATCTTCTATTCGTATAAACCGATAAGATATCTGATCTTGGTGGGCATAAGTGAAAATAAATTATTATAACCTATATGCCATTCTCTGTGTCAGAACCGATAGCAGCGCTTTCTTACTGTGCTAGGTATTCTTTTTAGTCTACATTCTTCCTTGACATATCACAGGAATGTAGTTAATTTGAAGAATTAATAATTTTTAAATATAGTTAGTTGTTACTTAAATTTGTATTCCGTTTCGTATATTTTAATAGATGTTCGTGTCACTTTGTCGCTCTCGTTTGCAGTTCGTCAATAGTGAACTCTCGACAGTAGTGGGAATGGACTATGAATAGGAGCGATTAGTCGGATTACATCCGTAGCGGCGACGTGCGGAAACTTTTCAGTCCAATGAATTCGAACGATACATGTTTAAGTGAATTTCCACTGCGGAAACACTTTTACAAAGCAAAAAAGCAACTAACTATAATTTTAGTGAACATGAGCTGTATAAAAAAAATAAATAAAGCATTATCTGAAAAAAAGAGAATAAAAAAATATCTCTGTTGACGAAACCGTGTATTAACTGTCATTTGGAAGTCGAAAATAGGGAGATAATCGAAATCTTTTTTTCTTATAATGGAATCAATTTCCTCGCCCTTTGATCTTTGTCAGTTCAAACGAAATAGATGTATGAAAGCACATTTTACAGTCCTTGCTATGGACCTTTATAAGCTTGTTTTTGTATTCCACTTAAAAATAAAATGTATTATAATTATAAATGTCTGGTACAAATAAAGTAAAATATTTTTTAAACTATTAAAACGAAATAAAAAGCAAAAAATTAAAAAGTAATCTAATTAACCTTATGACAGGTAAAGAACAAGAAATAAATGACAATCATCAAAATCATTCTGTTTTAGTGACATTTGAAAAAAAAACATACCATTATTGAATCTTCTAAACTTCTAACTCCATGAAATTGAATCATAAAGTTAAATTAAATCAATAAATAATAATAAATTTTTGTTTCTCTCCAAAAATGTATAACTTTGTAAGGGAAGTCCTTGGCTACTTAAAAACAGGAATCCTAGTTAAGTTAGTCAAGGCAACACTGATTTATGTAATTAACATTAGAGAGCAATAAAGATATTCTTATTCTTATAATGGAAGCTTCGATAAATTTCTAAAGGCTGACGTATAAAATATATCAATAGAACCAACATTTCCAGGTGTAAAAATATAAAATTTCTGCGTTACTACGGCGTAAAAACGGCTTTCCAAAATTGGTTCAACAATTTCTACTAAAAATAAATACTATTCGTATCGGATTTAAAATTGCGATACCTGAACTATTTTTATTAATAGAACGATTGTTTTTAGAAAAAAAAAATTGACACATTTCTGTAAAAATTACAAATAAAAACATTTTTACAATTTCCTGTTAAATACACAATAGGAATAAACTATCGGGTTTAGTACACGACTTACTTATTTTACAGATGCTGTTTTCTATACTAATATAATAAAGCGTAAACACACACTTCTTTGTTGCCTAAGATGTAAGCAATTACAGCATATTTTTGAATAATTATCTATCTATATTATTATAATAAAGCGTAAACACACACTTCTTTGTTGCCTACGATGTCAGCAATAACAGGATATTTTTGAATAATTTTTTTTAATAAAAAGCTCTACACTTGCGTCACGCTTTAGGCTATATATTTTAACGCCATTAAATTTGGGGGGTAAATATTTTCGATAAAAACCCTAATGTGGGTAAGAGACCATAAGTTGCTGCCAACATCAAGGAAGCAAGGTTGCCCTGGCTTGTCATCATGTCACGTCATTTTGACATTTGCAATTGATGTTTTGAAAAATGTAAGCATTGAAAAAAAATTTCATAATTTTATACGGATAAAGTCGCACGGGATCAGCTAGTATTTAATAATGTTTTTAAATAAGTTATCTTTAAACTTAATAACAATGTATATTCTTGCGTTAAATATTTTATTAATTTATCTTCATATATTATCACAATTTTTAAGTTGAATGTTAATGATTTTACCGTTTAACTGTTATCCTAGTTGCAAGGTTGTCAATACAAACTCTAGCACGAATATTCGATAAAGCGATCAGTCTATTCAAATCTGTTGTCTGTCTAGAACCAATGTATTTCGAAAAGCATTATAAGTCTGAATATCAATAGTCTGATACAGACTTTTGTAATTGAAAATGAAATTGGACTAAAAATTAAACAATTTTATTGAAAATATCGACACAGAATAAGGATGTATTCGCTGAGCTGAAAACATATAATTTAAATAATTATTGTATTGAAAGTTTCAGACGAATTCATCGATTTATTTATCTACTAGCTGTTACTCGCGACTTCGGTCGCGTGCAATTAAAATGAAACATTAAAGAATAGCCGATGTTACTCAATGGTTGCGTAGCTTACTAATGGAGAAAGAATTTTTGAAATTGATTGAGTAGTTTTTGAGTTATTTTAATACATACAAAAATGCAAAAAATACATATGTTTTCTTTTTATGATATGAGTACAGACTGATTAAAAAGATCAAATTTAAAATTCTTAAAGTCGATTTTTATATACACATGTGTACAAGAAATGTTAGCCATACATTTTGTACAGAATAACCTAGATTTGCTGTTAATTGTTTCGGGTTTTCTAGTTTTAGGGCATCAGGGTAGTTAGTCTTTATAGTGAGTGCCATTGTCTGCGCTTAACGATCCTACGCCTCTCGCTAACTTATTCAGAAAGGGTAAATCTTAGAAATGTATTATATTAATATTAAACCCGGTCAACAGTTTGTCTTTAGCACGTAATTTGAATTTCATTGGACACCTTATCATACTTTTAAAAAATCATTAAAATAAACATAATGTTATAGTCATTAAAATGGAATTAATAAAAAAAATAGTTTTTATGTTATGGCCGAATACCGAAACTACATTTAAATATGAAACAGTGGTTTGATTTACAAGGCCACTATTGAATTCCAAATACCATTTAAATTTTGAACTCTCTGAAATGGTAAACAGCGCTTGGGAAGCAACATGTTTAAAATTCGTTTGAGAATTAATTTGTTACTACCACACTAGCGTCGTACTGGTCACTAAGGATGTTAACTAATTAGTTTTAGTAAAAGATATCTACTCTACAGATACGATTAAGCATTAAATAACGCTGAGTGCGTAATTGTTATAGATTTTTATGAGCATACAAGCATTAAGCGTACGGCTTCATCAGTGTGGAGTTATAAAAACTTTATTTGACTTCTCAAATTCTCAATTGCAAATTTTAAAACAAAATGCACAAATGACAACAAAGGCCTTTAACATTTGACAACAATTACAGTTACCATAACATTTTCTTTAATGTTGGCAACATGAAGTTTATGGTCCCTTTCTCACGTGTAGGTGTTTTACCAATTGATTTACCCCTTAAGTTTAATTGCATGAAAATATATAGCCTAAATCGTGCTGTAAATGTAGGGCTTGTTTATTAAAGAAAGAATATTCAAAAATATGCTATGATTGCTGACATCCTACGCCACAAGTAGTGTATGTTTACGCTTTGCTATATTAGTATTTAGTATATAGATAACAAAACATGAATATTCGCTGCTATTATGAAATGTTACAAGTGTCGAATAAATCCATTAATAAGTACGCAAAATAATTTAGCCACATTGTACTCGTATATCAATAATTAATCAGCGCATACGAGTGTTACGCGTCATATGATATGTTTGATTATAAATTGTTTAACGATATGGAGGTAGAATTTAAACAATAATTCAATAGCTATCATAATACTATATTAGTTAACTACAAAGCACTTCTATATATTTATAAAGATGAAAGATTTGGATTTATGTATGTACTGAAATAAGCTTAAAAATACTTAGCCGATTTCAAAAATTCTTTCACCATTAAAAACTAAGTTTTCACTAAGTAACACTGTTTTTCTAAATTTCTAATTTTGCAAGGACGAAGTCGCGAGCAAGAGTTGGTCTCTCATATACTTAGTTTGTTTACAAATTTTATTATGTATATAGAAATTCAAAATAAATAACAATTAAAATACCAGATTATTGTACATTTTTTAAAAATATCTTTACGTTCCTAAAATATTCTAATAATACACAGTTGTTTTTAAGCTTTTATTGCCGAAACTAAAAAACATTTACAATTACTGGTAACACTTAACTTTTTTTTTAAATTGTTTTTTCCTTTTTTAATTTCAATTTTATCCTAGACGAGTTGTCGGTGTATCCTGTGACACATAGGCCTCTTCCAGCTTCACCCATTCTTGGCTATTATGCTCTTTCCTTGTCCAAAATAACCCTCCAATGTGTTTTATGTCGTCCGCCCATCTCTTAAATTGCCTGATGAATGAAATGAAAGGAATAATACAAAATTAATAGAATTTAAAGTTTATTGTTTAACGCTATTTACTTAATATTAATGTTACAAATTTACATTATACGCTCTGAATTCCGCTTACTTAAAGGTGTTTCTCAACTTAATTAATAATGCATAACATACAACTTGACTAAGTGAACTTCATAGCTTAATGTTAAACGTTTAATATCGAATATTAAGATAGTTCGAATCTATGTCAATACTTTAGAATAATCACTAAGAGGAAAAGTTACTTGAATTTCTTAAATTTTATCTCCTAAAGTCTAAATAGGTTTAATTTTTCTAAAAGTAAGGGCAAAGAAGCAGGAACACTAAGGTGATTGACAGCCATGGACATCAGCAATACCAGAATAGTAATAATACTTATATTTGAAAAGGTAATTTCCATTAAAAAAAGCTTAATTAATGCAACAGTGAGTTTGAAACCCGTACCTGGTTTAAATTGGAAACTTTAGAATTGCATTAACGCCTGTCGGACGAGTTAAAATCATAGTTCCTAACTACGGTCTAAGCTCTGATGAGTCAAAGGCTACTTTGTAAGCGAGCTTTGCGGTGGCATAAAATATTTACTGTATTTACTTAAGGTGAAGTTCCGTTACATTTATTTGATCATCAGAGATCACTGACATAACTCGTATAAAACAATATGGCCAAACATCTGAAAACTAGCTCTTTCCGTGCGGCTTCATCATGTAATTATAATTATTTTGTTTTTACATTTGTGAAATTTTCAATTGTCAAAATCAAATTCACAAATGGTAACCTTGCTTTCTTGATGTTGGCAGCTCGTATCGTATGGTCTCTTTCTCACATTAGCGTTTTTATCCAAAATATTTACCCAGTAACTTTAATGGCGTGAAAATATATAGCCTAATGCGTGGCGTAAGTAGGGCTTTTTATTAATAAAAGAAGCATTCAAAAATATGCAGTGATTGCTGACATCTTACGCTACAAAGTAGTGTATGTTTACGCTTTATTATATTAGTGTAGAAGATAGATAGATTAAGTAAATAGAGAGTTCAAACAATATTAATTCGTTCAATGATAAACTGTTTATAAATAAATACTTTCAGTTTCGGGTGTATACTTTGCTAGTTAATATTAAGCATATTTTAATGTCACCTCTATGAATTGATTACGTTCTTTACAATGTCGCACACCTCAATATTGTAATTCAACAGACATCTTGTTTGTATCTATAAAATCGATACTCGATTTGTATTTATGTACTCCACATCATTCAGATCTGACGTTATTTGACATGCATCACGCCTCTTTAAGCAAACTTTCATGAAACGTAAAATGTGAATGATTTTTTTTAAATCTAATTTATCTGTTTAACAAATTATTAGGTTGAAATCTTTACTTATTTATAATAAAAACAAATAATCGATTAATAAAATCGATACTGTTAATAAAATGAGATTTTTAAAGTGGTACAAAAATTGAGAGATTTCAGTCTAAATTGAAGAATTTTATTGTTATTATGTTGTTTACATTTGTGACAAATGCATTATAAAATCCTTGGACAAGCATGGATTAAGATTCATTCGTTCGGGTATAAGTTAATTTCGTGGCCACAAAAAAGCTTGCAACTAAAATCAGATTATAACTTAAGCTTTTGAACTGGCAGATGTGTTTTATGAGCTTTGTCTGAACAAGTGTAATGGTTAAACTTTCTTAGTTAAGTGGCTTTACCCAACATTATATTATTTCATTATGATTTAAAATATATAAATTTTGAGATAATTAAATGTACATACTAATATATTAATGTACTGAAATATTTATTAACACGTGTACAAAAGTCAACTAAATTCGATGCGTTGTATTTTTTGTCA
Source organism: Papilio polytes (assembly GCF_000836215.1). Lineage (NCBI taxonomy): Eukaryota > Metazoa > Arthropoda > Insecta > Lepidoptera > Papilionidae > Papilio > Papilio polytes. The sequence goes on along the minus strand of NW_013526915.1, from coordinate 1,463,906 downwards.
CTTTAGTATAACGTGATAAATATTTTTAGACGTCAACTCTAAAAATCCTGGATAAGGACGTTTAATGTCAAAACCATACACCATTAAAGATCTTGAAAGTAATTAAAACCCTTGTTTTTAAATAGGCTGAGTAATTGCAGAAAGGAACCCTCTGGTTTACATAAAAGAATATATTTAAAAATCTGATAATTCTTTGTTGTTTTTTTTAACCAGTGTAAATGTGCCTTTAATCTTAATGAGTCTACAGCTCATTATACGTCCCTAATGAGGGGCTCAATACTCTACATTAGTGTTGAGTAGGCTTCAGACAACACTCTTTGAATTTCTTTACGTAGGTTGGAATATGGTTTCGTTCTTCGTTATAAATCTATACACATTCTTAAATCTAAAAAGCTATTCGTAATATAAATAAAAATAAAATATATCTGGAATTTAAATATGAAATGCTTCAAATACAGAATATTCCCTTGCAAGAGGCGAACTAGAAAACTAAGTGAAACTCAACGATGCTAAGAACGCCCGGCATTATCATAAATCGATACTCGACGTATATCTGCTTTATATTTTAATATGAAATCATAATATTTTTTAAAACTTGTGCCATAAATTATGCATAATTCTTCTCTAAAGACCACTTGTAACAATTTACTTTTATAACTTTTAATAGTGGGGGCTGTAATAAAATGCGATTTATTTTTATTTCAGTACATTGGAACTTATCGTATTTTATCAAGTTTTTTTCTTATAGTTGGAGATAACATATAGAAATTCAAGATATTATGTGTTATTAAATACAAGAATCCTGTATACAAAAATAATATTTGCGTAATATAACACTTTATCTGAGATTGTTTTTTTTCGTAAAATGATTCGATTTTTAAATAAACCGTCATATTTAAAAATGGATAGAATTTCTGTATCCGAACATTGTTGAAATCTCTTGTTAATAATTCACGTGCACGAGAAGCATACATTACGCAACTGGATTACATGCTAGCGCAATTAGAGTAACATTTCACGTAATAAACAAACGAATACATCACTCACATGTTTATTTATCTATGTTAGGCAAAGAAAAAAAAAACAGTATTAAAATTAATTAAATTAAAGCTAACAGAAGCGAAGTATTTGATACTTTTGGACGATTAAAGTTACTGGCCATTAATAATTTTGAGTACTGGCTGAATGTGCATCGGGCATGATAGATGTCAAGACGACGATCGAATGACTGATGACAGTTGTCATTGAATGGTGAAATTATACGCTTCGTTATTATAAAATTATTTGGTTAATATCTGTAAATATTTGCAATCTGATTAGATCGTGTTGTGCAGTTTAAAGATAGTGGTCAACTAAGGATGGTGCTTCTAATGTTACGCGATAGTTATTTCATTATCTCCGACATATACACGCCTACAATGGAAGATCGTTTTTTTTTTTCCTTCTTTATTTCCTGCTGCTATGTTTTTTGCAGCAACCTTGTTATCTTTGTAGTTTTTTTTTCTAGTTCTTTACCTTGTTTTTTTTTTATTTTATTTTTATTTTTTTGGAATTTTTATTTTTATTTTAATGGAAGATCGTTACTGTGTATATGATCTGCTTTCGGAAATGAATTCTAAAAACCACTCGTCACTCCCAAAAGCTTATGCGTTTTTTATCTGTGCCGATCATTATTAAGAGCCGTTTAGCCATTTTAGAGGTATGTTGTAAAAATATCATTAATAGAAACTTTTCAAATATGTGTAATCTATAATTAGTTTACTTTTAAGAGAGTTAATTGCTAACTCATATGATTTTCGTGGATCAAGAATTGCTCCTACGAAAGAGGGAAAATGTAACGACCAATAACTTGTACCATGCTATTTACATTCATGGTTCTGCAGTCCAATTTGTATAGGCTTAGCAGCGGTTGAATTTAAATTCTGCGTACAAACACCAATACTCAGGAAAATATCAAAGCAAATTGTAGAATAAGTTGTTCGATTGCTGTTGATATACTTTTGTTCTTTAGATAGATATTGAGGTACAGAATGATAACTTCAGCGTATTTGAATACTAAGATAATTAAAATAATTCTTTCTCGTATATAAATTAATTGTTGTTTTAAAATCTAAAAATTTGTATACATAAAGACAAAGTAGTAAAAGAACAATCCATTATTTGAATATGTCTAAAAATAAAAGAACCATTTCGTAATATATTGAGGAATCAGCGAAGTGTCGACTGAATGTATTCCCTAAAGAGCTTGCCAGTGCAACTGAGTGAGATATACGTATTTACCAAAGTTGGTCTTTTTTGTGAAAAAAAAAAAAACAAAAATGATTGTATTGGACATCGTTACTCTATGGATTGTTCACTTCTTTTTGTACCACATAATAAATATTACAGAATTTACTATCAGTAAATATGTATCTTAACAAAGGTTTCGGAAAAGGTTACTAATATTCGAACAAAGGCGTATAATAATGGCCTACAAAGAATGACATCAAAGGGTAACAATACTTTATGTATCAACAACAACAGTTTGGAACTTCGCCAAAGCAAGCTAAGTAATAATAATAAAACATTAATTAGGTTCAATGTACGAAATATTCGATAAATCAATACAAACAAGGAAACCACAAAACAATTTAATAAACAAAACTATCGCACAAATGTTTAGTCTCGCTTTGATTCCTATGAGTTTCTATGGAGAAAGGCACACTACTCGATTTTTAGTATGGACCTAAACAGTTGAACGGGATGCGAAACAATAGACAATCGCACAACAGTGGTGCGATAATTTAGTCAAAGGTGTGTGTACTGCTCTTAATATGTAACAAAGATCAAATAAATGAGACATTAAATAAAACTTTTACGTAGGAACAAACAAAGCAAAATAAACACCAATTTTAATTTTTGAATACTTGTTTTAAAACAGCGATTTAGATGTAAAAACGGCATTTGCGACTTAAGAAAAAATCCTTACAATAATTTACGTTCGCGGTCTGATGTCGTTTGCAATTTGGAACACTTTTATCTGCCGGCCAGGAACCGGCTAAATTACCGAGTAATCCTATCGCCAAGACATTTTTCATTCCTTGTACCTATTTCATTAAATCGAAATTCGTAGTCGGAAACAAGTGTTGAATACATTTCTTGAAGTTATATTTTTTTAATTCTACGCTATTTAATAAATATTATAAACATCATCACCAGCTCACTATACGTCTACACTAAGGGGCTCGGAGCCTACTCTAAGTAAGAGGTGACTAGGTTATAGTCAACCGTTCTAGACCACTGCGGGTAGGTTGACTTCGCACATATCTTTAAATTTCTTCGGCGATATGTGCAGGTAGCACCACGAGTTTTTTCTTCACCGTAAGAACTACGGGTAAAATAAGAGATTCGAAAATCTAAAACACATTGGTACGCGGTATTCGAAACCAAGACCTGTAGATTACAAGTCAAGTGCTTAAACCCCTGAAGCATCGACGTTCTTAATATTGTAATGTCATCCTTTAATTGGAACATTTTACACGACTAAATATAACTTTATTTAGTGGAAAGGAACCTGAAATAAATTCGATGTTGGTAATAATTTATAGTGTCATTCATGAGTTAATTTAAAAGCACTGTTTGTCGACGCATGTAAAGTAATTCGTTCCTTTCATTCTGTTTAAATCAACTTGTTTAATGTCCTTACACGACACGAGCACAATCTCCCTCGTTCATCCGAAGAACCTCTTATTTCCTAAGAGAAACGAAATAATTTATACATCATGTTACAATGTCGTCCAAAAATATGATATACATTTTAAGAATAATTTCCTATAAAAACGATCGTAAATTTAGGTTTATAGGATTTTCTCTGGGATAAACAGATATTTTTCTAAATTTAATAACAAAAAAATGTCGAATAAATTTTTCAACTGCAATTCCATTTATTTAATTGGTCCTAAACCGAGATAGATCATACAAATTTGTCATTTTCAATTTCATTTAATTTTATACAGTAGTGAACAATACCACAGAGTATCTAAGTAATACTCAGTGTTTTATTTCCATTATGTGCCAGTGTAACAATTTTTCCTTGCTTTTGACAGTATCTGCTTACATTTATAAAAATAAACATCGAAATATGAAGGCAAAGAACCTGAACCATCTATCAGAGTATGCTCTTGCATTATAAATTGAATTCCCGGCATCGCTTGAGTAAAATCTGTCCAATTTATTTTAATTCTTTCCTGGACTTGTTCATAAATTCAATTCCGAAATTAAAATTTAAAAGTACTGCTGTGCAGGCATTCCGAATAAAGAGTAAAGCGCCAGAAAAGGTTTGTAATGTATTTTTGCCGAGGTATTTCAGATTGGTTTTTTTGCTGGTTTTTATTTCACTTTATAATTATAATTTAACAACAAGGTATTTAATACAAATGTCAGTACACACGTATATAATACTAAACCTAATTTGGTTAGTTGGCTAGTTAGATGCATTAAAAATATCCAAGTACTGCCTAATCACGCCAGTTGTTCGATATTCTACTAGTTTTACGGCTAATTGCTGACGCTATAAAAGCGGCTACGACGATCAAGCACAAGGGTTCTATGAAAAACCCTGTAAAGGCTTTTGTAGAAAACCAATTACTATAAGAGTAGAATTGGGTATAAACAAAAATGCAGCTAAAGTTTTGTATCCTAATATGAAGACTTGAAATCGTGGAACTTCCAATAATCAATGTCCATATTCTAACTACAACACTGTTCACATCTACATGGATTTACTTTACAAGCGGAAATAGATACACGAAGCAAACATATTCGGCAAATTCTTTACGTGATAGGCTTAGGGTAAGAATGGAGCGACTTGCGGGCGACACGAAACTTTTCCAATTTGCCAACACCGAGAGGTCCGTAACAGTATTATCAAGCTATATCGTTTTGGGATTTGCAAGCAATATAAATATATTTTGTATTTGTACTATGTAAAATAACATCATCAACAACAAGCCTTTATCTGCCCACTGTTGGACGTTCCCTCATGCCTACTATAGAATACGGTTCTCGGCATTCAAAGTCTTCCTTCCGTGTACAATAAGTATTCGGTCTACCTTTAACAAGGATCCCTACGTTCCTGGTACCCATTTCCACCTTCATCTCGCGTCGCTGACCCGACATACTTGTCGTCAATTTTGATACACAACGCATTATATAAAGGTTACCTAACGAAACAAACCATGCGTTAATTCTTTCTTATTTTTGTTATCGCTAAAATCCGTGTTTTTATTAATTAACTGTAATCATTACTGTTTTCAAGGAAACATATTTCACTTCCATTAGCCGTAAAAGCCGAGGAATGGTGTTTGATTAGAGCTTAAAATTCAAAGCGTGTCCGCAATAAATGGAGCTTATCTTTATTTATATCGTGTTCATTATCTAGACCTTTCTCAAGAAAATATTTCAGGAATATTAAAAGCGAGTATACCGATACTAAATGTATTCCGCTAACGTTTTCCTTCTCGTTTGCTTTCATGTTATTCGATTACTTAATTCAATATAAATCTATGTTAGCTCATTTGCGATAAAAATCAACCACAATTTATTTTCTTTCGGCATGGAAACAATTGAAGATAATTACTACCAATATTAAAAACTCGGTCAAGAATTTGTGTCCTCCCACTGCAAAAATATGACCACTTTTAATAAATATTTTTAAACGAAAAGACAGTTTTGTACAAACACAAATATTGTAATAATTCATGATAGTAATTAACACAGTAAAGTTTCTCTAACTACAAAATCCTTCATGTCACAAGGCTTGCATGTGTCACGTGAACATGAAATTATAATGTCTCGTTAGCCCAGTATTTTAACTATCCACACTGGAATTTTTATCCACAATCATTTTGTTTAAATTACCATTAAAATTATTAAATTACAGTTGCCTTTAGAGATTTTCTGAACATACAAAAATCGCCATAAAAAGTACATAAAAAATTGTGTTTTTAAACATGATGTTTATAGATTTTCGGCATATGATTTCAATACGTTATTCTTTTCTTTGAGCTCAAGAAATATAAAGGCTCTCGAAACATTACGGAAGAATATGGTAGTATTATCCTTTCGTACATTAGGTAAGGACTTTTACATTATTAGTTACGCTATATCTTGATTATAATTCGATGTTCAAAACAAAACCTGTGAAAAAATTATAAGAAATAACCATCAAAGAGAAAAGTTACACGTTTTCATTTACTCTTTATTAAGCCTTAAGGATGTGTTTTTATTAAAATTCATTACACATTTTCTTGAAATGAAGTGTCTAGATATCCAACCTCGAGAAGATACGATATCAGTAAGAATACGTGTACAGCATGACAACTGTATTGACAAGGGATGGAGGAGGTAAAAATTGATTTTGTTTGTAGTAAGGTGAAAAATATTTATGCCGACTTTATGTATTCTTATCATTCTATCGAGTTCGTATTTATTCAAATTTAATGTTAATTAAAAACGTAAAGATCTAGTTTATTTTGTTCTTCCAGACTTTCCTCTACATCTATGACAAATTTCAGATATCTGTTTAACCGTTTAGGCGGTAAACTCTTATAAACATCCATCAATTCATCTAAACGATTATTAAATCTCATAATAAATAACAAAACGTTTTTTTTAAATAACACCTAAATACTTATTTTAAAACATAAAAGAACCAAAACATCGTCTACAAAAAGCTGCACGTAAATCGGGTTCAAGTACCACTTGCCCTATCTCATATCTCACGTCAAATTCAAATCGATCCGAATACCATCCGTTTTGTCACCTTTTACGAGCGAGCATGAATCTGAATTGCAAGAGAATAGAGACAAATGTTATTTTATATGATTTTACAAGACTTAAGCATTACCTCTTTGAAAGACCAATTTATTTAATCACTACTAGAATATAGTAAACATGAATGTCTCAATGGACGGATGGATATAAGTTACTTCATATCATAAAAACGACCTAACAGAACTCCGTCAAATTAAGATCAGATGTAGTATATAGTCTAGAAGAATGCAAATGCTACCTACTAAGTTTTTCTTAATTTCGCGCGGACGCAATCGTGGGCAGAAGCTTTTATCAATCACCAAGTAAGCGGTGTTTTTTAACATTTATGTTGACTATTCCATTCGGAATGAAAGTCTAAAACTTGTTACTGCAAATCTTAATTGAAAATTCAAAAATAGAATATACTAGCTTTTGCCCTCGACAGTGCGTGAAATAAAAAGAAAATAGTAAATGGATTGTCTTCTTTCACACTACGTTCAACATCTATGCCAAATTACATCAGGATCCGTGCAGCCGTTTAGGCTACTAACTGTAACAAATATCCATCCATCCATCTGAATTTTCTCATTTATAATGTTAGTATGATTAATTGGACATTTTTGTAACAAGGGTCTGTTTGAAAGATTTCCTTACAAGTAGGAATGCTCTTATAAGCAAAGGAATACCTTAATTGACTTATTAAAACTCATCAAAGTTTACTTCAGTTCAAAGCCCGATCTTAATTAAGGGAGAATTAAATACTTCGGAATGCTTTCGAATCTTACAGTTCCAGAAACTCTAACGTTCCCTAAAAATACTTTAATTAACTTATTTATTGTAATTCTACGTCAATAGTAAACAAAATTACACCTTTTTTTAGAATTATACGCACTGTGAAAATTTAACAGCGGGTTTTCTTTACAGTAAGAGCGGGAATACTCATTACAGTAGCTGGTACACTTGCATGCTACTGGTACGGGGTAGCTACAGTTATGTGTAAACTCTAACTGGCATGCCAGTACTAATATGCAAGTAACTATTACGATGTTTTGATTTTGTGATAGCTACTGGCATATAAAATAAGGGAGTCTTTTTTTACTTCTGTTTGGTAAACTCTTGCTGCTTTATTCTTTTCAGCAACCTTGTTGACTTCGCAGTTCAAAATGTGGGGGGTCCAAGGGTTACGAAGTTTGACACTGACTCGTCACGTACGATCCCGTGAACTGGCATACCAGATAATGTTCTATTTTACTGTTGTTTACTCTAGTTGTTCTTTTCAAAGAGAACTTAAGGGATGCCAATAAGTTTTGCCAATAAAGTCAAACCGTTGTTAAAATAAAGTAAAAAAAATCTGGGAACTAACCGTTTTGTGTGAGACGTTTTCCTAAATTTACGGAGTTTTTAAGAGCTCTGATTTAAATTTACAGACATAAAGAACATCTGGTGTTCGGATAAGTTAGATAAAGTTGAAATCGTTTTTTAACCACTTCCAACTGTATCATATTTCGTAACCTAGTTAAGAACACTTGTGTCTAGATATTCTAATGGAACAATCTAGATATCTACTGTCACAAATAATGGTATAAAGGATACAATTTAAACCATGACTTTATCTATTAAAAATCAAATAAATAACTGTTAAATTTCTTGGTCAATTATTTTAGAAAAAAAATACTTTATCGTGTTTTTTTTAAATTGGCCTTTGATCACATTTTTGAAATATTGATAGCTAGTTAAGCAGCTTAGGTTACAAACTGTAACAAATATCCATATAAACTTTCGCATTTATAATATTAACAAGATTTAAATTGATAAAGTATTCGTTAAATGTTAAAGTAATTGTCAACTTGATAGCTCCTTATAAAAGCACTTTGTTAAAGACTAAATCTAATTTGGATACCAACAGTAACTTGAAGAGCCCGATATTAAATATTGTTAGAAGATTTTATACGAAATTGCGTATTACTCATACAGAATATATAAAAATATGTCGCTCTGATCTATGCTAGTATTTTAATCTCTGCTACGTCTAATTGTTTTCGTTTATCAACTCATGGCTTTCTTTCCTAAGAAAATTGTACAGCACAACAAATAACATTAATAAAAATAAACAAAATGTTGAAATTTGAATTTCATTCAACCCCTTATTCCAAGAATTTATTTATCTAACTGCAATCTACGATAATGTTATGAATTCAAAAACCAATAAGAGCGCTCGCACACCTTTGACTAAATTATCGCACAAAAGTCGCGCTTTGATTCCTATGAGATTATATGAAGGTGCGCACACTACACGATTTTTAGTTGTCCAAGTAAACATTTGAATTAACTGCGAAGCTAAACAATTGCACAACAGACGTAAGATAGTTTAGTCAAAGGTGTGCGCCAGCTCTTAATAATAGAGGAAACTGGGCATGCCTAGTTGTAATTCCACTTGGAAATCCAAAGTTACAACTGTCAAATTACAGAGCCAACTAATTTACTACATTCTAAATTCGAAACATCGCGTTCTGTTGGAGTTCGAATCCCACTTGTAAACTAACAACCTAATTCCGAGAATCTGTCGAAGCAAATTGAAACTACATTAACCACAAACTCGATCATTTTGTGCTAATTCATATTATTTGCATTCAATAAAGTCAAATGAAAACCGTAGATATTTTGTATTAATAGCATATTTTCGTTTACAGTGTGTAACATTTCAAAATTGAAATCATATATTTTTTTAATTACCGATATCTAGAAATATCTTAATTTAACTAACTTAATACAATGTAAAAAGTATAATTTCTTTGCACAAAACAGTACACTACATTTAAATATAACAAGTACGTCATTTTTTTAATGAATTATTTTTAACTTTAAGCTGTCGTGGTTTTTACAAATATAATGTTCGTAAGATATCGGGACTTAAAACAATTCAATCGTGGTAAAAAACCCGTATCTTACGAACATTAGAATTATTTTTAATCTGTGATCAACAACTGAATAAATCTAAAGATAGTAATTGTTGAATAAAAAACGCAGCTTATGAAGTAGCTTGGCCATTTTAGATATAGGTCGCTGCTGGAGCTAAGTGACCCTAAAATATCACTTGAGGCTAATTAGAGCAATTTGCGACGGCGCTGGCGAGCACCAGTCGCTTGTTATCACTTTCGTTCCGACCCAGTGTTTATTATTCGTTAAATAAACTGCATTTTGTCAGAGTTAACTCTCAAACTATAGCAACTATAACGTTAAATTGACTCTGAATTGTAATTGAAGTGTTACTGTCTCATACAAATTTCTTTGATGGATCTTTAAACAGTCGTTTTGTCTAAAATTCTTAGAGAGGGTCTATTACGAATACATTTATGACAGTTGTGACGTATTCGTAACGTCATCGACAAAGTGGTGTATGAGATTTGTTCGTATATTTACATCTAGTAGAGGGCGTTGCACAAATCTAATACAATATATACAATTCGATTATGGTAAAAAAATGTCATAAGTAAAATTCGTGATAAGCACAACGATCTAACAAACTTGTATGTATTAAGTGAATAATTTGATATATTTAAGAGTCTAATGTAATTTTAAATCTAAATTATTAACTATATTATTATTTATCTATCTACCAGAGCTAGCCTCCATTTCCGATAACCTTGACGCCACTCCAATCTTCTAACAAGGTCATTCTCCACCGATGCGCCCATTAGGAAACTTTGTACAGAACCTTTTAGTCCCATCGGTCTTTTATTTTACAAGTCCTTATAGTGCACTTCTAAGGAAAAAGTCTATATACCTTAAATATCATAAATACACCATTAAAAATTAAGGAAACCGAATTCATTACTGTTCAATCTCAAGTAATTATTGTTGTTGATAATATTGATATATTATATTACTGTTTTATAGACTTTAGTATGACATTGCAAGCGACGCTCAATAGAACGTTATAAACGTTAGTATCCGATAACGAGCATCGAGTTAAACCGAGACGTAAGAGTTAGACCGAGCTTAATGGACGTTGGTCGACGCGTTTAATGGTCGAATACTGCGTACGGAGAAAACTAGACAACTGAGATTTCTTAACTATAAAATTTTAAACACAATGTTTATTTTAAATAGCTAAATTCTTCATTGTACTTAGAGAAATATTTATCTTATAGCTAAACTAGCTGTTCCCGTACGGCTTCATCCGCATTTTATTTTATTGTTTACATTTGTCAAATTATCAATAGCAAATGTCAAAACGACATGACATGATGTCAAACCATGGCAACCTTGATTCCTTGATGTTGGCAGCAACTTATTCCCACATTAGGGTTTTTATCCAAAATATTTAGCCCTAAGTTTAATGACGTGAAAATATATAGCCTAGAGCGTGACGTTAGTGTAGGGCTTTTTATTAAAAGAAGAGTTCAAAAATATGCTACGATTGCTGACATCTTAGGCAACAAAGAAGTGTGTGTTTACGCTTTATTATATTAGTATAGATAGATAAAAAAAGATAATTTTATCACTTACATCAACTACCTTTAAAGTTTATTTTACAGAACAGATGAAAGCATCAGTAAATAACATAATGAACGTTAGTCCAATCTAAAATAATTTATACTAGTATTATAAATTATTTACTTTTGTATGTATTGAAATAACTTAAAACTACTGGGCCAATTTCAAAAAATATTACACCATTAAACAGCTACGTTATCTGTGAGTTATAAAGGCTTTTTTTATTTTCACGCGGACGAAGTCGAAGTAGGTATTGTTAATTTTTAAAATGTTTGAGTTACAACGTTTTTAACTGGGACAGTGAATTTGCTCACAATGTCCGTGTACTTTAGTGGTGAATGTCGATTGCTTCTAACAATCACTGATTCAAGCTTTAATGAAGAACATTGTGCTAAAGTTTCTGTTTCACACCATATTTTAGTGATTCTAATGGATTTTATTTCTTTTCTATAGGTTAGATATTTCTGAATTGGATTTAGAAAAAAATCTGAAGCTGTATTAAATGGATTAGAGACTTAGAGATTCTTAGAAATGTTTTTTTTTTTAAATAAAGATAAACACAAACCGTATTTAGACTTATTTTGGTAGGACTTTGACTGGGAGGTAACTAATACGTGCGAAATTATTATAAGCCACTTTACAAACAACCGTTAGCTCGCCAGTCTTTAAAATTCGAGCGCATCATCATAGTAATGTAGTTAACTCTATTCCACTATTGTGTTCTCTTTTTTTTTCTAGAACTAGCACTAATGAACGCGATAAATTATGTTTCATATTAAAGGTATTGCGAAAGATCGTAAATTCAAATTATTTCACACAGACCGGAATACGTTGTGCAGCATTTCTAATAGCGGTTCTAGAATATTACGTAATAAATCAACATGCGAGTTAGTAGGTGTTGGTGCAATTAATTTGATTGCGCGAAACGGTAATGTTTCGATGAGTAACGCTACTTCCGACTTAACATTCATTTGTTTTAATGTTGATGTGAATACAAAGACATCTACGCAATGATGATACCTTTTTATCAATATCCAAAATATTCTTATGGTAATGTTCGTAAGACTGAAGTTTCGATTTATGTCCATTATTAAGTATGACAGTTAAAAATATACTGAGTTGTGTTAATATAAAATGTTAAAGATAGAAGAATTCTCAAGGAGATTTATAGCTGCGGTTCGCGAAGTTGATTAGCTCAGCTCGCAATCGGGCAATTAGAGCCAAAAGGTAACGATCGGTCACACGTGCTTTTAACGTAACACGCCCGCGTGGTTAATAGTGGTTTGGAGAAGCTGTTGTAAAAATATATTTCTTTATATTTTTCAACTATTAATTGTGTAAAATAAAGACGTGAAAAGTAAAAGAGATAACACCAGAGGGTTTATTATGAAGCTGTAATGTAACTGAGCAATATTTATGGAATGGTTTAAAATATATTCGAGCAATGCCACATTGGTTTAACTATAAAAATGTTATTTAAAACTTATGAATAGTCTAGACGCAGAGAGAACATTATTTTACCAACTTTATAGGATAAGGTCTTTGCGAGATAATCAGTCTTGAAAAAATGTATTTTTAAATTAATAAGTTTGATTAATTCCTGTTACAGTTACATTAAAATCTTACTTAGAGTTGGAGCACATCTTTGAATATCGCATAACTATTGTGCTATTGTCGATTGTTTCGAAGCCCATTCAACTGTTTAGTTGCACATCTAAAAATCGAGTAGTGTGCTCCATATCATAGGAATCAAAGAGCGACTAAACAGTCGTGCGATAGTTAAATTAAAGGTATGTTCACGCTCTTACATGTGTACATCATGTTTGCTGATTATATTTTGGTTTTATTACAACATCAATTTCCCTAGGGATTCAATCTCATTACATCTCCGATAAATATGGCCACATCCCGCAAATAACTCTATATGTTTATAAATTATTACACCTATATTAATTGAAGATTATCAGAATTTATAACTTACATTATTAACTATAATTTACCTGACGTTCTTACGGTGAAGGAAGTGGTAGTGCCCGCTTTAACATCTTAGCACGAATGGGCGGCACGCCCGGTGTAATACCAAGACCACATGGAAGACAGGTGTGAAATCCAAGCAATTCCGTGTTTCACCTGATAAGTGTGGTGCCAAAGGCCTAATTTAAGTCCCATTCTCTTTACCACTCTTTACTTATAAGGAGAGGATGGGAAGAGGAAGTGTGTTTGACGGTGGAGGAGATGCATAGGAATAGGAATCTCCTCCTCGGTGAAGGAATTCAAAGATATGTGTGAAGTCAACCAACCCGCACTTGGCCAGCGTGGTTGACTATGGCATAGTCACCCCTTATTAGGGTAGGTTCCGAGCCCTTCGGTGGGGATGTATGATGATTATTAACTTATTAGAAATGATGTTTGAGACATCTGTAATGTTTGACTGTTTTTATATCTACATACAAATTTCTAAAGCATTAATCAAAGGAACTGCAAAGAATTTATACAAAGAACAGTCTGATTAGACAAGTAACAACTTGGAAACATAAGTTTGAAATACAAACATAGAAACTAATCTATGTTGAATGTTGATTTAAATACATACCTCTGTTTACTGTAACCTTAAGACGCCAATTGCCAATATATAATCTTTAATGTTAACATAAATGGTATAAAGGGTTATCAACCAAAAAGTATGTAATCTACAGTAATTTATTAAAATGTTTGTGGTTATCTATACTATTATAATAAAGCGTAAACACACACTTTTTTGTTGCCTAAGATGTCAGCAATTACAGAATGTTTTTGAATAATTCTTCTTTTCATAAAAATCCCTACACTTACGTCACGCTTTAGGCTATATATTTTCACGCCATCAAACTTAGGGGGTCAATATTTTGGATAAAAACCCTAATGTGGGAAAGAGACCATAAGTTGCTGCTAACATCAAGAAAAAAAGATTGCTAAGGTTTGTCATATCATGACATGTCATTTTGTCATTTGCTATTGGTAAGTTGACAAAGGTAAACAATAAAATAAAATTCTCATAATTTCATGCGGATGAAGCCGCACGGGAACTGCTAATTATGAATATTAGTGAGAACGCCTTCGTAAATTTGTATTGAGATTAGAGTAGCGCCCCTACCGGGCGTGAAGTAAAACAAATCTAATACAAATGTCGATGACGTTACGTATATGTTCTCGCAACTGTCACGCAAATTTTCATAATAGAACCTCTAAATACAAAAAGATCAGAATAATCTTGTCGTTTCCTTATTCACATACAACTTTTTATAAAAACCACGATATGAAATCTACATAATCTTCGTGTTCTTTAAATGCAAACTGCTTGAGGATTTCCGTAAGATACGGTAAGTGGGTAAATTTACTTAGCAATGGAATACGAAAAATGTAAACTTTTGTTATTTTTCTGAGGCAATGACGTGATTAAGATGAGATAACGGAATGTAACAAAAGAGGTCTATGAATTTTTTTTACCATAGATTTTATCTTGCTAATGCTGGGTTTCTGAAGTTATATTAGTGTTAGGTTGACCTGTGTTTCAACGGAGAAAAACCCAAGTTCTACAATACGGAAACGACTTTCATAAAATTATCGACCCGAAAAACATTAACGAATGGTTACACGTAGCTGGGAAACCGACCGTAAGAAAAATAATTATAATTAAAATAATAATCCCTCGTTTTATTTTTATAATAGTAGAGATGTAATAATAAGTTTTTTAAAGTTTCTGAAGTAACGAAATTCATCGATACAAAGAGATAAATGGAAATCCCAGGTTGCTGAATTACAAATAAGTACTGAGCTCTCTAGTTTAGGAAAACTGTAATGAATTTATACGGAACCGACCAAAGTCGAAATGTGAATTGAATACGTAATTTTAGTTTGTTAAACCTTGTATTGTAGTTATACAATAACAGTTAACATTAACAATACAAATAATAACAGTTTAAAAATTATTTTACAACTGACACTTTTGCCTTTTTTAAATTCTTATTAAAATTCACTCAAGTACAAAGTAATTCAATCTATGTATTTGTTAGCTTAAGCTAGTACCTTAAGTAACGATACTGATCGAACAGTTCAAAGTTTAAAGTTTTTAGTATTATTTCGATTAAAATTTTATAATAGGTTTTCTTTGACAACCAAAGATTTATTAAAAAAAAACAAGATACTCGTTTCTCGAATCGTTTCGTTTTCTAAAATAACTTCATTATTTTATTACTTAAATTATTTACTACTAACTGTAGCTTGTGACTTCGTCCCCGTGAAATAAAAAATGAAAAAGATGGCCATTGTCACACACTGATATCGTAGCTTTTTAATAGTGAAAGGTTTATTTTTGAAATCAGCATAGTTTTTGAGTTATTTCCATAAAAATGAAAATCTTTCCTCTTTATAAGAATAGATAAGTTTCGCAAACATTGTACAGAAAATTGGAATGGCGTCCCCAAGTCTATGTATTTGTACCAAAAATACAAATATAGTGAAGTTAGAAGCGATAAGCGAATTTCTACCGGACCAATACTGTTAAGCTAACTAGGCAATTTAAACGACTCTTGGACTCTGCGCTAAACTTTTCTAATTTCCAAGCGGAACTACTCTTTTAATAAAAACGCTACATTCAAGCCGGTTAGGGGACGTTTTATAGGATTATGTTAACAGCTTTTCGAGAAATGGAACGTTAATTTCAAACTCTCTAATTTAATGGAGCAGAAAATAAATAAAAAAAAGTGTTACGTTGTAAAGACTATTGTCATTTTTATCAATTTATTTAAATTCCCACGACTGAAATCGTTTAAATACTGTATCCATTTTAGGGTTATTTGTGCAATGAAATTGATCCATACATTGCAGTAAGGCGATGGCCCAATTGAATGGAAATTATGTGGCATTCCTTAATAAATAAATTATTTAGTGAATCTTCAGGTTTTAGGAATAAGTGCCATTTTAAAGCGGATCAATTCTATCGATTCAACAAACTACCGTCTTCTATTAAAAATATAAACTCACTCAATATATTTAAAATCAATGTTATCGCAACATATATTACAAAATTGTGCAAAATGTATATAGTTAATAATGTTAACACACACAGTTACTAATACCGAGCACTTCACAAAACACCACTCACACTATAACAATAGCATTTTCACTTCACTGTCATTTTATCTTCTTCGCAATTCACTTAGGACTTCTTCACAGTTCACTTCCCACCGTAAGACTCCCCTGGTCGGATCTGACTCCCCTTATATATACCCCGATTTTCGATCTTCTTTTCGATTGTCTTTTGTCTTTTGTGATGTTCCAGTACATTCTCGATTGATCCGATCACATACATTTCAATAGATCATTCTCGATGCCGCTTCAAATGTTCCAGTCATCTTTTCGCGAATGTCTTTTCCGCTACTCGTTAACAGATGGCGTTGCGATAGAACATTTTGGAAAAATCTCGATTATTTGGACATGAATTCTGCTACTGATGACTAGATGACGCGACATTTTATAAAAATTAGTATTGATAATAAGAACGTAGACCCATCCAACCTTTTTAATATGACAAAATACTCAACTATGCTAAATTACCCTTTTAAAGTAAAAGTTGGTAGCTCGTTTTCATATATTCACATTTCTAGACACGTACACTATAAAGAGGGTATCAGGGTGTCCGTACCGCGGTCGTAATACAGATTGGAGGACTCACATGTCAAATGTAAAGTACCTTCATGTAGAAAACGTGTAGTATAAGATGTGTTAACGACTTTTAAGCGTGAACTATTATTCAACAGCTTGTGTTCATAAGTGTACCGGCGTTACTCTTCCGTGTTATTGTGGAGTTTCGGATGTAGTCAGTTGTAATGCATATAAACTTCAATACATTTAATGTAACCAGTCTATACCTATAAAAAGACTAATTTAAATATCAACCTTTACAATAACCCTTAACATATAACGCCCACATATAAAACCTGTTTTAACGATTCAAGGTACGTGAGTAAATTTTGAAGTTTTATTTGCGGCTCACGTTCGGTTCATTAGATACTATCGTCAAATTACGTATTCGCTTGGATTTCTAGAATACCAATTATTAATTTATATTTTTAGTCTGACCGTTTAGAAGGTTAAAGGTGATAAATCCCTTTTGTAATCTATACTAATATAATAAAGCGTAAACACACACTTCTTTGTTGCCTAAGATGTCAGCAAATGCAGCATATTTTTGAATAATTCTTTCGTTAATAAAAAGCCCTACACTTACGACACGCTATAGGCTATATATTTTCACGCCATTAAACTTAGGGGGTAAAAAATTTAGATAAAAATCCTAATGTGGGAAAGAGACCATAAGTTGCTGCCAACATCAAAGAAGCAATGTTGCCATGGTTTGTCCTCATGTCATGTCATTTTGACATTTGCAATTGATAATTTGACAGTACTGTAGTAGTATAATAGTAAATATTTTCATATTCTAAAGCAAGTAGCGTAAAATTAATAATGAAATTTAATAAACATTTTATTCAACTAATTAAAAGAGAACCTCTTTCCTTGAAGTGTTGTAAGACGAGGGTTTACGCCCAATTTAATTATAATGGATTGCTGGTTACATTGGAGAAATGTGACTTCTCAAAGATTTTAAATAATTTTTACGTGATTCAAGAATTTTCAAGTAACTTTTGTGAGGTTATGGTACTTTCTGGTTACAGTATTAATCTGAAATTATGATTAGATATTTGACTAACTCCAAAGCTTTCCAAATCGTATGTAAATGAATTATTTCTATGTAAAATTATTTGATGGAATATGTTTTTGTCGATTATATCTATATCTCAGATATTTTAATCTTAATAAAAGAAAAGATAGTTTATAGACGATTTGAGTTAAGCTACATATCTAACAGCCGTACAGTTCAACTGACAGTTACAATTTTGCTAAACACGCAGTTCAATTTAACAGTTCGATTTCCGTTAAAAGTGTCACAATTGATTTAAAATTAAAGAGTTGTTTATCTATACATGTAATAAAATTGCATTGTCTGTTTGTAATATCAGAAGAAAATATCCAGATTTCAGGTAGATGATGTAGTTGCGTTGCTGATAACGAAAATCGCATCTAAATTTTCTCTGTCTGTCCGCAAGCCCAGTTTGTTCCAGGTAATCTCTGAAACGGCTGGGCCGATTTCGACCGGAGTTTCACTGAATGGTAGCTAACATAGACGGGAATATTATAGGCTACTTTTTTATCTTAATATTGCGTGGTTGAAATCTACAACAGCTAGTTATAACTAATTGTAATATCCACAAACAGAATTGTTTCACATTAGATAATAGCTAATTATATTTTATCAAAGCCATGTACACTAGATTATGTTATGGTTGTGTCAATTCCGTTCTGAATATAAATTCGTGGCCTTTTCACCTAAATAAGTAAATTGCAAAAGGTATCACGATCCTCTTTTCTTCGTTAATGGAATCAATTTTCTTCCCTTCGTCTTGTTCGGATCTGATGAAAAAATTATATATCTCCTCACATAGACTGTAATGAAGACAAATTTAATTTATTGTATTATTTCATAGATATATTTTATTCATAGAAATGTTTTATCAAAAGAGCTTGAAAAAAACAGTAAGATATTTAATAGTATTTGTTTTTTTATTTGTTTATTTTTTTTACTTTTTCAGGAATTGCGAAATGTCTAAAACCAAATGTAACCTACCAAGTTAAAAAATCAGTGCATATAACCATGAACAACACTAAATTTATAGCAGACATAATATAATAAATCAGTGCTAACGGGTGTGAAAGTGACATTTCGTATGTGTGTTAAATAAAATATTACTTCGTCCACAAATTGCAGTAAAATATTCACATATGTTTTATCTTACTAAATAATAATACCACAATACATTAAGGACTGCCTGAACTCTTGCGGGCTGCTAGTATCAAGAAAGCAGAGCAGTGACGTAAAGTAGTACTGCTACCGTTTGAATGCAAATTTTTAACAAAACACTATAAGTGTACTGCTATGCAACACTGTTCTACCCTCGTGTGGACCAAGTAAATACTAGGATCTAGGCACCGCCCGCTGGACACTGACACTGAGTTATGAATACAGAAAGATGACAGGCAACTTAATGCTGTTGAGATACGCAAGGATATTAATCATAGAGAAATAGATGGAGATAGGAAAAGGTTAGGAAAAAGGAATGCTTCCTTTATATTGAACAAACGTTTTCATTGTGACATTTGTTTAAAATCAAATGTTATTAAATGTTTGTCCAAAAACGTGGACTCAATGTCTTTAGTATTAGAAGGCAGTAATCCTTTCTACAATCGTAACTCTTCTGAGATCCGTTTCTTTGTAATCCTCTTAGCTTAACTTAGTTTCGACTTTCCTATTTTCTTATCCGCAATCGAGTTTGTTTTTGTATTAAATAGAAATTAAATTTGAATCAACAAAGAATTTAGATTTGTTTGTATTGCATTTTATGATGATATTTTGATGATGAAGAGTATTAATTAAGAAATACCCAATAAACAGAAAAAGTTTCAACTTGATAATCGATCCTTTGAAACGATACCAAAACAATGTTTGTATGAACAAGGGTACAAAATTTAGCTCATAGATAGTACCATAGAGGTAGTTCATAGCGCAAACATTGATAAAAGCTGCCGTCAGAATAAATTCGCTACTATATTTTCCACAACGTTAAGACACAAACAAAAATAATATCATAATGCTATATCGTGAGTCGTAGCTTCACAGTTTGCATTTCCATTATACTGGTATTAAAATTTAATTAAATTCTTAATCTTCAATCTTGCATAGAGATAAGATTAGCTCTTTAATTAAAAATTACTTATCTTTTAGTCTATTGAAGACGTGTCTCGAACAATTCTTAGGAAACAACGTAAAGACAAGAATATTCTAAGAATGTTTAGAGAGTGAGAGCCCACATTTATTTTCACGTGCGTTTTCATAAAATCGATATTCAATTTGTATTCTTGTGCCCTATTCGTATAACTCTATCAGGACTGACATTATCTGACATGCTTCATGCGTACGCGATATGATTTTGTTTATATGCCACATATTTTATTCGCATTTCTGTTACTAATGTAACTTGAAGTATAAGTCCGTTTGAAAAGGTTTCTACATTTACCAAATCTAAACTGGTTAATAAAAAATTATGGCAGAGAAAGAGTACCTATAAAACACTACAAAAAATAAATCTTTTTTTTAATTACTTGTTTCGTAATTTTATTTCCTTAAAAGGGACTAATACCGGTATCCTAGGTACTTTTAACCATTCGTTGGTGTTTTTGCTATTGCGATAACTTCATGAAATCCATTTCTGATCTATGTAACTTGAGTTTTACTGTGTTGAGTCAGGTCAACTAATACTAATGAATCACTAGGGATCATAGAAAACATCGTCATAAAAGGGAAACTTCAGAAACCCAGAATAAGTGAATTATCACATCTTAATATTTTCCTAGTTAACTACTTGTGTTCCAAGACGATAGAATCTAAACTGATAATTATTTTTCATATCCAAGTAGATACTAATTGTAAGACCAAAATATAAAATTAAAAGTTTGAGAAAAATAAAACATTTACTAACTGCCCTATGTTTATAAAACTGCAGAAACACATGTGGTCGCTCCAAACTAATAGAACATGGACCAATTATAGTTTTAATTAAGTGACTTTGAACAAAGCTAACAGAAACGAATACAACGCTTTGTGTAATTTAAATAAAAACCGCGTTTCGTCTCCCTCGCTGTATATTGTTAGATTCGGCTCATATAAAATTTGTTTCATAGACATAATTTGTATTTTGAAAAACAATCAACACATTTTTAAACCATATATTTTATTCTTTATTTTATATAGCAATATTCCTTGATTGTAAACTACGTAAACAGAAATGTACATTGCGTCCCTTATTTAAAACCCAAATCATGGCAGTTATGGACTAAATACGTTCTAATGCAATAATTTCATATGTACATAATTTACTTGACGTTCTTACGTTGAAGGAAAACATCGTGATGCAACCTGCACATGTCGGCAAAGAAATTCAAAGATGTGTGAAATCAACCAACCCGTAGTAGGCCAGCGTGGTTGACTATAGCATAGTCACCCTAAATTAGGGTAGGCTTCGAGCCCCTTAGTGGAAAAGTATAAAGAGCTGGTGATGATGATGATGATGAAGCTATCTACTACAACTCTAATAAAATACTTTTACGTCTACAAAAAAAATAGCTACAATTGTCATCAAATAGTTCAAACAGAACTGGTTATGATTCACATTAAATAGTAATCTCTGCTGTTGCATTACTACCACAAATCGAATCGAATGCTGGATATTTAACAACGGAGGATTTCACTGTTATGTGCGTTTTACATTGGTACGGTCACGTAGATGTTCGATATAAAATGACGAGAATATTTGCACTTTAAACGTGACGATGTATCACTGGCAAATTTTTGGAAAGGTTCTGGAGTCATATATACATAACACACTAGCTGTCGTTAGCGACTCTGTCCGCGCGATGTTACGAGTACCCTACGTGTTTTGAAAGACTATGTTCTATGTATATGTCTCAGCGAGATGCTTTGAGCCATTTTGGAGATATGTATATCGTTACAAAAATTCACCCATCGAACTGTTTAAACTTTCGCACTAAATGTACCCACTGAGGGGCTCGGAGCCTATCTTAATTTAGGGGTGACTAGACCATAGTCAACCACGCTGGCCCACTGCGGGTTGGCTAACTTCAATTACAATATTAGTAAGATAGCATTTTTTCGTCACCACCAGGTAAACAGATTTTGTTCTCATCGTTTCAATAACCTTTAATGCACCAAGTTTATGTAAGTCCATATAGTCATTTATTATTACAGAATTATCTCTTTGAAATGCAAATTTAAATAGAGCCAGTCAAACGGAATATTGACAGGGGCTAATGAATGTGAGTTTTAGGAACAAACCGTAGTTTAACATCAATGGATTTTTCAGTAGTTTAAACCACTATTTATGTCAGATTTCATGCAAACAATACAGCTGAACTGCAATATTATGTTTTAATGCACGCGATATTAATATTTATTAGCACGAGTCTATTACATTTTCCGAGAACGAATAAATTAAAACAAAAATTAAAAATATCTGTTTCATTGACGATTAATTTTTGTATGATTTCTTTATCGCAAGGCTTTAAATATGCAAGTATTATTATTATTTTGATTTTATTATATCAATGAGCTAACAGAGATGAGTTTTAATTTGTTTTATTTATAATATACGTTTAAGTTTATTAATTTATCGTACAAGAAAGTTTTCAGACAGACAAATATAATTAACATTATCTTGCGATGTGGTAACCTTTGGGGACGGACTTTTGTTTAATTAGTCTGTACGATGCTCTTTCACGTAAATGTTTAAGTTACGTAGAATCAAGACTATTTATTATATCAAAGATTTTTTAATTTAAAACTCTTAAAAATTAAATACCAAAGAATATGTAGCTTCCCAGATACTAATTCGAAAATCAGTTAAAAATTAAAACACCAGTTAGCAAGTCATAGTTTTATTGATTTTGTGCACATTTTATTTATTATTCTATGGCCAAATATTGAAATCATATATGGGTGGCTGAAGTTTTCATTTATTTTATCATTACCTAGTGAAGCATTAGTCTTATGTTGAGCTAAATTTCAAAGGAGTTAAACTCGCAACGCAGTTTAGAAACGCATTTCATGAAGTTATCGAACCAAAGACACTATAAAATGGTTAAAAGTGACTGGGAAACCGGCCATTAATATAACCATCTTAATTGATAAGGCAAATGCAATGCAAATTCCATTAAAATATTAACATCATTGTAAGCAGCGTTTAGATAGCAAAGTAATAGATTCGTTTTAGAATTCAGCGTCTTGTTTTTAAAATGACTACTGTAGTTATATAAATATTGTACAATATTAACTATATCCTCTGTATTTGTTTTGTCAAATGTTGGATAACATAATAGCTTTGTGCCAACATAATGGCAAATTGGAAAAGTTTTCTACACAAGTTTCATTTTGTTTTTAAGCAATCTTCAATAGAATTTTCGGAATACATTTAAAAAGACTTTACTTTCTTGTTAGCTTAAGTGTTTATATTTTGTGTTGACTTGAAAATCTATGTATGATTATTGTTCATACTAATATTGTAGATGCATAGAAAAAGTTGAATGGATTGCGTGAAAGGTGACTTGATGAAGAAGGGAGTGATGACTGAGATGATGATAGAGTTAAGTGGAGGACAAAAACCTTTTGCGCCCTACGGGAGTAGCATAAGGAGGAAGATGATGATGATGATGCAAAAGTTTGAATGGATGGATGGATCAATGTTTGTTACCGCCTATATCCAAAACAACTAAAGAAATATCGATGAAATTTGTCACAGATCAAGAACAGACTCTTAAAGATCTTATAGGCTACTTTTTTAGTTTTTTTTTTAATTCTTTATGGTCAAAGTGGCGGGCAAAAGTTAGTTGATTATATGAATGAAATCATAAAAATCCCGAAATGAAAGAATTTTAGTTTTTGTAGACTGCAATAAAGTAAATGTAATGAACAATACTAGAACCCTCTTAAATCTTTTAGGGTTGAGAATTTGAGAGTACCTACGGAGTACCAATCTTGGGATTGTTATAATCCATGCTAGTACAAACATTGCATATTAAAAAAGTTTTCTAATACTGCAATAAATAAAAAGAAACAGTTTCATATGTTAAAGTTGTAGCCGAAAATGTTTAATAAGTTCTTTCTTAATATTCTGTATAAGTACTGGTAAACTGGCTAACATATCCGGAGATGAGATTTTGTATTAAACCTCCAGCATATGGTGTTAGTCCCCTTTTCCGCAATATAACTTTCATGTTATTATTTTTAAAAGTATCCCAACAACGATAATATTGTGAATTAAAAAGAACATCATGTTTGTTTTCAAAGAATCGCTGGTTGAAAAAGAATCTAACTATAAACGGATTAATTTTCAAATTAAGAATTATTGTTAAAACATTTTTTTTTAGAAATAGTCGAAAGTAATGTGAACTCACGGAGGTTCCAATTACTTTCCTGCCGCTTGGTTGTTAAAATGAAATGTAGGATACCTTTATGAAAGAAATATATCGTAAGGGATAGTATTATTTTAAATTTTACTCGTACATTGTAACTGACAGAAATTTATTTCTAACATTTGTAAATCATTTATGTCATTTTTCTGACGTAATTTTTATGCATATTTTTACATAATTAATCTACAAGGAAAATTATTTGCATAAAATAACTTCCAGTTGACCGTCTTTAATGCTTCAAAAACAAGTCGGAAAAGAAAAGAAAGAATTTGTGAACGTCAGAAACATTTTGACTATGCACAATGAAAATTAACACCCAGTACTCGTAATTTTACTGAAAACAATTTTGAAATCAGTCAATATGGATATTTCAAATATACGCATTTACTTGTTAGATTTTTTTTAATTTAAAAAGCTTTAAATTTATAAATGCAATATACTTTTATTGTTAGCAATTCGTTGTTTAATCTTTTAATCGCTAGCTGTTATTCAGATTGTTAATGACTTGAATTCATTATTCTTTATTTTTATAGTCGACGCATATTGCGGGAAATTATTGTCGGAACGCCATGTTCAATTGTAACGTGAATGTCGGATAAAACGCTTTTCATTTGGTGTTTGAAACCATTCAATTTCTATAATTTTCAAGTGATATAAATGTATGATATTCCTATACTTTCGGAAAGGAGAAAAATCTATTCTTTGTTGATACATTTTAACGAAGATCGATTGAGTTGTTTAAAAAAATATTCTGGACGTTTTAGTGTACGAGTGACATTTGGTTTCAACATGATTTGAATAAGTCGTAGTTAAGAGCATGATATTGCTAAATGTTGACTTTTAAGTTTTAAAACTTTTTTTTACATGAATCATTGGCGTTATAAAGGTAGCTTATGATAAATACGGCTTTACCTAATGCACATGAATTAAAAATAAGATCCTTTCCCAGCACTTGGAATTTATAATATGTAAGCTAAGTAATTACTTAAAACTCTAGGGGACAATGTTTTAAACAAGTTTGTGTAATCATTCGTTTTTAAATTATTAAAAGGTTTCTAGTGTAGTTTAACATTATTAATTTTTAAGCGATTTTTGTATCGTTCGTTTTGATTTTTTTCGTTTAGTTAAAATATGGTAACTACATAATATGTCTAATTTTAGTCCCGTTCCCTTTCCACCCTTTTCATAAGAGGAAAGGATGGGAAGGAAAAGTGGATTTGACGGTGAAGGAGACGCATAAGAAGGGGTAATGTCCTCTTTATGTACGTCTTCTCCTCCGTCAATTAAGGTAGGCAACGCATCTGCAATTACGAATGCTTATGGACAGCGGTCGCTTTCGGTGGATTCAGGTGTCCGCTTGCCAACTTATGTTATAAAAAAATCAACTATAAAACGGGTTGCTCTTATTCTAAATATCATATCTACAATTGTAAATTTTGAACCTACCCCTGTCGAAATACAAGAGTTCACTTACTTTCAAAGTTGTTACACCAACGAAATCCTTAAATTCACCTTTATAATACATTTTAAAGTAAATTGAATACTCAGTTGAATACTGGACGCGTGATAAGAAATGCTTTCTCAAATCTACGTGACCCGTTCGCGGTTCAAGCCTGTACTACGTTTGAAATCTTTAAACCTTAATATTTTATTTCTTGTAGCAAAAATATTCTATTCATGACCAGAAAATCACTTGGCCTATTTTCAGTAGCAGCTGTTCGCCTAACCTAGATCGTCTAACAATAACCTTAAAATGTTATTGAATTTACAGCGCAATGTAAACCATATAATGGTGCACTTTTCGCGAACAGCTTGTAAAAATGCAAGAACTTAGGTTATGATTATTTCCTTCGAAGGAGAAATTTGATTTCCTATAAAATTTTATACGTATTTATTTATTCGGGAGTCTTCTGTTGGTGGTTGGCGACGATTGTAACTTAAACGTTTGACAAAGCAGATTTAAATAAGGAACAATCTCTCCTTTTTACCATCGGCGTAGATTTCAACCACGACAAACTTCTTCCTGGATTTCTTCTTTTCTGTATAAATTAACAGCTCGCTGTTACTATATTATGACCAAGATACTGAAATTTCCTCTTTCTTATTATTTTAAATATTTCCAATTTATTCTCGTTTCTTTGCAACAATACTTCATTGATGATTTTTGTAATTAGTTACTTGCATTTGAGATCATGATGAAAATATCAATTACCTTGCTATGGCAATCTTGCTTCCTTGATGTTGAAAAAATAAATCAAATTAACGTTTGTGGTCGTTGAAAACTAACATGTTATACTAATAATAAACGTTTTAGTTATATTTATTTAATTTTGAAAAAAATATACTGTTGAATTATTAACTTATACGTTTCTAAAATATGATGACACTAAAAAAAACATTACATGATAAAATACGAAAGCAAGAACGGCATTTACGTTGAGAAATTGGACAATTTAAAAACTTAACGAGAACAAATTGAGCACTCCTTTCATTGGCTATTTTAAAACTTGTAAAAATTGCAAGATCGACCTCAACTTTTAAAATACAGTCAAGTTATAAATATCGACCCGTCTCTATCCATCCAACCGTTCATAACAACTTTCTTCTAAATTGCCGCATTAAATTTGTTGCGTTTGATAACTGAAAGTTATTTTATACGATCGTAAGAAAATTCAACTGTCATGTTTCGTCGCTTTAAAATTTTTATTATCCCTATGAGTCAACAAAAGACAAAAAGGGCATTACAAGCTGCAGTTCAATCGCCCGGAATGCCAATATCATCGCAAATAATGTGACGCAAAGACAAAATCTATTAAAGCAACTTAGAGAAGTTAATTTCTTGGAAGTTAATCGTGCACTTTATGATATCAAGTTTCTAAATAGCTATTTGGACTTTAGATAGAATAAATCTATCCATATTCAGCAAGTTAGGCGATAAATCATTTTGTAACTTTTCATTTTACGTTTCATTTTGATAAACTAACGATGATGTGCGTCATAAACTTTGATTCACATTTAAGTTACTCTAAGATATTATATTTTGCAGAGATAGACATACTAGAAACATTCATACAAAATCTAGGTATTTTAATTTGAAATTCATTACTAAAAGATTTATTTTTACAACAAAAAAAACTTCATTTACACAGAAATATTTGTCTTAGCTACAATAACGTAATTTTTTGGTATTTCCTTTTTCTATATAAATATATCCAATTGGCAACGTTCCAAGAAACATCAGCCTCTGAATCGTCACAGAATTATGACCACGCACGCCCCATGGAACATCATAAAGTATGGAGATTTATGAAGATTCCCTAAGACGAGTAATATGCACGAATTAAATTCGTTGTTTGATAGTTAAGATTTCACGTAAGTGAAGTAAATGTTATTAAATCTTGTTGCCTCCATTTTTATATCTTGACTTTTAAATAGTATGGAAATCATAGTCAAAATATGTACAAGAGAAGAATCCAGACCAGTGTAAGGATGAAGGTTTTTTGTCAATTAAAATTAAGTGAAAAGTACCGTAATTACGGAAGCTACAATTCCGTAAACGTAAATTGATGTTAGAAGAATCAATCAACAACTAGGGATGATTTTACTCGAGGTTGGTATAATTCTTTTAGCCAAAGATGCCACTACTTTTATGGGCCTAAACTTTTTGAATAAGAACTTCGCTTTTTCAGATTTATTTTTCTAAGAGATCAAAGTTTCCGGTTGGCAAATATTCTTGTAATCAGTTTCACAATGATAACAGCTTCCTTAACAGTTATCTTACTTTCTGCTTTCCAATACTTTGGAAATTTGCTAGTTAGTAAATTTGCGCACGAATGTTACAATAAAAGTATGAAGTATAAAGGTAATGGAAGTTTAAATTAACCGGTAGAAATTACTGTACTTTTACGGTTACTTTAGTGCCTACATTAAAAAGGTTAACTAGTGCTAGTGGCTTCGGTATAATATTTAGTTATTTGTAAAGTCGGCAAATTAAAAATACACTAACAAGTACATACAGATTCACTAAAAAGTACCAAAATAATCCTTTGCATTATTTAGATCTCCTTTATTTCTCTCCTTTGTTTCTGTACGGATTATTTCTTTTTTTTTATTATTATTAATATTTTGTAATCGTATGTATGTAAATTTATAATTTTTGCCTATCCACCGCTGATACTGACATGCGGATGATCTCAGGGTTCTCGCGGAAGATCAGCGCTGGGTGCCTCATTGAGTAGCACCCAGCATTCAAAGCTGAGCGTGGACCCAATCCGGCCAGCATCACAATGATTTATAATCTTTTATTTAGTTAATTACATTTTTTTTCTCCTACTTAGTTTGTACGTCATGTTTGTTTGTCTGTTATTACTTCTGATTGTGTTGTTGCTAAGGATTAAATGTCATTTCATTTCATTTCATTTCATTTCTTTATCTGCCATGTCTATATTGTGTAAATATTATCACTTTGATGTCGGTGTCAGCCGAGTTAGACAGTGATACGTAAGACTTTCTCTATTTTCAACATAACACAATTGTAACGTTGTTATGTTATTGTACGCCAATGCGAAATTAAATTTAATTCCACTCAGACGGAGTCGCGGGCGAAAGCTAGTATAGTGTTTATGTGTAGTTAGCATAGAGTACTGACGTAAGATAAGGCTGATTCATAATTAACAAACCGCCTACTAAGTGAATTCTGCGCTCGTCCCAAGTGTAATATTTGCGGGCCACAAATCGTTGGCTTGAAATATAATACCATTGAGGCCTGGCAAATACTCCTTGAGTTATTTGTATGTTACGTAAATATATGTATTAAATATATATTAATAAGTATCCAAGTAATGGGTGAATTATGTCTTCTCTCTGTTATTTCTCATTTACAGGAAGTTCAATTAAGGGCAAGAATGAAAGCACGAAAATGGGTTTTCTTCATCACAAGTCTTGATTTTTAAAGACAAATTGATTGAAAACTCTTTAGTTACATTGCACTGTAGGTGAATGTTAGTCTGTGAACAGTTTATTTTACAACAAAACATTTAAATTATCATATCAATAACATAAACTCTACACAAGTGTATGTTAAATTAAAATCGGTCCTCAACAAGGGTTCCGTTTTCACGTTCGAGTACAGAACCCTAGAAATGACAAAAGAACGGCGCACGAGGCATCGGTTCGTTGTAAGCAAAGAAGTAAGAACCCTCGACCCTGCCACACAATTCAATATCACAAAACAATCATGCTTTTCTCAAAATTTGGTGGTCATCTATGGAATAAAGAAATTTATGTACGTACATGTAAATAAACACGTGTAAAATATCTTTTTATCTTTTTTTGAGTATGAAATTCCTTATATGTCTCTTCATCAATTTACTCCTTTATGACGCATATCCTTTATCATACAATCCATCCATTCTTCCTTCTGGCTTCCTCTATCTAAGTAGCCAAAGTAAACTAACAGTGGTAGAGCCCGCTTTTACATCTTCGCACAAATGGGTTTGGCTCGCCCGGTGTAATACCACGACCACACAGAAGTCAAGCGTGAAGTAGGAGCAATTACGCGTTTCGTCTGATGACTGTGGTGCCGGAGGCCAAATTTAAGCCCCCTGCCTTTCCATCCTTTTCTTAAGAGGAAAGGATGAGAAGAAAAAATGGATTTGACAGCAGAGGAGACGCACAGAAAGGAGAAATATCCTGTTTATGTGCGTTTTCTCTTCTGTCAATTCAGGGTAGGCAACGCATCTGTAATAACGAATGTTTATGGGCAGCGGTTGCTTCGCCAATTCGGCGGATTCAGGTGACCGCTTGCTCGTTTGCCACCTTATGTTATTAAAAAAAAGTCCAATAAGTTTACTCTTGGCATAAATTTATAAGTATAATCACTTTACGCCACATAAATTTCCCACGTGAAATAATAATAAAATTTACGTTATCTCTCGCCATCCACAACGATTCCGCCTCGTAAATTATTAATGGAAGTAATCTTAGGAAACAAGGTAATTTTTGTTTTATTCTCGAGTACGAGGTAATTTTTGAATTCTCCATTTTTATAAGCATTTAAAGTGGATATACAACTTTAAAAATGTAAGGTTTTGTATAATAACGACCCTTCCCACCACTGGCTGATAGAGTCTCAGATAGCTTAAAAATGTCGTCACTGTCAAATAAGGTAACAATATCCGATATTTCCATCACATATTTTACGCGTTTTGCTAACAGAAAATTTACAATTTGGTAGAACAGACCCTTAATGTTTCAAATAAATCATGGTTTATACTAATAAAATTTGTTTCTACAAACTGGAATACTCAAATTGAACCAACTTGATTTTATTAGTTGAAGTCAGTGAACCAAATTTTAAGCTTATACAGGCTTTTGAGAGTTAAAACCTACATCGAAAATGTTTGTAGCATCATAATCCGTGTTGCACTCCATATTGATTGAAATATTTGCTTTTAGAGCATAAGAGATCGAGATAAATAAATTAAATAATTTAAGTCCCCTAACCTATAAAAATGCAAGCATTCTTGTTTGGCTTGACTCAGACCATTATCAGTAAAAAGCAAACAATCTTAACAACAATGATATCTCAAACAACCATAAACTGAATACTTCACTGAATATAATGACAAAGTACCCACAAATATGGGCCAATGTTTGCCAAACCTTTACGAACCTTAGCAATTGATCGAATAGTTCAAAGTAAGCCAGATAATATCCGAACATAATAAGTATTTGCTCCGACAGTCCCTAGCGAGTATATTTATTCAGGCTCACGTGGATGTCGTATCCGACCTAACTACACTATTCGCAGATATGAAAATTCATAGTAAGTCACGCGTCAACTAAATAGGTGATTTTCCACCTGAATGACGTGTATTAGATTTACCTATAAATATTTGTTTTATCAGTAAAAAACGTTTATTTTATATAATATAAGGTGGCAAACGATCAAGCGGTCACCTGAAACCACCGAAATGGAAAGCGACCGCTGCCCATAAACATCCGCAATTGCAGATGCGTTGTCTACCCTTTATTGACGGAGGAGCCACCCATAAAGAGGATATTTCCCCTTCCTATAGGTCTCCTCCATCGTCCAATCCACTTTTCCTTCCCATCTTTTCCTCTTAAGAAAAGGGAGGAAAGGGAAAGGGATTAAAATTAGGCCTCCGGGATCACACTCATCAGACGCAACGCGGAATTGCTTCCACTTCACGCCTGTTTTCTGTGTGGTCGAGGTATCACACCGGGCGAGCCGATCCATTCGTGCGAAGATGTTAAAGCGGGCTCTACCACTGTTAACCGTATTGTTCATATTTCTTTACGCTTTCTTAAACATGTAGTGTTAATATGATACAAATGTCCATGTCTATTTTACAGATACTTGTAACTCTGTAATCAATGATTATAAAATTAAATTCGAAGACTATCTTTAAATAAATAACCAGAATACAGATAATTATTTTATATTAAACCAGGTGTTGCAAGGAATTAAATAGAAAAAAATATTGACTATATTACTCACTGATAACGTAGGTTTTTAAAGGTTAAAGATTTTTTAAATCGACCCAAAATTGTTTGAGTTATTTTAATACAAAAATACAAATCCTCTTTATAATATTAGTACAGAAAGGTAAAGGAACTGTGTTATTATATTAGTTTAATAATTTATTGTACATCTGTTAATGTCCGAGGACGTCACAGGCAGCGTTTATCTCAAATGTAATTGAAACGAAAACGCCTGCTTTATTTCAGCTAAACGTTTTGTGTCTGATAATAATAAACTAATTAATAAAGGTGACATCTAAATTAATTATTAAAGTAAGTAAAGATTATTTAACTACAGAAATGTACATTTAGTGTATATATTGGAAACTATAACAGCCTTACAAATAAACGCGGTATAAAGTTAAACTTAGGAATAAACTGAGTATAAGCAAATATTAATATGAAGTCTTTCGACTAACATCAGGTAATATTGGGTGTTTTATGACATTTTCTTGTAGGCGTGGTACTTGGGTATTTCAACAAAATAGTTGTCTTGATAATTGGTGTAGTCGTAATCCTCAATATCAAAATTCATATTTCCACTAAATAATTATAGATCATAACGATATGTTTCGATTAAGATATTGAATTGACGTCCTCCGAACACATGGTCGCGCGCGCACTCCATCGCGACTTAAATGGAACTGACTCGAATGACTAAATGGCCGCCCTACCAGTGCTCGGTGTTCGCCATGGGCATAGAGTAAGCCTACAAATACATTTTTGTCTTATACTCGGTTTATTCCTAAGATTTACTTTGCTTAAGCTGTTAGTGTAAATTCGGATAAATAAAAAAAAATGAACTGTGGCCAGTTTAATTTTTTACATGTAAAGTCAGATTTATAGTTGTTTTTTTTTTCGAGACTTTACAATGCAATGTTTTTGTAGAGCTAACAATGTCAGATTAGTATGTGATTAGGCAAAAATTCCGAATAATATGAAGTGAATAAAGTTTTTGAACTGCCATAAAATAAGTAGTTGAATTTTTAAACTTTGTAACGACTAACGACGACTAACTTTAATACGATACTTATTGTTATCTTTAATTTGTAGTAGCATTTAATTAAAAACTTACGTTTTTAAAACTTAAAAGCTTATAACGACTTAATAATTTAACGACAAAAACTCATTAGACACAATAACCATTAAAATAAAGTATGTTTTTAAAAGCAAAAAAAAAAACAAAGCATCATAACGTTAATTAAAAAAATAACCTCTGAAACTCATTAACTCTACAACGTTAACGTAATGGATACGTATCACTTGAAGCAGTTACAAATTAACTCTGAAAGCCATTTCTTGTAAGAACACACTGGAGTGTACTGAAGATCGTTTGGTTTGATTTACCCAAATTGCCTTGCCTTTGGTAATATGTGAGCATACCTTTGTCTGCATCCCTTGTTAGACGCTCAAGTGTCATCGTGAGATCCCACAAGGAATAAGAAGTTAACTAAGTATTCACTCACATCAAACAATAAAGAGAAACATTTACTACGTTTTATTTTGTATTTTTCGATTTAAAATATCTAGAGAAATGTAAATACTTTGATTAGACTATTGCACCTAACAAATATGTATTTACTATTTCGCTTTAAATGGTATTTGCTATTGATTATACTACAGGCGCTCCAGACATACTAATTTGAAACGATTCCATTAAATCGACAAGCGCAAATTACAATAAATTTAAATCGGTCAAACCACAAAAACCAAAATACAATCGGTATGTAAAATGATACCACTCTCGCGATTGTAATTTTTTGGACTAAATTTAAACAAATATTGATATTAAATTTTACATTTGTCTTGAAACTATAACAGCATGCACATCGTTCATTTTCATTTACTTAATGTTATAAATGACATAATTACTACAGAGTTTTCTAGTGTAATTACTAGTATTAGGAGAAATAATCTCAGAAAGTTATTTCTAATAATAACTCACTTGAGTGTACTAGAGATCGTCATGTTTTGATTTACCTAAATTGCCTTTCGGCAATATGCGAGCGTATTATTGCCAGTATTGGATTTTATCTCATACACTTTAGTATTATTCAGAACTCCCTAGTCGGATTAGAAGTCGAGTACATTTTTAATGTGGTCTTATTCCTTTACCTGTAATGGACCGAAATTGTAGGAGATTAAAACTTGACTTCAATTGGACGTTATGGAAAAAAATACGAGTACAAACATAATTGCAAATGTTTAGTTTAGATATCTATACTATTATAATAAAGCGTAAACACACAGTTCTTTGTTGCCTAAGATGTCAGCAGTTACAGCATATTTTTGAATAATCCCTTTTTTAATAAAAAGTCCTACACTTGCGTCACGCTTTAGGCTATATATTTTAACGCCATTAACTTGGGGAGTAATTCTTATGGATAAAAACCCTAATGTGGGAAAGAGACCATAAGTTGCTGCCAACATCAAGAAAGCAAGACTGTCAAGGTTTGTCATGTCATGTCATTTTGACATTTGCAATTGATGATTTGACAAATGTAAACAATAAAATAAAATTTTTATTGTTTACATTTGTCAAATCATCATTTTAGATAAGTGTATAAAGGTTTATTACTACTTCTCCAGAAAGACTGAATAGATGTGAACGTTTAGAAGATAAATTATAGTTTAAAATAGAACATATGCAATTAATGTTTTTTTATAAATTCCATTTGGTAGCAGTCGCTGGCGACAGCAGATATATAAAAAAAGAAACTACGGTAGATATTTCTCAATTACATTAGACGTCAGAGATTCATCGAATGATGTCTACATGTTTTGTAATCCTACAGACTGCTATAATTAGAACGCGACATACTATTATTTTATACCCGTTTCCTGACTGGACATGGCAGCAGCTACACTGTGTACTGGATACTATAGCTTGCGACTTCGTCCGCGTGGAATAAAAAAAAAGATATAGCCACAGATAAGTTACCTTTCTAACGGTGAAGCAATTTTTAAAAATTGCCAAGTAGTTTTTGAGTTAATTCAACATATACACAAATGCAACCATATAAAATAAAGATTAAATCTTATAATCTTGCGTCTTACTTATATTATAAATGCCAAAATGGATGATGTTTGTTAGAACAGATGTCGATGATATTTGGTTTAGGTGCAGAGGATAGTCTGGGAGAAAACATAGTTTACTTTTTTTTTTAAATCCAGGAGGGTGCAAGCTAGTTATACTATTTAACAAAAATGTGGTTCAGTTTATATTCTTTTTAAATATCTGTGAATTTTAGGAATGCGATGTGGGTTAGAAAACTACAAAATCTGATTCGTTTGGATTGTTGCCAGACCTTGATAGTAGTTTTTTTTGTAACTGAAAGTACAAAACAATGCTATTTCTTTTTTCGTAGAAAAATGATTAGTTCTGAGCGATATATTCTAATCTAAGTAATCAAGTTTATCAAACGCTTTGCACATTTCCCTGGAGTAGCCTTTTTCCGCTCCCTTACTGAACGTAACCTCTTTTATCAGCTCTCGTGTAACAAAACTCTGAGTTATAATTTAATTACAAGAAATTACATCTTACATTTATTTTACTCATTAATTTGAATACTAAAGCTATATTACTAGTTATTACTTACTAATGTTATAAATGCAAAAGTTTAGATGGATGAATGTTTGTTTGAGTTTGTAACCTAAACGGCTGATCGGATCTTGACGAAATGGCATAGATGTAGAGAATAGTCTGGAAGAACACATAGGCTACTTTTTATTAATTTTTTTAAATTCCACGCGGACGTATTTGAGGTCGAAAGCTAGTAATAATATAAATGTAATATTCTGTACAAATTGTACAAACTATACAGTTGGAAGATCATAAGTACACAAAATAAAGCGACCGAAATTTGACCGTAAAATATAAATGACACGTAAACCTCCTACAAACGGCTATATCACGCTTTGATAACACGAACATAAACCTATGTTAGGGATTTTTTTCGAGTGGTTGCTTTTTGTTAGATAGAGCTTTACAAAAGCTCCGCAATAATTTATGACAGAAAGAAACTTGAAACGTACTAGATGGTCTAGTATTTAATTTATTTTACTTTACATTACATTACGTATATTACTGAAATTTTTATTGGTTTTGTTGTAACAATTCGAGCAGTATTAGCGTCTTTATGACAAGTTAGATTTTAAGGTTAACATCGGCAAAAAAATGTAAATTATTAGCGATTTTTTTTTTGCTTTCCATCAGTTGGTATTCTGTATTAATAGAGTGAAAGTAATTTAGAAATTAGATAGCTAGTCTCGATGTTTTAACACACTTTTAGTAGCGTTCATTTACGATCAAGTTATCTAGACTTCCTTATTTATGTCTATCATAGACTGAGCTACGAAATTAAAGAACAACGGGGATATTTTTTAAAAACTTCAGATATGGCTCTCATTGTTCAAGAAATATCTGGCAGGCATATTTATATGCTAGTTTATTTAAAAGGGAAATAATAAGACGAAGAGGCTTTAGCAACGAAAGCTAATGGGCGACCCTAACAGCATTTTTGTTAACTTAGGCTGCTCACTGCAGCATCGTAAAAATTCATAGCGCGTAAAATTACTCTTGATAACCAACCGTAACGTAAACTGAAATAATATTGAATAAAAATCTAATTCTGATTAAAGCCACAAACAAAATAAAAATGGTAGCTTAAGACTGTGCTTATGGACTACTAAAAGGTACCGACAGCAAAATTGCAATAGAAACACAAGTTGGTTTAATTATAGAGAAGTTTTTGCAACTAGAAATCCACAATATGTTGAAATCTTAAATGAAGACAATAATACAGCAAAAGACGAATATACGAAGAAAAAATGGACATAGGATTAGATGGATGTAGATATCAGACAAGTAAAGATTGAAAGTCAAGTTACATTCTATTATCACTTCATGTTATAAATGCGAAAGTTTAAATGGATGGATGGATGTTCGTTAGAGTTTGTAGCCTAAACGGCTGAAAGGATTTCGATGATATTTGGCATAGACGTAAAGGATAGTCTGGAAGAACACATAGGCAACTTACTTTTGTTTTTTTTATTCCACGCGGACGAAGGCGCGAGTGTAAGCTAGTATTTTAATAAGACAATTATGAGAATATTAGCAGTCATAATACTAGTCATTGGTTAACTGTCGTCATAATAAATTCGACTTATTATAACAAATGAAAATCGTAAGCGATCACACCACATTTTGATGACGTACAAATGATTCATAATTTACATTTGATGTTCGAGGAATTGCATAAATACAAAAACAAATAATTAGAAATGTCGTAATACTTGACAGATATAGTGGTTTTTTAAGATCTATTTAAAACACATTGCGTGAGTATTGATAACAAACAGTGACCGGCTGACCCAGTTTAACCAGAGGTACTGTCGAATCCCAGTCGGATCAAATATTTGAGAGATCCATATGTTTTGGTATGTTACGACTCTGATTGTATATCTTTGTTCGTAGTATAGAGAAGGAACACGCTTCGATGAACGCACTGACGTGCATGATCTTCAGACGTAGGCGGAGGCGTGATAGCATATTCTGATGTTTTCACTTATGTACATCGACGCTGAGAGACTTTACTACGCAATGTTGAGGCAGAGATCATTCAAAAGTTTCGCATTTGTTTTACGTGCTAACCTATCTGCATCTCAATAGCAGATACAAAGGCAATGTTGGTAAATTACCATGTCGAATGAAACTAAAGGCCGAATTCTGAAACGATTCTTAAAAACTGTACTTCGAATTCGTAGCTCGCATTGATGTCACTGAGTTTTAAAAATATCGATTGATACATTTATAGTCATGATTTTGAATTTGCATAATTTCCCTTTTTCCTAAAGAAATGTAGACCGAAGAACAAAAGACTTCGTAATAAGTAACATCAATATTTTTATGTAATTTATTATACTCGTTGGCAACATACTATCGTGTTGGACTATATAGTTATGTAAGATACATGGAGTAATATCATAAATGGTAAATATATACGGAGACGCAATTAATGGACAAGACTGCACAGGAACTGCGAGAATTCGCGGAATGCAGAATACTAATAGGAATGTTTTAATTGATCCTTTTATTGTCCTTTTATTTTCTGGAATATTATCGTTTATTGAAAGTGAATTGCATTAATCTTTGGAGTAAATTAAATATTTTTTTGAATATCAATTATTAATTAATGCTTATGTTTTTCGTTATTTTTTGTTTTTCGTAAGTTATTATAGGTTCTACTTTTGAAATCGTCTTCCTTTAAAATATAACTATTATTTAATAGATTCTGTGTCTGTATTATTTACATTAATAATAAGTAACTTCTTACAGAGATAATGGCTGTCAAAACATTGTGATGGTTAATTTCATTTTTTTTCTAATATCAAAATAACATGCGAGTCACCATTTCCATAGAATTCCTTTACCCAATATTCGCAAGAACTCAATGCACTTTAGCTACGACTGTATTCGCGTCGGTGATTCCAAATAGTCACTGCTTCTGCAATTGTTTCAACAAATAGCTTTTCTTGGTTCCTCTCTTAGTAACCGCTTCGTGTTACGTACTCCAAGCACTCATAGTAATAAAAGTAAGTAGTTACAAACGATAGTTAAATATAATTATTATTACAATTTATTCAGTTTTGGTCAAATTGTTTAGTTAACTCAGATCATAGTTATTAACCTATCAAATAATTTTAGTTAATATTATAAATAAGAATGTTTGGATGGATTTCATTCTTATCTCGATGAAATTTGGCATAGATGTAGAGGATAGTCTGGAAGAACACATAGGTTATGTACTATTTTTTTAATTAAACGCCGATGGAGTCGCGAGTCAAATAATTTGACTAGTAAGCAAGTTAGATGTTCAGCAAATTCTAAACCGAATGGCATTTTTTTTCGATTTCGACTTGTTTGCGTTTTCTTACAACCAAAGTTGCAAAGCGTGACATTTTATTATGTTTTACAAAGTAAAGTTGTAAGTCAACGTCTTCTTAAATGTGGCTGCCGTGACTGGATCTTTGAGATGGCAGTTTGATATAAATGTCTGTTGCGGTTCCGAAGTTAAGCTTGCTTATTTTTATATGTCAAGTAAATTTAGTCTTCAAATGTTGCATTATTTAATTATTTATCATGTTGATTGTCTACCTAACTATTCCTTCGTGTCGTTTTACATTGATAAATCGATTTATCCGATAAAAAGGAGCTAATCCTATTATATCTCTAACGATATGAAACTATTTTTCATTTGGTTTCAGAAGGTATATTTAAAATTCATTTGTAGCTTCTTAGGATATCTGAACAATATTTTCTTTACTTTATTTCCTCTCGGTAATGGTGTCAACTCATGGAATTCTAATACCGTAATACCAGTACACATTAAGAGATCGGCCCACGTAGAATCTCTAGGACTCCTGATTAAATTCCCCGCCCCGTGCCCACGTGAACATCGAATGGTTTAACGAAATTAATTATACTGTTTTATAAAACAAGTCACAGGAAGCATTTAAAACAAAGTATTTTATAGGAGGACCTTTATTTGTGACTATTATGATAAAAACAAAAAGTTATCACATTAAACGGAACGTGATGTAGGTCGCAATAAATGTCGGATGCTGGCAATTCCATCAAAAATATTTATTGGTCTCCTTTTGAAGTAAAAATGTTAGATAGTCAATTTTATTGCTACTATAAACTATAAAATCGTTCACGTTATGGCTCGCTCTTAGGAGTTGTACGATGTTACTTTTGTAAAATTAACGCAATCATTGTTTTCTATAAGAAATCATTGGTCAGCGTCGTGCGTCACGCTATCGTTTGGAGAACTGAAAGCGAATGCACGAATCCGGAACGTCTTGGCCGCTTGGATTGCGTATCTCGATTCGCTAAACGCTGTCCGATCCGTCTGTGTGTCAGCCCGGTTCAGTCCGTTGTCGGTCGCTATCGTAGACGCACGTGTGTGCCAGTTTGTCGGATTTTTTGCCGCCTTTACGATAACCGAGGAGGTTTTTAAAACTTTTTTCGAGTGTCGGGTGCAGTGTGTGCAATAATGACAAAGTTTTGTGTTGACGTACCGTGATTTTTGGAGTTTTTGAGTTTTGTTTTCTGTGTTGTTGGCAGAAGAAGTCACGTCACAAGTGGATTTTCAAGTTAACCGGCGTTTTGTTTAACTGAGTGAGTGTTTGGTTCTTTATTCATTTGTAGCCACGTTTTTTGCTTTAACTTAGTTTATTGATGATTCGTTTAGTTTTATCTAAACCTGTTATCTACGAGTGCAAGTCTTTATGTCATTGGATAGATAATAAAGTTATTTATAGATAACTTATCTATATCCGGATCAAAGAACTGGAATTCTTAATCCTTTAAATTCGCAAGAGCATTAAGATCTAACATTGGAATAATTTAATAAAATATGTGATTAATTAAAAAAAAAATAGTGTAAACAGTTTTTTTTTTTTCGGAAGGATTACAATTCTCTTGGATACTTATCGTTCTAAATCTTTACAAACATAAAAAAAAAAACTTATGAACTGGCAGTTTTAAATTAAGATGTACTCGAGCACGTCTTTAAGTTAACTGTTTTCAGTCTACATTTCTAGTAATAAATGTAGGGTATTTGTAAGTTGTCATACTTATTATTTTGTATGTTCTGTCCCACCAAATTGTAAATTGTCTGATAACAATCCAACGTGTAAAATATGTGATGGAAATATCGGATTTTGTTACCTGACAGTGACGTCATTTTAAGCTATCTGAGCCTTTATCAGCTAGTGGTGGGACAGGCCCTAAATCTAGTTGTGAATAACGATGATTGTAAAGTACTCAACTTCAGAGAGTTTTGTATGTAAAGTGAACTGTTTATTATTAGACAAAAGGTAGTTGTTAATAGGTATCCAGTCTTAGGAAATTACCCATAATTAATTTAAATGAATGTACAAACCCACATCTTGTTTT
Organism: Papilio polytes; assembly: GCF_000836215.1. Taxonomy (NCBI): domain Eukaryota; kingdom Metazoa; phylum Arthropoda; class Insecta; order Lepidoptera; family Papilionidae; genus Papilio; species Papilio polytes. The sequence goes on along the minus strand of NW_013526915.1, from coordinate 1,422,973 downwards.
TCTCTTTCCGATTTATACACTAAGTTAACGATAAAACTGCGCAATATCAAGGCCTGGTTTATAGCACGAAGTTAGTAATATAATTAGATGTATTTTACATGGTATTTGTAAGAAATAACACGTAAGACATCATTATTAACTGACAATAAAATATTTTACTGAAGGAAAGATTTGTATTTTTGTATGTATTTAAATTACTTAACAACTACAGGATCGGATTTTAAAAATTATTTTACCGTTAGAAAGGTAATTTATATGTGAGTAACATAGCTAACATTTTATATTATTTTTTAATTCCATTATGTCGACAGTATGCGGACGAAGGATGTGTGTGACGTGTGCGGACGAAGTCACGAGTAACAGCTAGTGTTTAAAATTAATTAAAACGTAGAAACACATTAACTACATAATTAAAGCAACATTTAAATTATTGGCCACAAGTTTATTAAAAAGATGTTTTTTAAAGTGTGTATTACATGTTGACCACAATAGTTATAGAATTACATACTAAAGAACCTTTGTAGTCAACATAATATTTTCACTATTCTACTATCAATATAAACGTTAGTCAAGTCAAACTGAGTCATAGCTTATGAATGGATCAATATGTTTTGATACGAATGTAATAAAACGTTTGTGTTTAATTGAACATAATATTAACTAGAAGATATATTTTATAGAATAACATTTAGTTACGTAAAGAGCACAGATCATTATTAATATTACTTCATTATAATTAATAATTACGCTATCATACAAATATTATAAATGCGAAATTTTATATCGATAGATGGATGGATGAATGTTTTGTTAGATTTTGTAGCCTAAACGGCTGAACCGATTTCAATGAAATTTGTTTTACATATAGAGGATAATCTGGAAGAACGCATAGGCTATTTACTTTGTTTTTATTTAATTCAACGCGGACAAAGTCGCAGGCAAAAGCTAGTTCCTTAATAATTATGATTTCTTCTGAATTAACTTCTGTAATATCTTGATGTTTTAAGATAAATGTTTTCTATGATGTTTTCATGGAAATCATTTTGAAAAATATTTCCTATCTTCTTAGTTTAATTTTTTGTCTAACTAAAGCTATTTATTTCTTCATTCGATTGTTATTAACGTAGTTTCTATAACTTTCATTGAAAGTCGCAGTTTGCATACATGATTAAAAGAGATTGTTCGGAATATAAAAGAATTGAAATTAGTATACGAGCCACAGCCATATTATGCTTAACCAAATTATAGTCTTTTTTAGTTCTTGTGTTTTCACGCTGTTTTCCATGTATTCACACTCCCCTGATAGTCACTACCAATGTGACCGTTGTGTAGTCGAGCTATGCAACACACTTATTTCTGACATCCGACTACTGTCCGATTATTAACATAACAAGTGGAATTCCTACATTTTAAAACCATGAAATAAATATTTAAATAATGTATTGGATCACAATTACCAAAGTTTATATTGTTATTTTCATTAAAGGTAAACGGTACTGATTTATAGCACAGACTAAATATCCTTCAAGAATACAGGATACATCAAAATAGTTAAAAAGCTAAAAGTAAAAACAAAGTAAATGTATCAAGTTATAGCTTAACTTGCATGTGACGTAAAATCGTATTACCTTACCGAGGAAGTATTATGTTACCAAGCCATGCGCTTGTTAATCTTTAACAATATAAAATACAATTTAAGTTTGTACTGGCCATTGACTTACTGTTTTAGGAAGTATAAATCATTTGACACTTTCCAAAAATACACATATTGATATGTCTGATTTGAAAATGTCACTTTTTGAATTTACCTAGATTTTTTTATACCGTAACGTGGTCAACAAGTTAGCTGCCACCTAAATTCGCTGATATACCGAAAGGAACGCTGCGCGTAGTAATATGCCATCAGATGCCTACTTTTAATCGACAAAGGAGGGGACGATCAAATTAGGATATTTCCCTTCTCATATGCGTTATCTTGATCGTCAAATCCAGTTTCCCTTCTCATCCTTTCCGTATAAGAAAATGGTAAGTAAACGAGGACTAAAATTAGGCCTACGGCTCACACTCATGAGAAAAGCGGAATTCTTTTCGTGAGTGTACTACAGTACATCAAGGGAAACGAAGCAGTACATAAAGTTTACTATAACAAAAAGTATTACTAGTATTTACAATAACTTAAAAATTCAATCTGAAATTACTTTTGTACAGTGAACCAAAAAGTTTACGTCTTTACCATGGTTAAGCTATGTCGCTCATTGTACGTGACTAGTAACGTAACTTGAAACGAAATTCCAAAGTCTAATGAGACACAAGTTTATTGTTATTCCATTCAGTCTTGTATAATTAATGATAACGAATTCCATCTTAGTTGTACATAGGCAGGATGCGTCTAAAACTTCTTATCAATGATGGATGTTGGTACTTTGGGCTAGTTACTGTTATCGAACTCGTTATGTCTATTAAATTGATAAGAAAATGAGATCAAACTGAGAATTTTCGATAAATGATATCCTTAAACGCACGCCGGAAATTTTAATTTAATAGAACGAAATTTTATAAATCCAATAAAGATATTTACTGAGTTTTAAAAATTCAAGGGCAAATTGATGTACTTGACAAATCATTTGACGTCATTGCCATATTTTAGCCTATTCAATATTTGACAGTCAAAATGGCGGGTGTACCATAGCGAATTAAATTATACCACTTACTAAAAAATTGTACCTAAAATGTACTATTTAGTACCTCGCTCAAAAAAATAGTACATTCTATATTAAGTTATATAATTCTCCCTCCATATTGATGTCAATTAACTTTATTTCATTATAATTTCGTTCTACAGAAGGTACTATTTTTTTTAAGCGAGGTACTAAATAGTACATTTCAGGTACATTTTTTTAGTTAGTGGTATAATTTAATTCGCTATAGTACACCCGCCATTTTGACTCTCACTTGAATATTGGTTTAGCAATTAATATGCTTAATCACTTTATTTAGCAAATCAAATGATTTAATTTAAAGAAAACAACCAAATACGAAAACAATATTGAACTGTAAACAGTTACACTAAAATTATTATATTAACTTTGATTCAATTGATTAAAACGTGGCGTGAAGTCAACGGAGCGGAGACTGGCGAGTTTAGAACAATAACGTAAATAACCAGTACTTGTTAATTCGTTACCAAGTTATTTCGTCTATAACTTAGATGAGAGATAACTTAGTTGCACAAACTCAAAATAACAACAAGGAAATATACAAGTTTTACACGATTACGTTAATATGGTTAGCTTGTATAAACGTCACGACATCGCTTTTCTATATTTTTCGTGTAATATTTTTGTTATCAAATCGAGGCAAGAGCTCTTTATATAAAATACTAGCTGTTCCCATGCGGTTTCATCCGTAGGTAATTATAAAAACTTCATTGTATTGTTAACATTTGTCAATTTATGAATTGCAAACTTCAAAATGACATGACATGATGACAATCCATGGCAATCTTGCTTCTTGATGTTGGCAGCTCGTATCGTATGGTCTCTTTCCCATATTAGGGTTTTTATTAAAATATTTACCCCCTATGTTTAATGGCGTGAAAATATATAGCCTAAAGCCTGACGTAAGTGTAGGGCTTTCTATTAAAAAATAATTATTCTAAAATATGCTGTAATTGCTAAGATCTTTGGCAACAAAGAAGTGTGTGTTTACGCTTTATTATAATAGTTTAATATAGACTTTCATCACTATCATTTGTATTATGTTTATTGAAGTTCTTAATCTATATAAATCACTTAATATCATATAATATTTATTTGTATACATTTTTATTCTAATGTTTTTATATTCCTTGCATGATTATGTCGAGGATAACCTAAATTTCATGTTAGGAGTTTTTTTTATGTAAATTGTTTACAAAAGATCAATTTTACTTATCTTTTCTTACTTAAGGTCAGCGTTAGCTATTAAATATATCTATGGTCGGTCGACTTTCATTTGTCATTTCATTTCTTCGCATCATTAATCTAACTTAGGGCTACATACTGAATCGTGACCCCTTATTATTCTGAAAATAATACTAAAGATTTTTTTTTATTCTGAACAGAATGGATATTTATAATTTCAATTTCTAATTTCATCGCATTTATAATTTCTGGAGTTCATATTGCACATATTCGGTGTGCTTGGACATTTACATTTACCACGGGGAGTGTTCCGAAGAGTTGTTTGGAACAATTCCTGCCGCTGAGTTTCGTCATCGGACGACACCCACAGACCGCCGGGTACCATTCTCACCATCTCGATGGCTGGCATTCCATACGCGTTGTGGAACGATCTATCCTCGGCGGTATATCCAAACAAATGCGAATTAGGGTCCTTCAAGAAGCGAGCCTATCAGTTCCTTTGATGTTGCGAATGTTCATAGGTGTCGTTGGCCACCTAGCTGTTCTGGCTGCTCGTTTGCCCCCTTTCATTAAATGAAAAAGATTTGGTGCCTTTTGTTTATTTGTAAAATAATGTGTAATAACTGCAATATGAGACTTGAAATTACAAGCCAAGTATCAACTTTATGCTGTAGTACTTAATACATTTCAATATTTAGTTAAATGATTCAAATATGATCACGACAAGTATGATCGACAATCATATTAAATTTAATTTAATAAAAACCAAAGGTAATGTAAAAAAATTAAACGAATAAGAACATATAAATGATTCATTTATTTCTTTATAATTTGTTCAAGAGGGTTCTCGGAAAAACGGCATTTGCGAGAAACCAAGTTGAGATATAAGCAAACAGGATTACTTTGGATGAGCACTTTAAAGTCCTTGGGGAATTTTGGACAGTCGTGTTAGATGCAATACAATTATAGAAAATTGTTAAGAAAACAGAAATTATGTTTTATTTAAGTTTGGATCTAACAATCTTAATTTGTGATTTTTAAAAGAATCAAATGCTAAACTACATTCTACACCTATATGACAAATTTCATCGAAGTTTGTTCAGCAGTATAAGCTACAAACTCTAACAAACATGA
>NW_013526915.1:1409042-1417823 GCF_000836215.1 Papilio polytes | reverse complement strand
ATATCCTAACAGTCTTGAATTATGTATAATGTAGCGTTTAATATGACAGAGTTCTATTACTGTGATTATTACATTTTTTTACATTCAAGCGGCTAGACGAATAGGACATTTACCTAAGAATAACACTGACTTCATTATAATAATAGATTTTTACAGTTAGTCTAGTTTGCGTCAGACGCACTGAAATACAAATATAGTTCGTTATCTACGAGTACATGAACAAAAAACATTTTCATCACTTTCAATTCATCTAACGGTATGTAGATTTTATCTTTTTCCGCAAATATGATTCCGTGGATAACGTTCTTTTAGATACTTACAACTCAATTGAATGCTTTCAATCTCGAAATATTTCGAGTACTCCCGCTCGAAAAAGGTTTTAGTTGAAGGCTCGAGATCTCACCCGGGATATATTCGACATCCAAATCACGTTTCTACAATTACTTACGTAGCTCGTACATCTGTGTAAAGAACATTGACGTCGGATTAGTTCCACAAAGATACAAGCTGATGTTTAATAGAAATTAAATCTTAATGAACTTGTTGATAAAATTGAAATTGCATCGAAAATATACAATTGCATGGTTCACCTCAAACTAAGTAATGCTTAAAATATTCAAGTAATCGTCTTTATCGGCATAATTAGTTGTTGCTAAATTATCTAATTAAAGTTCTCAAAGCAATTTAGAGTGCTATTAGTATGATTTTACTCATTGTTTGCTAAAAATACGAACATTTTATAGACCATTCGCTAGTTTCATGGCTTTAATACTCAGATTATTTTGGTTCTTGTAGATAGACTTAACAAAGTGGATCGTTCTCAGGTTACAATCTATTAAGCTTGAATGAGACTTAACCTGTGACACTATAAGACAATTGCATTATTTGATATTTTATTATTTAGCAAAAGAAATAAATAGTATGGATAAAACACTCATATTTTCAAAACAATTATTTCTCTGCTATGTTACAAAAGATGTGAACTCGCTTGTACGGAAAAACCGCAATATCAAGCCCGGAAGGATATGAAGAAGAGGTTTTACGGTACAATAAAAAACAAAATGTTGCTTTTTGGCCTGACTCCGAATAATCTACAATGTAGGACCATTATTGTTGATTGTAAGGTCAGATTGAAAAGGTTCATTTAACTGGCAATGTCTGTTGCCGCTCGAATAAATTTGAAGGTCGCGTCTATTTTTCTTCTTCTATTTTGTGTGATTACCCCTAAGGAATATCTTTTTTTTAGAAAATACGTTGAATTACCAAAACAACGAGATTAATTTCTGTCGCAGTAATAACTAAATAAAATTCAGATTAAACTTATGAAGACACATCCTTTGTTAAATTTCAATTTTAATTGGCGTACAATATTAGGGTAACAAAAGCATTGATAATTAAAATGCAATTCTCCTCTCATTTTGTAATTGTGTTGCTAGCAACTGTCACAACAAAGAGCGATGACATCATTACGAAAGTGCATCAAGGCATCAACAATAACGTGTACAAAGAGGAAAATATATTCTTTATTTAAACTGATTACTTTAACATCCTAAGTATAGTTAGACAAGTTTTCTATCCTATAATTTCTAACTAGTTTTTAAACGCGACTTCGTCCGTGCGGAATTAAAAAAAAACATGTGTCCTATGTGTTCTTCCAGACTATGTTGTACACGTTTAATCGAGATCCGTTAAGTCCTTTTGGAGATACGTAGCGACTTCTATCCATGCAAATTTTCACATATATGAGTATGAAGTATTATTATTTAAAATTTAATACGATTTCAATAATTTAGATATAGCAACGGTTATTTGGTAGGTTTAATTTAGAAATTGTCAAGTTTAAAGTCTTTTATGTTTTGGTTTCTTTTGTGGAGTAAAGAAAGGGATTTACTTTAAAGCTCGCGTGTTATTTTTGTCCCCGCAACATAATATACACTTCTGACAGTTCACTAGAAAAGGGAGAAAAATGAGAAGCATTGTGCACAAAAGCTATTTCGTGTCTCTATTTCTTGCCAAATTTCTCCAGCGCTAATGCCAATGCTTTGTTAGGTCAGAGTAATTTCTCGCAAACAATTCGCCGAACAAAATCTGCCGTTAATGTTTAATCAGTGATACTGATTGTGCTCGGGATTAAAGTGAGCCGTCTCGGTCTCTTCTAAATATTCTAAGAGATAATTAAAACCGCCGTCTATTCTTTCATTCATTGATTCGGGTATTAATGTCGCATTAAATTGTCTTTTAATATCTCTTTTAAATAATAGCGTTAAAACGATGACTTTATTATTGAGTTAATAGTTAATTATGAGAGTAAATATGCTGTAATTGCTGACATCTTAGACAACAAAGAAGTGTGTGTTTACGCTTTATTATAATTGTATAGATAGATTGAAAACTAAAGATATAGTAAATAATAAAACCTCAAACAAAAGTATTTAATAAATTATTAAAATTGTAGGAAACGGTCCCACGTTCAATTTTCTTTATTCCTGACCGGCAAATAAAAGTATTGACCTTTTTATCCATTAAAGTCGATCCCCGAAAAGTCCCGGTAAAATACTGACCGGGACGAGGTTGCTTAATAAATGATGCATTCAGGAGAGGAAGGACTCGAACAAATTGAGTAATTGTACAGTTTTATCTCAAATGTTTTACTTAACAATTTTAGTTTTAGATTTGTCTTTAGATGTGGATGGCTACAAAGGTAGAGTAAGACCGAAGAAAGTATGGATGGATTGCGTGAAAGAGGATATGCTTAAGAAAGGAGTGGATTCAGTTATGACGGCTGATAGCGATGTATGGATGATCAGCACATACTGTTACAATTACAATTAAAAGCTACTTTTTCAATGAGTTTATTTGGTTTTTAATTACATGCGGATGAAGTCGCGAGCAACAGCTAGATTTCAAATATTTTGACTGCCTACATTAGTGATTCCCTATGATTCACTTGAACCACTTTGAGTTCACAATTTGTACAAGTTACAAATTTTAAAGGGGTTGACAAAAATACTTTGGAATCTAGGGAAATAAATTCATGTTTAAGTGTATTAGCCTAAATCACTTAATTCACTGTATCGTTTAATAAACCCCACGGCGAAACTTATAGCACCATCTAAATTGTCAATTTATTAAAATAATGTCCAAACCTTTTGAACCTGTTCCCTCGCGTACAAAAAGCAACTTGGTGTTATTTATGAGAACGGCCTCAACGCCCCCTATCTAGCTCATATAACTTCAACATAATGAAAGGGTTAGACGCATAATCCTTCCATATGTGTAAATTTCACTAACACCATGACAGTTTTATGTGGGTTTACACAATAGAAATATAACCAACAAACCAACATATCTTTCTCTCTCTCTCTTTCTCTCTCTTTGAAGAAACAGAGATAGAAATAGGTTACAAAAGCTTTGGTAGTAGAATTTTATGGTTGGGATCACATTTTTGTTCGATTTATCTACCTACTACCATACCTAGCTACCGATCGTGGGATGGCTTCTACGTATATTATTATTTGAATCGCATTTGCGTTTTCAAGTTAATATGAAAATGTAGTAAAGAGTAAAATAATAAAATTGTTACTTACGGCAGTTTACATAGGAGCCATCAATTTGATTGCGATTAAGATATCAATCAAAAGACTCAAGCTTCATTACAAATCTATCAAATAAAAATTATCTTAATAGATTTAATTTAAAAAATTCAGTATAACCTCAGCAAAAATAACACAATAGACTCGTTCCTAAAGAGAAGCACGTAATCGCGGTGAGAGCGGTCCAGAAAGAGGTTTTATGGTACAATAAAAAGGAAATGTTACGGTTTGTTCTCGCCCTGGCTACCTGATGTAGTTACATTGTTGACTTCGGGGACTAAATAATTTACACAACTTCATCGGTTCCCGCTTCACTAAATTTTAACTTTCGAAACATGAAGTTTAAAAATTAAGTTTTAAAGAAGCATTGTTTGAATATAAATTAGAGATTTCTAATTTTACCGTCGCATTGTAGACTCTGCCTTTATATTAACAGCACATTTTTACGTGTAAACATTTTATCGCGAATATGAAAAACTTCATAAATTATGTGAATTTATTTTCCTAGTAGCATAAAGAAAACCTATTTGAATACAATATGAACAAATACGACACCGCATTTGCACGCTCTCTTAATCATTATGTTGCCAACACAATACCCTCGTACGACACGTAACGGTACACAAGTTACATTGTTTGCCCGGCGTCGCTTGCTTTCAATTAATATAGTAGTTATACCATTATTAATAAGTGCAGAGAAAACTTTATATATTCTGTTAATTAAATCATACGTAAGAATTAACTTGTAACATATGGTGAGAGTGTGTAAAGCTGTCAATAAAAATCTTTAATTATGATCTATAGTTGATTTTTTTCCCAAACATTTGACCCTTTCAATTAAATAGTGTAAACATATAGCATATAAGCATGTAGTAAGTGTATTATTCAGAAATACGTTGTAATCGCTGACAAATTCGCAAAGAAGTGTGTTTACGCTTTATTACTTTAATATAGACTAGCTGTTTTCGTATCGTATCGTGTATTACGTTCTCCCTTTTTTTTTAACCAATTACCAAAAGTATTAAATTAGTAGTAATCTACGTAATAACAGAAATCTACCGATGCAAGATTCCAAATTTCTAAGCCCGGTAGCTTGTTAGCTGATTTTTCGGTTACCTTTATTGTTTGTGTTCGCGATATCTTCTAAACTATTAGTCCAATTTAAATACTGTAAAGGACAATTTTATTCTACATTAAATTCTCCTGATAATAAATATATATAGATAGTATTTATTTGGATAAGGATTAATATTGAAATCAATAAAAGAAAAAAGTAGTTATTGTAAGAAAACCGTTAACATCTTTACAATACATACAAAAATACAAAGTTTTCCTCTTTATAATATTAGTATAGACAATCAATTGGAACACAAAGTGACAACACCATGTAGAATCTCATTATCTTTTACACTTCCCAATTAAATATTTTCATATTCCGTGGTATATTTGATTAAAATTTTATTAACTAGTATAAAATGTGCATTATGTTGTTATTTCTAATCTCTGTATGTAAATACATATTTAATGATCAAACAGGGACGTATAATATTTAGATTATATAATTTTACGATGTTGAATTTAAACAGTTTATAACTTTAGTTTGTTTATATAGTGACCTCATCTACTATATCCATCCGACTTCTACACACTATAAAGAGGAAATATTTGTATTTTTGAATGTTTTGCAATAACTCACTACTGGGCCGATTTCAATAATTCTTTCACCATTAAAAAGCTGTGTTATCACTAAGTAACATTGGTCATATTTTTTACTATATATTAATTTAAAGGGGGCGAAATCGCGAGTAATAGCTAGTCAAAAAACACGTTCTTTTACAACGATAAGTAGCATATACTTTTGTTATACCATTCGAGAATTATAGCCAAAGTCAACATTTCGAAATCCATTGTTTCGAATCAATTCGGAGAAACAATAGAGTTTCAAAGTTCAGAAAGCATATCCGAGTGGCTTGTAAAAATAAACGCATACTTTATGCATAATAAACTTCGGCTTAACGACGCTGTTATGACTATTAAAGAGATTATATTTGGGAAAATAAACTAGTGTATGTTATGTTGGTTGTAACATTATGGATGGAGAGGGATTCTTTTTGATGGTTATTTTTATTCTCACGTCAATGTTGAATAGTAAAAAGGCAAATATTGAACAGAACAAGACTCATTGCAGACATCAAACAAGGAAAATATAGAAAATTAGATTATTTTATAAGAATTGTTTTTAATTAAAGTTAAACTTAAAAGATGGCAACAAAGTGCGTTATCTCTTAAACTTAATTCAATTTAATTTATAAACATTAATGATCTTGAGATAACGCGATCAGAGTTAAAGCCGAAATAAGGTCGCGTTAACGAAGGAAGTAAGTAATGCGATTACCTTTAAATGATATTAATCACAACACTAAGGATAATCTATTTGAGTGACCGAAAAGAATTAAGAAAATGTTTCATACATTTTTATCATTATCTTGCCCTTATCCCTTATGGAGGGTCGGCACAGTAAGTGCTGCTCTTCCATACATCTATATCAGCCGTCATATCTGAATCCACTCCTTTCTTAAGCATATCCTCTTTCACATAATCCATCCTTACTTTATTCGGTCTTCCGCTACCTTTGTAGCCATCCACATTCATTCTTAACACTTTTTGGTTTATGTCCCCATCGTCTCGTCGCATAACATGTCCATACCAGATACATTTATGTAAACATTAATTACGTTGTTGTCCATTTTATCAATCAGTGGCGGTCGAAGAGTTAAAACACGTATTTAACTAAACAGTATATAACTACATTTTTGTAGTAATACAAATTTTAACCACAAGACTATTACTAGCAGAAGTAAAGTTGAACATTGCTCGTACTAAGTAATAAATAATAGCTCTTACAAAGTTCATAACAACTTCATCACGCTGTACAAGTTAAAGTCTTGGATAAGAGCTACAGTGAACTAAATAGAAATAGTATGGTTAACAAATGAAGTGTTATATCGACCGCAATTTCACATCTATTTCTTGCCCGATACTCAATTTCCTGCCCCTATTTGATTGCTTTATAACTCCCGGGTTATTTACATTGGCGTAAACAATCCATTTCTCTGGAACTATCGATGTCAAATGAGAGACGTAACTTATAGTTACGATTTGATATAAAGTAAGGGCCGATAATTAAAACAAGAAATTGAACAATTTTTATCCTGTCTGTTAACCTACTTCCATACCAGGTATGAACGCTAAAGAATGATGTCAACTTTCCAACTTCATTGAGGTATCTATTCTTATTATTTAGAGGTTCACCCAACCAACCTTGACCAAATTGCCAATCGAATTCTCGTGGGAGGACCACCTACAAAGCATCGTCCTGTACATTTTCGCCGTTCTCTTAATTATGAATAACAAATTTTCTACGCTTGAAGGACAGAATTCAAACTTCACACTATCCTTTGCATTTCATACTAATGATATAAATGATTAATTTTGTTAATGAGTATCTCCAAAACGGATTAACGAATCTCGATGATATTTGGCACAGGTGTAGAATATGTGATGGAAGAACAAATAGGATGTTTACTAAGTTTTATTATTAATAGGCGGACGAAGTCGCGGTTAAAGCTATTCTAACGAAATATAATAATACCGAAAGGTCATAAATTGACTTTTGAAGATTGTTAAAATAAACAATAGAAAGAAACGAGTTGGTAGAAAATGTTTTCCTTTTAAGATTAAATAGTTCCCGGGAGAGCATTTGTTTTTTTTTCTTATTTATGAGAAATACTTTAATTGATGAAATTTACCACTTATTTACGCTGTAAATTTTCTTTGTTGGTTTATTATTCATTATTGCTAGGCGATGACTAGACGGATTGTAGAAAATCTTGTCTATTGAGGTCGTCACGCAACATACGTTATTTATGAGGTCAGCTTCAACTGATAATATATCCTTTTAGAAAGGAAAACTAACATTTTGTGGAAAAGCGTTCGCATAAGTTTGGAATCCCTGAGTGTTTGAAATGCCTAATGTGTTACGTTAAGTGTATGTAACTACAAAATGTTTAGCAAAATATTTTCCTTTGATATTTAAATTACATTTTTTCTTTGGGCATTTAATAAAACGCTCATCTACCGAAATTAATCAAAATTAAATCTTACGTTGCCACCATAACTTCCTAGGTTGGTCGCTTCGTGTTAGTCTTATCCGTGAAGTTATTACTAGACAAATAATGTCTTTAGGTCTTTAGTAAATTCTGATTCAGTTTAGTCACTCCAACATTCTGAAGTGAATGTTTCTACTTCTAAACTATAACTTCAAAATTATGTAAGCTTTACGGAGCATAAAAGCTACTTAATAAATTTTATTACAACTTTGTAGTTGAATTTAGTCAGTTTCAGCTCTAATTTCATAATAAAGTTTATTTTAAGTTCTAACACGACAATCATACGTTTTAATCATTAACTTCAAGTTAAATAATAAAGTAACAACTAAGCTATCAATCTTTATTATTGAATATTGTATTTATTTATAAATAAAGAAATTTTCGAAAAATTCGGTAAGCAAGACTATTGCCTAATCCACTTACAGCTTTTTATAGCCTTACAAGCTATCGCCCGAGACTTCGTACGCTTGAAATAAAAAAAAACAGCCTACGTGTTCTTTCAGACTATCCTCAACCTCTAAGCTAGATTTCATAGAAATCTGTCCAATTGTTTAGGCTACAATCTCTTACAGACATCCATCTAAACTTATTCGCATTGTATTAGTATGATTAAAAACAACGATGTACAAGTGTTTATAAACGACAAGGTTCTAGAACTTTAACTTAATTGTACCCAATCCGCTTTAAACGGGGCAACAGGTGTTCAAAATTTCGAAATATTACAGAATGCATTGGGTAGGTCATAATCCGGAAGGGACCAGTTCAATACCGTTATAGCTTTGAACATTTAATCTCCAACACGAATTCACCCTTTCTTACACCTGCAGTTAATCATACTAATAATATAAATGCGAAAGTTTAGATGGATGGATGGATGTTTGTTAGCGTTTGTAGCCTAAAAGGCAGAATGAATCTCCATGAAATATGGCACAGATATAGAGCATAGTCTGGAAGAACACATAGGCTACTTTTTATCCTGGGAATAGTTACGGTTCCCGTGGGATTCATTAATTTAGTTT
>NW_013526915.1:1394023-1409026 GCF_000836215.1 Papilio polytes | reverse complement strand
AACGGTTCAACATATCTTATTGAAATTTGCCACAGATATAAAACAAAGTCTGGAGTACACATGAGATAAGGTTTATCCCCGACAAATGTCCAGTTCCCGTGGGTTACGTAGCTTTTTGGTTTTTATATAGTTCGTATGTTATCTAATACCACGCGGACAAAGTCGCGGGCAACAGCTAGTTCATTTATAAATCATTACAAAGTTAAACAACTCACCTGCAATATTCATGTGTAATATGGCCTTCAACAAAAGTAACCTTCCATTCCATAATACAATCAAATAAACTAAAATTCACCTAGCAAAAAGCTAATTGTAACCAATTATGTACAGAATAACTTAATGCATGTTAATAAAAACTGAGATTACGTTTTTTTGTAGTTGTGTAACCTTATTGTATGAAGTTGTAAAAACGTACCGTTTGTTGAATAAGGAAGTGAAAAGTGTAATCTAGGACGGTACACATAAACCGAGGGCGCTGGTGTCTATTCATGCGTAAATGTGTATTATATCGCCGGAGTCGGTTACACAGTACACACTTATTATGTAACCTTTTGTGAGACCCTCGACTGTATGTAGCACGTACCTGATATTACTTTCCGATACACTCTTGTATTTGGAGTGCGTGAAAATGTATAAAAATTTAATACGTCGTACACTGAGGTTTATTAACACAGGTGTTGCGTTAATACAATATACGCGGGTTTATAGTTTTTAACATAATAAAGTGTAACATAAAATAGGATATCCTAAAGATAAGTTAAGTCACAAGTCCACTATAAAATTATGCATATAATTAATTTGGAAAAAGGAAGCAGAAGATTTTATGAGATGAGGAACGTGACATATAATTTTAAAATTGAAAGAAAATTGAAGATTTTATACTAGCTTACGCCCGCGACTCCATTCGCGTGTAATAATATAAAAAAAACGAAAGTAAATATCCTATGTGTTCTTCAAGATTATGCTCTACATCTTTGTGCCAAATTCTAAAACTTTAACGAACATCCATCTAAACTTTCGCATTTATAATATTAGTAAGATGGGTTCTCTAAATTTATTTGTGCAAGTTCCTAGTTGTTCCATTATAATGACAAACTAACACCTTTCACTCAGGCAAACCGAACTTTTCACTTTCCTTTTGCTTTCTAGCAAACTTATAAATCTAGCCACATACGTGCATCTGTGCATGCAAGCCAATGCTAAAAAAATACAACATTTGTTACTATAATTACTTCAGTCTACAACATACAGATTTAGTTCTGTAGATTATTGATTTATTTTACTAATTTGAAACACACTTTTGGTCTCAAAGCACCATGGCTTTTAGCCAATCTTGGTCGTTTTTCCTT
Source organism: Papilio polytes (assembly GCF_000836215.1). Taxonomy (NCBI): domain Eukaryota; kingdom Metazoa; phylum Arthropoda; class Insecta; order Lepidoptera; family Papilionidae; genus Papilio; species Papilio polytes. The sequence continues at coordinate 1,407,677 of NW_013526915.1, read as the reverse complement.
TTAAAATATCCTAGCATTTTTTGGAAGTGGAAATACAAGTTCAAATTTGAATAAATTACCATAAAATATACTTTTTTCAAATCTAGATAACATAATCACAATATAACTGTCAAAGGTAAACAAATTTTGCGGCATCCTGCGAAACAAATGAATGCCCGGAGCGGTACCTCAAACTTCGCCAGGTCCTAAACAAAGATAGCAACTTTCAAGCCGTCAAAGTTTCGTAATTGCAACACGGTTGTTACCTCCAGTACTCAGAATATTTTAATTCTTACGTCCACGTGACTTAGTAAATTTATCTGTCTTCTAAAGGTATTTGTAGTGGTTAATTATTTGAATATAAAGTAAGATTAAGAACCTTCTTGGTGTTTTTAATGCTGGATTTCTAAAGTTGAATTGTTCGGACACGTATTTCATGGAGTTATCGAATTAAAACGAATGATTAAACGTAGCTGGGAAACCAGCCATAATCGCGGCGAAATTAATGTTTATAACTGGCAATTAATTAGAAAAAAAAATCTCATCATTTGTTCACGTTAAATTTAAAACAAAAAGAAAATGTATATTGTTGAAGCCGCGCTGCAACGTCGTTTAAGAAAAGCTAATGACCAGCTATATGTCCACGGTAATGTTTGGAGGTTGATCCGGATAAAGGTCAAAGTTCCGTTAATTTATTCCATTATATAACCATGTTCTCGACTAGATTGCCTTATGTACAAGGTTTTAGCCATGGCCTTTTGTATTCGTTCGGCTATAATGACATTAAAAAGTATTGTCACTACATCATCATCCACTTGCCTTTATCCCTTATGGAGGGTCAGCACAGTATGTACTGCTCTTCCATACATCTCTATCACCCGTCATATCTGAAGTATTGTCACTACAATTATAAGTAAAAAAATACAAGAAGAACGCTTCAAAGTTCTATTAAAAAGTAGTGTTAAGAAGACACATAAAACATAAGTAAAATAAGGCATAGTTTTTAATTCTCTATATAAAAAGGGACCCACAGAAGTGAAGAAACATTGCCAGCGTTCATCTTTTTCACTTAGCACAAGACCGGAAAAGTAAGCTGAAGTGACGGCCAACTTCCATTAATGGAGAGGACTTTTGAGAAACAGACCTTTCGAATTAAAAAAAATGAATATCGAACTACTAGGAGCAAAGTTACGAGGTAACATGAATAAAGAACACAGACAAATGAGAACCTTCTCCTGTTTGAAGTTTGTTAAAATACTTTTATAAATTTAAACAAATCAAATTTACAAACATAAATATGATGAGAATGTTATAAGTAAATAAAGTGAAGCAGAAACGTTACAGTAAATAATCCGAGATTGTTAAGAAACCACAGGCCTTTATTAAAAGTATGCAAACTTCTAGATGAGGCCACAATGTAAAATATGCTCGGATTTAAATTTGTAAATTACGGACCAGATCGTAACACAAAAAATAAGATTTTTAAAGGACTTACTGTGTTCTCAAACGACACAAAAGAGTTCCTTTATTAAGAATACTTCATTAAAAATCTCAGAACTATTATTATAACTCAGCAAAAAGATAAAAAAAGTTAAAGAATTTGTTCAAAGAGTTTAAGAGCACTAAAATTTTTGCATAAATAATTAGTTATTCTTGCGAAGCAATATTTTCCTTGATTTTCAGATTAGAAACTGTATTGCCCCTTTTTATAATATACTCCAATCATTTCTACCAAAACTGTTCTTGTTAACATTCTAGTCTTATCAGTTTGATTAAAAAAGAAGGAAATGTAATCAATTACTGGGTCGGAACGTAATGGTTCGGAATACGGTCTGCGAAACTTAACATCGTAGGCGGATACGCCATTACACTAGTCTCGTGAATTACCAGGCTTTGGCTTATTTAAAGCTGTTAACAGATGTGAGAAAAAAAATTATTTTTATTATAGAATATTCCTAGAAAAATTCCTTAAAATAACAGTCTTTTGGTGGTGCGCTTCCTAAGGTAATCATTACATATTAGAGATTTTTAAACCAAGAACTTTATACAAAACTGCATTTGTAGACGCAGAGATAAAAAAGATTAAGGTTTGAAAGCCTTATGTTTGAAAGGAAATAAGATTTGGTAGTTATAATAAAAACAAATCAGAATAATACATTCGTAAAACAAAAGGGAAACGAAATCCATTGTTTTAAAAATTAGATGTTTATTCGTATTTAAAAAAACGATATGAAAAGATCTGTAATATCTGATAATGTCGTTATATGATTTATTTGTAAATTTTATTTCAAATCTAACGTATTCCGTCTTTCAATAGGAACTCGATTACGTCTAAAGGTCAGCTACCGAGTTAATGAGATATTTATTCTAAAGATGGATTTAACGAGATAAATTATGTAGGTTATTATATCGTACATAATGGTATGTATTCAATTCATTGAAATAAACTCTTAAAGAGGACATTGCTCTTGTTATCTTTCAAGTAATTATTAAAACGCATAAATAAACTGAGACTACTAAAACTATAAAGTTTTTAATTAAAGAAACATTAAAAAAAATACATGCGCTATTAATAGACTAATAGACTTCGCTATTTTGACGATAAAAGTTACAATTGTTTTAGTATGTAAAACTATTATTCTCTACGCTTAGATAGGCTTTATATTATTCTGCTTATGGAATTTCAAATCGAATCTAACCCTAGATAATATTACACAATATAATTTTGTAGCCACGATGGCGCGCAGTGGCTATTACACGCAGCCTATTTACCGAGGCAATTGCCAGCAGACATTATTACTGAAAACATTGTTCCATTTTTAAATAATACTGCATTTTAATTTTAGAATTTAAAATGCGGTCCGTTTTCTTTATGCACAAACTGTCAACTGTTCATTAAGAAAAAGCGTTGAATTTATGTTTTGTTATTCCAACACTCCTGGATGCGAAATAATTTTTGCGGATCACACAAAAACATTTAATTGTTCAAACTCTATCGATATATATAAATCTCATACATTTATGTTAAAGAAAACTAGATGATTAAATACTGCAGTAAGGGTAGTTATGTTATTTTTTAAATTACTTATTAAAAATTTATACGTTATTGTCGTTACCTAACAATTACGCTTGTGTTATGTCTTTGTTTTGAGCCAATGTAGCGAATTACTAAATACCATTTCCAGAAGTTACAAGGATCACTAGAACAAATGAGTTCAAACTACTTGAACACAATACAAATGGCCGCGTAATATTCTCTAATTGTAAGGAATACCAACAGAACACGCTCGTATTTCTTTGATGAGGTTATTAAGAGCCCCGCATTGCGAGTATTGATCACGGTTCTTTTGAAGAAATAAAATAATCATAGAAAAACCTCGTTTAGATAAAAATAACATAGAAATATATCGGGTATAGTTTATTTACAAATTGAATATTGCAGTTGAGTTTTCTTTTTTAAATTATTTTATTTTAATAGGCAACAGTAAGAACAGTATTAATATAGGATCATGTTTTTTAACATACGGTGACGAACGAGTGAAATCGCCCAAAACAGAGAATTACTGCTCCCTATATATATTGGCATTTTTAGATGCATTACCTATCTTAAGTCAACAGAAGACAGGGGACCCACAGAAAGAGTATATTTCGTCCGAATCTATTCCGCTTCCCATCCTATCCTTTTACGAAAAGGGTGGATACTAGAAGAGGTCTAAAATTAGGTCTCCGGCACGCACACCCATTACTTTTGATTTAAATCTGCTACCTTGTAGCTCTAATTGTCACAACTAAATAATTTATGGTCAAACGTAAAACTCAATGAAAATAAAGTAATTTTAAATGCATTTTTTGATCCCTTTTATACAACACATGATCACTTTCCATACGTTAGTTCACATCTGTTACAATTTATATCCAAAAAGCGGTAAACAAAATAATCTGTAAAAACCGTTTTGATATATTTATCATTTTATTTACTTGTTTTGGTAGTAAAAAATTATAAATCTTTCAACGTACAAAATTCGTGCAGATATCTGCAAAATTATTTATAACATATAAGATACCATAAACATGCAGATGATAAATATAGTTGTTTGTTTTTAATGTTACAAATAAACAAAAGAATGCTATAAACGTCCATGTCTAACTGACAGTTTTAACTGAAGAGTCAAATGTTCAGTTAAAAGTTTTGACTTCACACGCACAGTTATACCTACACAGTTCTTCATTTAAAATTGTCAATACTTTAGGGTCCTTCATTGTCTGTGCAATCGTCAAGTGGATGTTATTGATCAAAATTGCTTAGGCGGTAACTTCTTGATAATTTGAATAGATAATTTTGGTATTCTATGAGGGTATCATTTTAATGCTTCTTAGAAGCGGATGCCTCCGTCCATTGTTTATTGCAATGCGGGAACTGATAAAGGATTTCCTGTTTTATTTGCATCGTTAAAAATCTTAAATTGTATTGGTTAATTTTATGACTCATCGGGTGGCGCCAGCGACTTCGTACGGATTAAAAAAACTCAAGTAACTAGTTAGATGTTACGTTTAAATTTTAGACATTCAATAAAGACTTCAGTGAACAGATCTGGATGAAATTTGGCATAGATGAACATAGTCTGGAAGAACACATAGGCTTCATTTTTTTTAAATTCCGCGCAAACAGAGTTGTCGGCGAAAGCTAGTATATAAGAAGCAAATGACACCATTTCAACTTGTACAGTACAAGTTAAAATGACTTCAACTTCGACTAAACATTTCTCATATAATTTATCTTGAAATTGTATGGAACTTTATGAGTACAAAGTACACACTGTCTTGTCTTCTCCAACTTTACACACGACCACAACATTGTTTAAGTTAGCTGATTTATGTTTAAATAAATAAAATCTGCAGACGTTGTTAGTCTTATGATTTAGGACACGAAAACCCTTTGAAAATATGTGATTTAAGAAAACATTGGCTTCTATGTAGACTATCGTAAGTCACAATTTTACGATTTACATCTTGGTTTATGTTTTTTGCATTACTGTGATGAATTCTATGTTAATTTGAAAGTAACGTTAGAAAAAAAGGAAGGTAAGTTTATTTTTCTTTGTTTGATGTATCATGATAATAATAATATTGTTTAAAATTTTGTCTTGCAAATTATTCGTTTTAAACACACTATAGTTCAGAAATGGACTAATCGAATAGCATTTGTTATTAGTCATGATGTATGGATCTGAATGTTGGGCAGTAAAAGGGACGGATGAAAGAAGACTACATGTGACAGAAATGCGAATGTTAAGATGGATGTGTGGGGTAACACGAATGGATAAGATACGAAATGAGTATATTAGAGGAAGTTTGAGAGTAGCCCCCATAGTAGAGAAGGTTAGGAGTAAAAGGTTAGCATGGTATGGGCATGTTATGAGGAGGGATGAATCGTATGTTACAAGGAGAACGTTAGTTATGAGCGTGGAGGTACATCGGTAGAGGTAGACCTAGAAAGAGATGGATGGATGGTGTAAAAGGTGACATGATCAAAAAGGGAGTGATGACTACGATGACGTATGATAGAGTTATGTGGAGGACAAAAACCTGTTGCGCTGACCCTACGGGAGTAGGATAAGGAGATGATGATGATGAATAGCATATAAAATATACCTCCTGTTACTCAATCGTCTTTGGGTACGAGGAAACCATAATTCTTTTTATGCCAAGAATATTCGTAACCGACAATAGAAGTTCCTGTCGTGGAATTTTACGCGCAATTATTATTCAAAATGTATCCATATTTAGATATCACATACAACGTATCTCGTATCTTCAAAATCAACAATAGATCTGAATGAATAATAGGCAACGACCCCTTAATGGTTTCTAGGAAGGATTGTGAATGATTAAATACCAAATGGGTTCGCAACCGTTCGCCGAAGGACATCAGAAATCCCAATCATCTTATTTGTTAAAATGGAAGTTAGTTTCTTTTTTCTTTTTTTTATTTCTGGAATCTAAAAGTTTTATTAGATTTCAAGTAATAAATTGAAAAAAGTCGTTCCGTCAATCGAGATCCAACGGCGTATGAATTGTAAATTTATTAAAATGGAAACGTTCGACTTTTTTTTATTAATTTCACTGTGCAGAAACTACCCACAAAACTTAATGAAATCTCTTCGTGCAAACTTCTTTTAGTCTTTTTCCCTTTTGCATTGTTAAATAAGTTTTTCATGAATTAATGTGGAATATATTAACTCCATGCCTTTAGAATATTAACATTTTCTTCATTATTGTCTTCTATTGCGTTTTTAAGTTGTTGTAATGTACGAAGAATTGTGTAACAAATACCACGGATTACTATTAGTGAAGACGTAAGTAGATGAATATAAAATACTATGTTTAATGAATAACGTAATTTGCGAGGGTCTATCATGAATATTTGTGATATAGCGAGAATGTATTCGCAACGTCATCGACTTTGTATTACATTTATCCAGTCCCCTACTGAGCGTAAGATACACTGACAAATCTCATACAAAGTCGATGACGTTCGCAAGCATATTCGTGATAAGCCCCTGTACGGATTAGTTGTAGATTATTAATGTCATTGATAAGCGATCGTCATGACAACGAGATATGATGTGTTAGTTCAATCAATTATTACTATATGTTGTGACTTGTGTTCGTTGCAAAGTCCGGTTTATTGTAGATTATATTATACGTTGTATCCAAAAAACTGTTCATTCAAAATATGTAAATTTTATACGTCACAACGTTTTACCTATCAACATATTTGTTTGTTATAAATTTATGAAAATATGTTATGACATTATCAGAAATTATTATTTGGCGATTACGTTAAACGTTTTTTATCCTTCATCGAATGCATTAAAGAATAGGGAAGATGAAGTAATTTAATAAAAAAACAGCTATATTTTTAAGATCTTCCGTAAATTATTCATTCAATAAGTTACAAATAAGCATTTAATTAAACTACAAAAAGACCTAATGTAGTGAAACGAACTTTAATTATTACAAATTGCCATCAAGTCTGTAATCAGCATGGGTGACAGACTGAAAGATATTCTGATATAGGAAATTAAACTTTCTGTACAAGTGATAGGGTTTATTTTCTAACAAACGACAGTATGCATGGCTTGCTGTAATGTTCTGAGCCGTCACACTCAACATTTGCTTCGCTTACAAGAACACGATAGCATGAAGATGACACGGCCAATTTGATACTGAGACAACAATACATTCAAGGCGTGTGTACAAATTCTATAAATAATACTTGCCTACGTTTAGATTTTTGTTACAAAATTAAGAGACAAATGATACAAATCGGGACGTATTAAATTCACAGAGAAAACTCTCTCTCCTCCGTGTCCGTGGAAATAAATCAAACAAAAGTGAGTAGCCTCTGTGTTTTGCCACATTTATGTCAAATTTCATCGAGGTCCGTTCAGCAGTTTAGGCTACTTAACTTTCGCATTTATGATATTAGTAAGATAACATATTCTGTTTTGCGTAATATTCACATGAAATTATATTGATTTAAAATAGTAGTAACATACGAATTATTATTTAATTTAAGCAATAAACTAACTACTTCGAATCCCACCTTTCGATTATTGTCGTGAACCACATCCTTGCACAAGCCTACTTAGTTGGAATGTTTAAAGGAAATATTAGTAAAATAACAAAAATCTACTAATTGAGTGTTGTATAAACGTGTTAAAAGTGACACTCAAGAAAATTTCTATATTTTTGAATCCGTATTACTGCTATTCATGTGACGTAAAGAATACTATAGAATGCCACATAATAAAAACAAATCTACGAGAATTATTAAACATAATTATTAGGCACATTTTTGTAAGGTTAACAATTATTCGTCTAATTATGTGAACATTTGTTAACTAATTTCAAGTTTACTACCTCATTTAATGATTACGGAGTACCTTAGTATAAGAAATTACATTTAAGGGACTCCGAAAGTAACCATCATCTCCCCTACCTTATCCTACTCCCGTAGGGTCGGCGCACTGGGTTTTCGTCCTCCAAAGCACTCTATCATCCGTCATCTCAGTCATCACTCCCTTCTTGATCAGAGCCCACTCTGAAAGTAACCGTAGTATCTAAATGTTAACAGACATGTATGAAATACGACATTTGTTTAAGTTTTAGAACAACATTAATAATCACAACACACACGAAACACACAATTTATCCAAAGTAAATGCGTCAATGACATTAAATACACACACAAAGTACGTTGTACTTGAACACGCAGAGTGGAATTTGATCTGTTAGTCAAAGGTCACACCACTATCATACCGTATAACTACACATCATTGTTAGTGTTACTGTTATAAGTTTTAATTTAAATTGATATCCTGTGCCAATTAATCTACATCCATACATATAAAAAAATTGGAATGTCTGTAATATCAAAAGAAAAATACCAGATTTCCGGAAAATGACCTATTTGCGATGCTGATAACGAAAATAGCATTTTTTGTCTGTCTATCCTCAAGCCGCGGCCGAAACGGTTGGGCCGATTTCGACCTGACTTTCACTGAAGAGTAGCTGACATAGACGGGCAATTATAAGCGTTTTTATCTTTATATTGCGTAGACAAAGTTGGAGGCAACAGCTAGTTACAAATAACTGTACAATTTTTATCTTATTTACATCTTTATGTCGTCTTCCTAAATTGTAACAACTAAATCGAACTTACTTAATTTTAAAATGAAAAAATATAGCAATAGTCAATGATAAAACAGTTATTTAATTTACGATTTTTAATTAATTAGGCCAATACGATAAAAACATCGATAAATAATTTTAGTGTAAGTGGTTCAGAGATATCAATTTGGACCACTTATTCTATGACGTTACAAACAACCAGATGGGGCAACACATTAACCCATATCATATATTTAGACTTGTTAGAACACATTTTGCCCTATATGTAAGAGCCATATAAAAATCACTGGATTCCATCAAAACTTTATAGTCCAAAATATTTATTTAAATTGATAAACATTAATTTCTCAAACATTCTCAAGTTTGAACAAATAAAATATAACGTGTAATACACATTCTTGATCGATGCGTCGTCTAAATATTTATAAATATTAAGTTTATTTTTTAAACTCATATTGTATCTATATCTATTAGATTTTTGTTAGAAAATCTTACATAAAATTAAATAATCTGTATCTATAATATAGTAAAGCATAAACACACACTTCTTAATTATATAGGATGTCAGTAATCACAGTATATTTGAGATTTTTTTTATAAAAACCGGTACACTTACGACACGCTTCAAGCTATTAATTTTGGGAAGTTAATAATTTGGAAAAAACCGCCATGCGGGTAAGGGACAAAAAATACAATGCTACCAATAGCAGCAAAAAAACAAGGTCGCCATGGTTATTCATAAACAATTTTGGCCAACGCCTTTGCTGTCATTGAAAGTTTTACGAAATTTAAACAATCAAATACAGTTTTTATAATGTCATGCGGATAAAGCACAACAAAATCGAATGAAATAATTTAAACAGCTATAAATGTACTTGACCCATTTTAATTACCAATTACGTTATTAGTAAGGTTTCATTGAGGCATTCAAATTAGCATCATTAACTATAGTGAGGTAATCAATGGTATTTCGTTTGAGTATTTCATTTGAGGTATACTTGAAAACCTGTTATGGTAATTATTTCTATGTAAGGTAAGCCCTGTGCGGAGTTTGTATTCATAACGCACGCTGTGATATACCGGGATTAACGGTATTCAAAAATAATGGACTTGGGATCAGATTCAGGGATATTTATACACATTTAAAAATCTGCGTGACAACGTGATCCAGTTTTACGATTCTAGAGGCCTCTTCCACAACTGGCTGATAGAGGCTCAGATAGCTTAAATATGAAGTCACTGGCAGATGAGGGAACTAAATCCGATATTTCCATCATTTTACACGTTAGATTGTTATCAGACAATTTATAAATTGGTGGGACAGGCCCTAGAATGTATTATTGTAATAAATATTTTTTTTAACAGATAACGTATTAAATAAATAAAACATACACTAATTAATTAGTTGCGATTTTTAATCAGTGTAAGATGAGTGGTAAATATTAAATTGAAGATAAATAAATTTTCATTTTAATTGAATAAAGACAGTTACAATATATTACAGTTTGTCTAAATAAGGTTGGTTAGTTTGACAATTCATTTGACACTTTAGTAGGGATGGGTTGTGTAAAATCGTGTGTTACTCTTTTCTCGTGTGTTTTGTTTTAACTATATGTCCTTTTAACTTAATTGTCGTTTTAAATATTTAGCCATGAACGAAAACTTTTTTCCCTAGCGAGTTGTGCTAATGTCTCAAACTGAAATATTATTGCGCATTGCACATTTCTGTTACGGTTGAACAAACTTAAGAACAACTTCAAACTGTTGATACTTTGCCAAGCATGGAAATAATCATAAATATAAGTGCTTTATTAAACAAATTTGTGCCATACATTTATAAAATCGAATACAAGTGGCATTGTGACCGTGATTTATAAAAGAAAATAAATTTTGCACACGAATCCGTCAGAGTGCAATTTAAAAAAGCAAAAGTAGCAAAAGTAGCATAACCAGTTTTCTTCCAGACTATCCTCTACATCTATGCTAAATTCCATAGAGTTCCGTACAGCAGGCTAAAATTCTAACATCCATCCATCCATCCAAACATTCGCATTTATGATATTAGTAAGATTGCGTTAAGTAATTCATACAATTTCATTATTTTTGCCTTCGTTGATCAAACACTAATTCATTGTAATAGTGTCTCCAGAAACGTTCTTCATTTGAAGTAAATACCGGTTGTTAGAAATTGAGGAATACAAAGGTCATATCAATCCAGCGTATGACAGCAAACAAGTTTAATTGCTGTTTCCGCGTTCTTTATGTATTTGTACTGTCCTGTAATGTGTTAGAGGATAATATCTAGTTTCAACATTAATCGTGTAGTTTTAAATTCTCTCTTTGTTATCAATCATCACCAGTTCAATATACGTCCCACTAAAGGGCTCGGAGCCTACACTAATAAGATGACTAGGCCATAGTCAACCACGCTGGCCTACTGGTTGGTTGACTTCACACATATCCTTAAATTTCTTCGTCGATATGTGCAGGTTGCATCACGATGTTTCCCTTCACCGTAAGGAAGTCGGGTAAATTATGTAGATATGAAATTCTAAACTCACATTGGTACATGTCGGTATTCGAACCCAAGACCTGTAGATTACAAGTCAAGTGCTTAACCCCTGAGTCACCGACGCTCAATGTTATTATTAATTAAGTTAATTATAATTGTAATCGTAACATACATTGCGTGTTTGATGAAGCCAACTAACTCAGAACTAGGCTTCGAGTCCCATTTATTCATGTTCTGTATAAATACAATTAAGAGATGAAAATAAATTACCTTACCACTTAACGCCTTACATAATATTAAAAGTTTAACTTGCTTTTGCCTGCGACTTCCTCAGGAATGTAACAACAAAACAAACAAAACTTGTAGCAAATGTATCCTATGTTACTCAGTTTTAGTTCAGATTACTATTGGACAAAGAACGTTATAAAATCGGTGAGAAGTTTATGAGTTTTTTCGTTACATATAATTATATCAATCTTTTACATTTATAATATTAGTAAACAAGGAACTACTAATATTTAGTAAATCGTTAAGATAATAGAAGAAACTTCTAATCTGAAATGACTAATAATAGATCAATTTCAAACAAAAATCGTGTTGTAGCACACCAAGAGGATACATGGAATAATGATAACCTTTCCACCACCATAAAAACGTTTTAATTTACACCAAGCGCTTTCCTGTTAACCAAAGAGTGTTATGTGCTTTTTGATAATAAAATTGTATACATTTTTTTAATTAATTATTGTATTTCTTCATTTGTTACAGACTCAAACAATGCGTGCATCGTTCACACTATTCAGTGTGTGTTTGTACGCGTTGTTGTCGAGCGGCACATCTAGTGGCGATGACAAGAGATGGCTGATGTCTCTCGTCGATCTCGTCGAGCTGGACTATGAAGATAACTGCGAGCAGAGAGCAACTGCCAGCTGGAATGAACTGATCGGTGCTCCGAAAGGGCTGGCTAAGAAGGTTCGATTTTATTATTTTGTACAAGCATTCAGCCGCGACTCCGTCTGTGAGGAATAAAAGAAACTTAGTAAATAGCCTATGAGTTCGTCCACAAATGATTCTACATTTGTGACATTCAACGAGATCCGTTCAGCACTTTAGGCTACAAACTCTAACAAATACCCACACAGACAAACGTTCGCATTAATCATATTAGTAAGATTAAAAGGAAGAAATTAAACAGCACCTAATGTTAATCGAGTAAAAAACAAAGTGTCTAGATTTTAAAACATATTGAGGCATATATTTTTAAATAACTTTCTACAGTGTATTTATGATTCGTTTAAACTGTTTGAATCTGAATTTAGACTTTCCTGTTATATTTGTGCAGCATGGATAGATTTAATTACATATTATTCCATGAAATAGTCAGCTAATTTAATAACCATAATAATTGAAAACATCAAACAATAGACACGTTATAAAGCTGGAAACAAAACACAGTATTTATTACATTTACTAATTTAAAATCGAAATTTCGACATTAAAATACTGTAATTTAGTGTCATACATTATCTAAGCTCATACAAAGGTCTAAGACTTCGCAAAGATTAATAATAAGATTAATAAGGTAATTCTACACAATAGCGGGTATGCTGGGTTCACAGTTGGAGCGCGACAAAGCGTTTGGAATACTTTCAAGGCAGCAAACGGCCGAAGTAAAGAGCGCAGTAAGTCCTAAAGCGCTGGCGTCTGACGACTTACTAAAGAGGAGAGTTAAACTTCTTCTGCAACCGGGCGACACTTTACTGGAGCCGGAACAATGGATAAGGGTAAATTGGGCAATATATGTTAAAATTATGTTGATGTGAAATAAAGTTTTTGCCAACAATAAAATTAAACATCTTTCTATCTTTATTATGTGAAAGATATGTTTTCGATTCACGTAAAAACTATCCCGATTTTAAAAATTCTTTCACCATTAGAAAGGTAATTTATCTGTGACTAGTAGGCTACATATTTTTTATTGTTGTTTATATTTTAAATTATTACTATTTATATATTCCAAATAGTATAACAATCTACAATTTTTAGCGTCAAAACGAGCTTTTTATCTCTAAAAATAAAAATCTCTTTTTATGTTATAGATAAAAAAATACCGGTGCATTCACAGTTATATCGTCGCTTGCAGTTTTGATTTTAAAATTTCGCGTAACAAAAAAAGAACTGGCTGTTTCTGGCTGTTGAATCAGGCATAGATTAGGATTTACGGAATTTAAAAAAAAGAATTTGTAACTGCAATTGATTTGATCAAATCGATTCTATTTCACTATTACCATGCTTACAGTATTAGAATCGTCATTTAGTCGCTGTATAATTATTTAATTTCAATTAGCTTTATACGTAATTGAATTGTTTCAGCTCGTAACCTTTGGTAATATGGCGTTGCATAAACTGCGATTTGCAACAGATTACTATTGTGAAACTCCGACTAATTGCACTTTAAAAGGTAAA
>NW_013526915.1:1358977-1393984 GCF_000836215.1 Papilio polytes | reverse complement strand
TATAGAACACAGTACGGTTGTCTATGCTAATATAGAGGCAAGATTTTAATTTTTGTATGTATTGAAATGACCCATTAACTATTGGGCCCATTTTAAATATTGTTTCACCGTTAGTAAGGTAATTTATCGGTGAGTAACATAGGATGTATTTCTCATTATTTTATTAAATTGACGCAGATAAAACCAATTTCCACTGTGGTCTATATAATTATATTTTTCTTTTTTAAATGAAATATCATTTGCAAATAATTTAAGTTTTGGAGTTTGCAGTCTTTTCCAGAAAAGTTAAGTCACTTTTAGAACGTAAAATGGTTGTTACTTTTTTAACTAGGTTTTCGGTACATGTCTGTAAATCTTTTCTTCGATTTTCTATCGCATATTAACCATTGTGTATTGTTCATTCATTAAAAAATTAAATATTAAGTTAGCTATCTGTAAACCTTAAAATTAACTGTCTATTATTTTAAAGAATTAAATAGAAACATGGCAAAGCAGCACGATGCAGACGTTTTACTTCGTATGAAAAATTCATGGGAACAAAAACTTCCAAACCAAAAGGAATATCTGGATCATATTCTACCATTGCTAACAAATGCTTCGAAAGAAAATGGTGAGTATAAAAATATTTTCATGATTATAAAAACAAAATCAATATTTGCATTTTTTTTATCTAAATTTCGTTATTTTTAGGTTATAAAACAGTTGAAGAATATTGGGATTCTTTAGCTGAATATGAAGGTGCACTTTTAAAAGTTCGGGAAATCTATGATTATATCAATCCTTTGTATGTGAAACTACATAAATATATAGCTTTGAGACTAAAAGGAGCAGACGCTGTTGGAAAACCATTGCCTGTTCATTTATTGAGTAAGTTACAATTTGATTGCAAATGTGTTGTATTGTATATTGTAAGAGCGGGCGAACATCTTTGACTATCTCATAACTGTGGTGCGAATCGATTGTTTCGCAGCCAATTCAACTGTTTAGTTGCACAACTAAAAATCGAGTAGTGTGCCCACCTCCATATAAGCTTATAATCAAAGCGAGACTAAACAGTTGTGCGATATTTTAGTCTAATATTTTATTAATAATCAAAATGTATATCAATACAGAATCATTGAATGGAGATGACTGGTCTAATATTATCGAGAATCTGTTGCCTGAACGTGCTGATATTTATCAGAAACTTCACGTAAACTTAAGACTTATGGTACGTATATCGTCAATTTTCATCTCAATATTCATACTTACATTACAAGCCTTTTAGCGACACTTAACCTTAAATTTCAGGAACTTGGAGGCTTAAATGCATTCAAACAAGCAGAGAATTTATTAAAATTCCTAGAAATTGGTGGGATTGAACCGGAAATTTTCTCAGAATCATACTATAACAGTTCATGTCCGACGAGTATTGTAGATTCGTGTAAACCCAACAAATTAAGATTCGTTACGTGCGGAGATGTTAGTCTAGTGAATTATGTTGAAGCTCATGAGGCAGTTGCTAAGCTGAAATATAAGATTACATCTGCTTTACATAGTAACAATACGTATGTATTAAGAGAAGCTACACGATATTCAGGTACTGAGAGATATTTTTGATGATTTGAGTAATAAATTGTATTTTTTTTTTAAATTAATTCCATTACTTATATTTGCAGCAATTTACGAAGCGATTCCAGGATTTATATCCCTGTTATCTTTAAATCCCCACACTTTAGATAGAGCCAAGTTATATCCGTTGGAGAGATTTAATTATAATCCTAACTATCATCGACTAGTGCTACAGTTAATAATTGCGCTCAGAGATTTGCCAAAGTGAGTTTTAAGCAATGACAATAATTAAATTATCCAAATAATGGTTTGTTTCTAAAAAGTTATGCTTTTCAGGTTAAATTATTACATTGCCGCCGATGAGTGGCGACTGAAACTTTTAATGGGTACTATTCCATCTTCGAAGGTTGGAGAGAGTTGGAAAGAATTCCGGGCAAACTTTTCAATGCTGGAAACATCTAACAAAGACATTTTGGGAGATCCTTATGTTTTATTTAACAAACCATTGGTCGGGTTAGTATATCAGTTTACGTTCTCCATTAAAACATGTTTATATGTGCATTTACTTTAACATCAGTAAAAACATTTTAATACATTGCAGAAAATTCATGGGAATAATATTAAAATATCAAATCTATCAATCTTACGCTGAAGAACTCATATCAGATGATTACGATTTAGTCAAGCACGTAACGGAAAAGAACGAACGGCTAATGTAAGTCACGTTAAAATCAATTCTACTGTTATCATCTAAGAGCATATTTTACAACTATAGCAATATTACTTTATTTTCAGTGAACCAATGATTAGAGGATTCAGTGCTAAATGGCCAGAAATGGTTAGCGATCTATTAGCAAAAAGGGAAAACAGCTTGGAATATACCGGACTTACAGATTATTTTAGACTACTGGATGAATATTTAGATAACCAATTAGATCCATCAACAGATAACAATGATATAGTCGAATACGTAGATCCTCCCGAATCAGACATTAGCCAAGAAAAGGTTCCCGATGAAAATGATATACCAATTAATCAGAATAACATAGATCTTAAACAAACGCCAGAAGATACACACGGTAATATAATGGACAACGTCATAGATACTGGTGGCGATTCACATAATAAATTTAGCTTTGAAACATCGACAGTCGGCGTACTAGAAATTAAAAACCCAGTAGCGACTGGAGAACATAATGAAGAAACAAGCCCTAAAGAAGCATCTTACAATACATATTGGTGGATAGGTATAGGTGTGGCGTTAGTAGTTGTAATAGCGCTCGTGGCAATCATAGCAAGAAAACGTCATAGTCATAGAAAACAACTTGAAAGACAGAGAAGAGATAATACGGTTGCCTGATTTGAGGAATATCGGTTCTAGATTTGGAACCGATATAAAGACTACATTAGCTAAATAGTGTGAATCGATTGAAGTGTGCGTGCGTATACAATAGTTTGGTGAACTTGGTTTTAATGTTGTTTTCTCGTTATTGTGAATATGTTTGGTTTGTGTTATCGTTTGTATGAATGTAAAATAAATTATTATTTTATATCTGTGGTGCTGTAACGTTTAAATCTATCGAATCATTTTACATCTAAATTGAGTTTAATGTGTCTACGGTACAGTAAGTGGGTTTTGTAATATAGATAGTAAAATGAATGAAAATATTTTTGTACATATCACAATTCGTGACGTAGTATGATCGATGTTACCCACATATATTATAGGCAGTATGTCTATAGTTGTAAATTCTAGTTAGATGTAATTTCGCTGTGCCTTAAGCGTTTCAATTTCATATAAGTTACATTATAAAATACTATACGAGAACAAATTTGTAATAAATCTTAGCGTAATTTTATAGATATTTCTATTTTTTCTGCTATAACAAATTTCAGACCAAAACTACATCGATTTTAAGGATTTGTTTAAGTAATAAGTATTTCAATGAATGTTGTAATAATCTTCGATATGAAACTCTATTATATGCATGTCTTGTAATTTACTGTTATAACTCTCTATTACTTTAAACAATTTATGTTACATTTCCGAAAATTTTATCTTATGCCCGGTGTACTTGGTTAAAAAAGTCAAGTTCTAAATAAATAAATGTTTGATATATGGAAATGCAAACCCTAGTTTTTGTTCTAATCCTACAATATAAATACAGTTCTGTAGCAGATCTCTCGATCTCATGTGACCACATGACACCTTCCTATAAAATGCAAATGTGTTAGATTAGTATGAAGGATAGGATAGGGACTTTTACATCTTTGAAGAAAAGATGAAACGTAGAAGTAAACATATCAACAAAGGTATTTATCGAGTTGATTCAAAGAATCGTGAATCATTTCTGATTCCCTCAAATATGTAATTGCTATAACACAGAAAGACTGTAATTCAACGATCAAAGAAACAAGTACAACAAAAGGTCAAAGAACGTGCTACTTAAATAAATCACAATTGTCGATGATCGGTCAAAAATAAACAAAACAGGGAGTGGAGTCGTTGACTAAATTATACATTCATTGCTAACATTGCGTGGGTGACCTCCGGGTCGAATTGTTCAAAAGCGGGCGCAGTTGAATGAAATGTAAGTACTAGTGACTAAAGACAACGCAAATACTAACACGCATTAGTTGGTTAAATATTTATTAGCGAAGAAGCATTTCTTGTGTTCATTTCACTTATAGGTGTTTTCTAACGATTGCTTCATCCAGTTTTATCTTCAGGAAACTATTAGTAGTTATTGGGCTGCTAAAAGACATCATGACTGCCCAAAATATCTCGGTTGAAACTGAAAACATCACATCATCTACTGATCCGTTCTGTGAAGGGTACAGGCATACTTATATGCATAGAACATATCACAACCTTTATTTCACAAACAAGAAGACATTTCGAGGAGTAATTTCAATTAGATTAAGTGGAACGTGAAGGAACTTACTCAGGAGATCTTTAACTTCGTCTCAGTAATAACATACCTAAACAGGGTAATTTATTGTTCCACCTGAGTTATTTAAACTAGAATTATTCTTATAACATTTTAATTTATTATAATAAATTAGTTCCGAGAATTGCGGCAAAGCAGTACTTACCATTAGGTACGGAAAGAGAAGATAGTTGCATTGGTTACTAGGAAATTTCATCAAGTCAACGTATTTTAAATTTCAAGATATTTACACTTTTAAAAATTGTAAGGAATACATTTAATTTCAGACTTATTTTCTGCACGGAGAATTATAATTTCTATGCACTTTTTTAGGAGAGCTAAGTAAAGAAGGAAGATGCCATAAGATATAGTTCTAAGACATGATGTCTGTTTTCACCTAAAATTTCATACACATTATCTAAGATAAATGTTGAGAACCGTAATTTATTCTTCGGGTCAACGAGTTCTAAAAGCTTGTGAATTTTAGATTAAAGGGAATCTAGATCCCTGAATTACTTTATTAAATAATAACTCAATCTCAGTATTACTGTAGTACAAAAGGAGCTTAACGTAAAAACAATTTTTACATTTATGTTCTCAGATTTTCCAAATCAGATTTCATACGCAAAAGGTTTTAAAAAGAAAAGAGAATATTATTTTACATTTATGAAATAGGTATTATTATAGAGAGCTCAAAAAAAAACTAATTATTTTATAGATCCAAATTCAGATCTAGGTTACAACAGACTGGTCAAACAACGAAACCTATTCGATCGTATTCTCAGAAGTCCAGTACAATTTAATATCGTTGACTTCATTACAAAGGCAGTTTGCTTGTCGCTTCGATTCGAATGAGCTTTGATGAAAATTTATTTAAGACATCAAGTTGGGTCTTTTGGGACAGTCATTTCCTGCAAGGTCACATTAAGATATAAAGGCTGGTAATATTTTCTAGACCTAACTACTAATACTAACGTAAAATGAATCATTCGAAAACAAATACGAAAAAAAAAGAATAAGATAGTATTAATGGTTTTAAAAATATCGTAAAAACAGTCAACTATTTTAATAATCTGATAGAGTTTTAGCAATTTTAGTTACTAACTTTGTCGCATACACGATTCGTTAAAGTTCTAACTTACTGCTAGCTTCCTCTATAAGTTCTCTGTGAGAACTACAAGAATGTCTATTGTCCGAATACTATTGAGTTAGATCTAACAATTCAATACTATTACTCACGATTCACTTTGTGCGATTTATAGTACTTGATATTATTGTTATGCAATACGTATATACAGCTAGAAAATATTTATCTATAAATCTATACTAATATAATAAAGCGTAAACACACACTTGTTTGTTGCCTAAGATGTCAGCAATCACAGCATATTTTTGAATAATTCTTTTTTTAATAAAAAGCCCTACACTTAAGTCACGCTTTAGGCTATATATTTTCACGCCATTAAACTTAGAGGTAAAAACCCTAATGTGGGAAAGAGATCATAAGTTGTTGCCAACACCAAGGAAGCAAGGTTGCTAAGGTCTGACATCATGTCATATCATTTTGACGTTTGCAATTGACAATTTGACAAATGTGAACATTAAAATGAAATATTTAGAATTCTATGCGGATGAAGTCGCATGGGAACAGCTAGTTAAATATAAAACGTTTCTAAAGTATTAATTGTTTAATTCATATTGATAGCTAGTTTAGAAAAAACTTATTTTTTATGTTTGTTAAGCTAGATTGACCACGATCCCACCTAAAGAAAGTGATGATGCAGTCGAAATATGTTACGCACTAGCTTAGCAGGTAGCTGTTTACTCTTCTTTTGAAAGTCCCCGCGTTATAATTGGACGAAAATACTGACGCCGACAACTTGTTCCAATCCTTTGCAGTGCGCACAAGGAACGGTGATTCAAACTTTTCCGTTCGAACTGGCGGTTCATAAGCTACAACAGTATGGAATCCAACAGTATACATGAACGTCGGATGGTACCTCTATTTGTTTTGAATTTAATTCAATTTAACGATAACATTTATGACATAAAATTATCCAAATAATGAAATATCAATGTTACTCTAACAATTTCCTAGTGAAATAAACATTTAAATCAGCTTGCAATCTAATTTGTGGTTTTGAAACTGAGCGGAATGTTTTGACTGGATGGTTTCAGTATGGTTACTTTAATTAATGAACATAATACCATTGTTAATATGCCACTATTAGTAGAATGAAATTAGAATTAATACTGTAAATTTTAAATGATTTACAATTGATAGCTAACTTGCTCAAAACATCCAAATGAACGAGCGAGTATTGAAACAGAACAATAACGTTATTAACGCTGTTTTTTTATAAACAAAATCATTTTAAAACACTTATTGTTAAACTTCTTTTTTCTAAATAAAATAAGATATTAAAGCTATAAGTATATTTTACAAACTATTGAGTAATCAAAACCTACCAGTAACTAACACTAACCTCACAATTTGAAAAGATGTGATTGCAAAAGTTTTTCTCAGATATCAGTGTCATAAAATTCGAATCCAGATACAACCACTATTGCAAAATGTAAACAAGTTTTATCTTGCCTGAATTATCTCGTAAATGGGTCACCTATTTTGAACGTTATCTATAGAATTAAGTAACTCATATTAGAATTTTTATCTGTATTTATACTAGTAATATTCCATTATGAATGATAATAAAAACTTTAGTTTAGTGTTTTGCTTTCTAAATTGATTAAATTGATGGGTAAAGTATGCAATTACATTTTTAATATAAGTTACAAATTGTAACTTACTAATCGAGGAGAATACGGTTAAAACAAGTACATTTGTTTCTGTAAACGAAAATTAAAAACGGCTCACCTCACGCTTATATCCTCCGATTACGACACCGACTAGACCGACCAGTGCGAGGCGCGACGTAACCGCGAACAAAAGCTAATTAATACTCGCCTTGAAGATGGACCCCCAAAAGGTTTGAAACTAGTCGGTGCCGTCACCGGAGGATAAAAGCATGAGTTGAGCCGTTTTTAACTTTGTTGTGTGTTATGTGTTGAGGTATCTTATTATGATAGATCTTAGGATCTATGTAAGTTTTGTGCAAAGTGACTTACTTTAAAATCTTCCATTTTTACATGAAATTTAATGTTATGTGGACATTATTCTTGAGTGTAGCTCCTGATTTTAAGTGCAAATACTTGTTATAGTGAATTTTATATGGACTTGCACGTCAAGTTTACTGTCTTTTCTTCTTTAACTTGTAGCTTTTCTAAAGAAAATGTTCATTCAATTTCGTAACATGTTTTTAACAATCTAACGAGAATGGACATAAAAATATTTTTCGAAACTTTTAAGGTATATTTTACCATTTTAATGCATATATTAGTATCACTATTATACGCAGAATTCATTTTTTATGGCAATTGTTTTCTTAAATAAACGTCACCTAATCCTATCTATCTACATTGCTTGATAGCTTCTGTTTCTATTAGTAAACTCCGTAGTTCTCAGAGTTCAAGCTACAAATACCTTTTAATTTTATACCATACATGAGCAATCTAAGTTCAATTCAGGTTCCTGCAAAAATTGAATTGTGGATTGAATTTTTAAGTGCTGATTTACCACGTGCTAGGTGTCGAGGGAAATGCATTATACTCCTGTAAAAGGAAAATTGCATAGAGGATGGGAGGAGTAATATATTCGAATAATAACATTATGGAATCGCATATCCACCTGTGGACGTTTTTCCAACGAGAAATCACTTTAAACTTGCAATTTTTCCAACATTTATTTAAAGTAATTTATATTTAGCATTATAATTTTATATTCATTTTTTTCTTAACTCTACTAATAAAAATAGAATAATAATTACTTACATTCAATAAAATTGGCACAATAGCTGTCGAAAATAAGGATCAAATTAAAAATACTTTTGAATACTTAAAGCGACCCAATCAAAACGTGCCTCTCGGATTTCGGTTCAGAAGCGGGCGTATAATGTTTGCCGCATAACGTTCTGTAGCTACGGGTGATACTTGAATCAGGTATAAACCTGAGTGGACATCGTTACCTTTTCGCTTAAATGCTTGCCCGAATCCCTTATAAAAGCCTTTCCTTTTATTATAATACGAGCTTGTTTTGCGGCAGTTTATCAGTAGGCGCTTTATGTAATGTTCACATAATACACGAACAAAATTTACTGGACAAAATAATAGTTTTATTATTTTTATTTTAGTAAATTATTAAATTTAAGTTAATAGCAGAGATTAAGGCAAACGTGTGGACAACTTTACTCTGCGGTAGATTAAGAAATTTATAACTAAGTTAAAAATAAATAAAACACATGATATAGTGAAAAATACGTGTTCATGTTCATACACGCGAATCCACAATTATTCTGATTTATTTAATTGACATTTGTGATTTTCAAATTGACGGACCGTTCAATTGTTATTCCGATAGGGTTTTGTTTGTCACAAACATTGTTTAATTGTTCGTTAACTAACGAGTTGACTGAATAATCATTTAGAACGTATGAATCTGTAGCAGTAAGGTTAAATATATCAAATGTAAAAAAACCTATTACTTTAAACTAATTAATCTGGCAATAGAAAAAGTAACATCTTAACATAAGGGGGACAATACACATGCTAGTAAAACCGAACAGTATTTTGCATGCCAGTTTACAAAACAGTACGTGTTAATGTCAATCTTCGTAGTCCTTTTCAACTGATCTAATATATAATATATAGCAATCACAAAAACTTATATCGTTCTAGCCACTTGAATGCCAGTAAGTGTTTTCATATGCCTGTGAATGGTACGTGTAAGCTTGCAAGACAGTGCTACTGGCGTAATCCCGTCTAAAAACAAAGCTTAATTAATTTTATTTTCACTTAATTTTAATACAAAATTAAGTTTAGAAGAACGTAAAGTTCTAAGTACTTATAAATACGAAACGAACGTACTCTCTGGAAAACTACAGAGGAAATGAATGACGTACAATTTACTGTCACTCATTGATTAAAATGTTGCCGAAGACATAGAAGTGAAGACTTTCTTTGATTGATTAGACGCTGTATTGAATGGTTTGATTCATTGATATTCAAATTCAGTAGACCGTTAGGGAAATATAAAGAATTTAATTCGAATTTTATACAAAGAGAGATATTTCTTTTACTTTATGATAATTTAGTTTTCCGTTTTACGGCCTGATTGATTTTTTTAATATTTTTCCACTTTGTTTATAGTTTTTAAAGCAACGTTTCATCAAAAACTATTAACGTGGATTAGAAAAACAATATCCCACTTATATTTTTAAGTTTCACTTGTATTTTCTAAATTCAAACGGTGTATGTTACGTAACTCGTACAATCGAAATTGAATCTTTTACATCGGACTAGGAGTTTATTTTCTTTTAATAGATTTTGAAATGTTCGCCTGCGCTTTGTATAATAGCACTTTATTGCAACTGTTACTATTGCTATTTGGAACTACAAGTGAGAAACGTATTCATTAAAACTTTGCTATGTATGCAACAAATATTGTTTTCCTTAAAATTTAAGCGATAGAGAATCAATCACTTGTTTTTATACTCTTAATAACAGCTTAATATAAAAAATAATTATTCAAGGATATCAAACATCTGAAAGTACTATTATATTAAGCTTCGATCAACAAGTTACTCTGGCACAATCATATCAACTTTGGGACAGCAAAAGCGGTTAGT
This sequence comes from Papilio polytes, assembly GCF_000836215.1. Lineage (NCBI taxonomy): Eukaryota > Metazoa > Arthropoda > Insecta > Lepidoptera > Papilionidae > Papilio > Papilio polytes. The sequence continues at coordinate 1,383,762 of NW_013526915.1, read as the reverse complement.
ATTGAGGCTCTACATTTTCGAGATAGAGGGTCCTTACATGACGGTCTAGATCTTGGCCTGTAAAAAAGTTACCTAGATATAGATATATTTAAACATCCTAGGTATCCTAAGTAGAGATAAGTTTTATAGCTAGTTATTATCGGTATTTTTTCGACGTAATATGTGTAGTAATGTGGTTATAAAATTTTAATTCGATTCAACATTAATATAACGAAATGTTTATAGAATTTACGTATTACAATTACACAGTATGTTAATAGTCGATAACGTTAACTTATGAAATTTTAATTTAACCGACTATCAGATATTTGTCGATTCGAAACTGACCGTTAACGCTATCAAAATAAATTAATGCGCCGTTTACTGTGTAATAATTTATCTCACAACCATATTCGCTTTTATTTTTAAACTAGCTGTTCCCGTCCGATTTCATCAGCATGAAATTATGAAAATTTCATTTTATTGTTTGTATTTGTCAAATTATCAATTACAAATGTCAATTAAATAACATGACAAGCCTTGGCAATCTTGCTTCTTTGATGTTGGAAGCGACTTATGGTCTCTTTCCCACATCAGGATTTTTATCCAAAATATATAGCCTAAAGCATAAAGCAAATGTAGGGCTTTTTACATATATGCTACAATTTCTGACATCTTAGGCAACAAAGAAGTGTGTGTTTACGCTTTATTATAATAGTATAGATATTTCCGAAGTTTTTACACAGATGGATGTTGCATTTTTAATTTTGATTAATGTCAAAGTAAATGAAAATAAATTATATTCAACTTAAATGTTTAACGTTGCTCAATTTTAAATAGTGTTTATTTTACCATAAGTATAATTTAAAAATAAATCAAAGTTACTCATGCACTTAAAGAAACCAAATCATCTGGTAAAACATGAAGTTATAACTTTTGGCATACTTGTTTATTAACTTAAGCGTCTCATAAAGTAAAATTTATTGATAAAATGAACATATATTGTATATTATATTTGTTCAGGAAATTTACAAAATTTCAAATAATGCATGTTACCTTTGGGATTTCGTGTGATATACGCAGAAATGTATTCAGAATGTATCATTAATTACTGTTGACTTACAGCCGTAAAGCCTAATTACGTTCGTCGACACTATTTCATCTGCATCGCTTGTTTTCCCTTTGTTTACTTATACTCTTATAGATCATTATATTTACTCTCAAATGTATCGAAATGTAAATTAACTTACCATAGTAATTGTAGAACGGCATAGTATATCTAAAAGAACATCACAGCGATAGAGGCTTTTGTAATAGCCTTGCAGAATTATGCCCACTCGATGCAATGCTAAGACCATATAGAAGATACACGGGAAATGCAAGCAATTTTTACATCTGATGATTTTGCGTGTGGCCTCTTTCTAGTCCTTTACATTATTCATCTTTTTAGTACAAGGAATGTATATCGCGGAGAAACAGACATTAAAACGTGGTTCTGCAAACTACAAAGATTAAAAATTCCCTTGGTAAGATATCATCTAAATGTGACTGAAGATTTTCTCTTAATCACATGCTGTCAAATGCACGTAATGTGCGGTGTTAGTAATATCCTGTTTGTTTCATAAATTTCAAAACACAGCTTAGATCTTTTCGCATAAATATATTTTTTTAATATTTTTACATTAACTAGTTTGATACGTAATCTTGATAACTCTTTTTCTTGAAATTTTACTAAAATATGCAACTGTGATATTTTTCCTGTTTCCCATAATTTAATTCATCACTCTTGATAGCATAGACTACCATAGTTTTTTAATTTAACCAATTGAAGAGAACATAGACAAATAGGTCACTAAATCTTAATTATAAAGTAGTTAAAAATAATGTCAAGCTATCACTATAGTAGTTTCGTAGCAATGTAAAGCTTGATCCAGCAACATACAAGCAAACAAAAGCTGCCGCTGGGAGCTCTTGATCTAAGTTACACTTGAACTCTAAGCGCACTTACCGCTTCGGGATGTCAATCCGTTTAAATTGTGAACAACCCTACAAGACTTAAGTCTTGTGACAAAAAAGTTTCTATTGTTTTTGTTTGTTTAAAAATATGGTAATAGTCTATAAATTGTCTTATTATTAAATAATACACATGTGTGTGAAACAGCCGGATAGTGTATCTCGAACACGTTTTTATAAAGGGCTATTACAATCTGTTTGAAGTCAATTTTTTAATGAAATTCAAAGCTTAGGGGTGGTCTAATGTTTTAATATTTGGACGAAAAACTTTAATTAACTAAATTTGTAGTTTACATAATTCAGTACTTGTAAGTTCAGGTTCCGAGCCCCTCGGGAACATATAGTGAGCTGGTGATGATGATGATGAGGATGATGAAGTTCAGATTTCCTGCCTTACTTAGTGATTTAAAAAGCGTATTTTAATCATAAAGGCTTTTTGTATTTTATATGTCATAGCTGAAAAGCTGACGAAAAGAATTTTTTTATAAAACGTACTATAAACTGTGTTGGTCGACATCGATTGTATAGAGTGTTGTGAAGCTCAATAGTGTGACGTCATATCTCGTGTCAACACTTCATCCTCGCTCTCGTTTCATCACGATGAAAATAAAACTAAACAAATCCTAGTGCTTAGATTTAAGTTCAGAATGTTTTATCGTTTACCCACGGAATATTTGTTTGAAATAAAATGAAATATATGTGGTAATTAACTCTTGTTTAAAACGCAATTAAAATGTAAAATCAAAACATAGATTTTTACTCTACAAAATGTTTTAGAAAATAAACTCGCTTTTTATATTTGTGAAAAATTTGAGAACCCGCTGTCCTAATCCTTACAGACTGTTTTTCTTAAGATTAGACGAAGGGTTGAATTTAGATTTTGTTTTCTTAACAATGATGGAGTTTTATAAATTACGATACGTAAAACAATGTTTAAGATAAACAATTCTATGAAAGATCGGAAAGTAATTTGTTATCCTTTATAGCGAACTTCAAATATTTTGGTGAAACTTCGTAAAAGTTTTCAGGGTCTATTATTTAAAGTTATGATACTAAGTAATTGATACAATGGTATTTTGTTACGTTGTTAATCCTTAAAGTTAATTAAATAAGTATTTTATAATTAACATAGAAATAAATTAGTATAAACAAAACTTATCCTTTTGGCTGCTTGTATTATAATTGTAAAATCGTAATGCTTTCTAGAGGCGTGAGATTCTATATTTAGTTAATTTTTGTGGTAAAAAAAAAAACTATAAAACTAGTCAACCATATTCATTTTTAATCCGAGTAAACGGATTTACGAGTACAAGACTTAAAACACTTCTGTAAGACGCTTACCTTTTTGTTTTCAACCAGGGTCAGACAACTGTAGAAAATAATAAAATTGGATGAAGGATTCAATTTTTTTCACGCGTTGCAATAACTTGAATTCTATGTTTTGCTGAAATGAGAACAGTCTGACGACGGGCTTTAATTAAAACTGAAAAGAATTCACGAAATGAAAATAAAAAGTAGACGTAGACGTGATAATTTAAACTGACTACTAATTTTACAGAAATGACTTGCGCTTGGTCTGGCTTTTTATTTGGTACTAGATTTTTTAGGAGCTTACAAAATTAAAAGCATTTGGACGATGTTTTATACAGCATTAATATTCTCTAAAAGAAAAAGCTTGCTGAAAACGTATATAAGTGTTTAGGGTTTTTAATTTTAATATTAAAATAAATAATTGCATGAGTTAACTTTGCAAAATAATGCTAGGTTTCTGAAGTTTCCATTAATTTTAACATATCCTAGCGATTCATTAGCGTTCGGTTGATGTTTATTTTAACAGGGTCATACTTACTTAGTTACGAAGTTCTGATACATATTTCATCTTGAAATTATCGAACCAACTAACAAATGGTTAAACGTAGCTGGAAAACCGGGAATAAGTCCGATAAACTTAACTTTTTCTCTTACACACCGGGAAAATATACGAACCGAATGCAAGCCATACAACAAAATCAGTTAAGTCCTTTGGGCTCCAGACAATGGAACATATGTATCTATTTTATTATAATAAAGCGTAAACACACACTTCTTTGTTGCCTAAGATGTTAGCAATTACAGCATATTTTTGAATAATCCTTTGTTTAATAAAAAGCCCTACACTTACGTCTTGCTTTATGTATTTTGGAAAAAAACCCTAATGTGGGATACCATAAGTTGCTGCCAACATCAAGAAAGCAAGAATGCTTTGTCATGTCATTTTGACATTTATTATAATTTGACATACATAAATAACAAAATAAAATTTTCATAATTTCATGCGGATGAAGCCGCAAGGGAACAGCTAGTATAATATATTTCCATGACAATATACGGTTTACAATACTTTACAACTTCAATAATAGCAGCCAAATAAAAATGTTAAATTACATTTTATGATATCGGGTGTAATCTTTGATCATAATGTAACTTCATTACAATATCTGCTATAAATCTTTGCCGGCAAAAGTCGTTTCTTGCAGTTCAATAAAGCTCCCAAGATTGTAAGTAATGGTTTGCTTGTTTAGCTCCCGGGCCTTAAATGTTATTGGGTTTTTCTTATTTTAAAGACAATACCACGATATAAGATCACTATCTAAAACATTGCTTGATACCTGTTAGCGAAAAAAAAAACTAAAGTATTTATTTAATACTAGTTTTCGCCAGCGACCCCGTTTGCGTGGAAATAAAAAAAAACAAAAGTAAGTAGCCTATGTGTATTTCCAAACTATGCTCTACATTTTGCCGAATTTCACCAAGATCCGTTCAGGAGTTTGGGCTACAAACTTTGAAAAACACTCATCCATCTAAACTGTTACATTTAAAATATTAGTAAGATTTTTATCACATTACAGGATAGATCCTTAAATAAAAAAATAAAAAAAAAACTTTAAATAACATAGAGTAAATTCTGTCTATTTGCCGTAAAAGGTTATTGCACAGGTTATCAATATGATGGGTTCTTGCATATCAGAATCTCATCTAAGTATCGATAATCTAGTTTCACTCTCGCGGCTTTACCTTTGATAGACTATCAAGTTTCCTATCCGCTTTGTAATATGAATTGCATAGTTCTGGAGTTATACACATTTCATAATAACTTCACCGACAAACCACATACAAATTTGGTCTATGATGTTACGAATACGTTCTTGCAACTGTCTCTCAAATTTTCATGATAGACCCTCAGTTAAGACACTCGTGTCGTTTAAAATAAGCAATAAAGCGACTTTCTTATGTTTATTTCTTACTTAAATTCTAATACCAAAATTGTCTTTTCAAGCGACAAACCGTACTCGAGCGGAGTTGGGTCTCAATTGAGATAATTGAAGATCGTTGACACGTTCGATGTTGGCTGGGCTAAGTGTGTCAGGCAATTCGCTACCGGGCCAAAGCATTAAGGATGCCTTCACAGGTTAACAGAATTAGAACGAAATCTTGTTAACATATGCAATTAACAAAACCTTTTGTGATAACTTGATTCCGCGATAATTTTAGAATCAATTTTTCGTTCCGTTGTATGTTTTCGCTGTATTAGATTTGAACTTCTATCTTTGTGTAGTTATAATGTTTCCACCTTTCTGTCAGCCTAATGTTATTCCTCTTGACTTTTTCATTCTTTTACTAAAGGTTACTTTTGGCAATTGTTAAATTGCATAAAAGTTTGTCTCAGAAAAAAAAATATTTTTACTTCTTCTACTTCAGATAAATCAAACAAAAATGGAGTGGTTATCAGTTTTGCTCACACATAAGATTTATCTGAACGACCAAACTGTTCAGATAACACTGAGCGTATGTAACGGGTTTTAAGCTGCTGGTACTTGTATCAGTATCCACTCTATATCACCAGTAATTGTGCGTAAAATATGATCTGATTACAGCATTATCATTTAAGTTAATCGTATAGAGTCTATTGTTATGTAGTGCATCTGTGTCGTCATGAACTTGCTCTTTTCTTTTGTAGGGTGGGTGAGCGAAGTATGTGCTGCTCCATACATCTCTATCAGCTGTCAAATCTGAATCCACTCCCTTCTTAAGCATTGGCCCTTTCACAAAATCCATACTTTCTTCGGTCCTCCTCTAAGTTTGTAGCTATTTGTACACTAAACAAATTCCGTATCTGTTAGTGTACTTTGGAGACAAGAATAGATGCGTAAGATACGCTAAACACTTAGCCAAGTTAATCGTCACGCTGCTAAATGTAACGACGCCTCGGGGACCTCTCAATATACTGAGAGCACGTAAAAGGGAAAACTTTAATTAAAACAGTCGTTGGAAAGTTTCACGCCAAGATTCTTCCTTGTTTAAGTAATAAAATAAATGAATAACTAATCTAACTGACATGAAAGGATAGGTCTAGTTTGTGGATTAAAATTTTGTGTATTTTCTTTTACATTTACAAGTAATCTATTTTTAGTGCCTCACTAATAACTAAGTTTAGTGCTTTTATTTAATTTACGATTCGTTGTAATCCAGGATTATTATGTCATATACTATGAATGAGAAGTGAAGAATTTTATATGCTAACGGATAGTGCTGAGTTATTAATAAACGGTTTCAAACTAAACTTCTAAAACTTCTATAGATTTAGCGCAAATCTAAGAGCGTGGTTTTGACGTAGAAGTCAAATAAAACGGAATTTCATTAACGATTTACGTTCAGATTCTATCCAACCTTATTAGCCGTGACATTATAATTAAGAAGAGGAAATTAAACGGGTTTGCTAATATTTATGTGAAATAATTATTACCTTCAGCTGAAAGAGTTTGAAATTGTCTTAAGTGAAAAAAAATATAAAATTTAATAATAAATATATATATTTTTGCCTACACTAATATTATAAAGAGGAAAGATATGTATTTTTGTATTCGATTCATGTAAAAACTAATGGGCCGATTTCAAAAATTCTTTCAACATTAGAAAGGTGATTTATCTGTGAGTAGCATAGGCTATGTTTTTTATTCGTTATTTTCAAGCGGGCGTAGTCACGAGCAACAGCTAGTCACTAATTAGTTTGTAAACATTTTGTATAATTCATGATAGATCGTTAAAAGGTACCACAAGGTTCGGCCGAGCTTCGTCTTTGTCAGAACGGAGCATCTTGACATTCGTAATACCTGGTGAAAACGTTGATTAATTACGATTCATTTAAATTCATTATGAAAGAAAGCCAACGATGAAACATTTCTAAGACTACATTGAAAGGTTACTTTATTTAGTTTTTTTTTTTCTAAAAAAAGTTACAATGAATAAAAAAAAAATGTTTGTAATAACAAGAATTAATACAGTTTACTCTATATTAGTTCTTGTAATGTTTTGTTAATAAACAAAATGTATTTTCCTTCACGCGATTCCAGTAAAGCCGTATATGTGAAGGTGGTGTTTAGTTACAAAAAACTTTATCCTCTGCGGTCATATAAATTTCTTTACAGAAGCCTTGAAGCCATACGTCTTAAAACTATTCCCAGTAATAAGTATGGGAAATTATAGAATATAAAATGATAAATAATTTGTGTTAAAAAGTGGTTTTAACTAATTTTACGGTATTATTGTAGTTCGTGTTAGATACTACGAAGTGACATAAAACTCTTCTGAGTCCATGGAATTAGGTTGTACTATAATATTATAGAGAACCACTACTGAATACTAAAAAAACTAAGTCAATATCTCTACTTCTATTCTAATATTTAAAACATTTACATTTTGTGTAAGTATGAAAAATAGCTCTGAGCATTTTCAAAAATTTCAATTTCTACGTTGTTCTAAAATCTACGTTGTCACTGAGTAACATTGGCTAGGTTTTACTATTTTTTTTTATTCTACGCGGACAAAGTTAAGTGCAAAACCTAGTCTGTAATAAAGAAATGAATTTGTCAGAGCTGAGGATGCGTGGAGGATTTGCGACTTTCTCTTAAAAAAATCTCTTTTATATTCAATTAAAGTTCAACCATACAATCGTATTATAGTCCGATTACACAGTTCAGATTAGTTTTACATTCAAGTCAGCGAATAGTTTCAACTAGGTTACAAGTCATAATAAACTTGTTTACTTCTAGTTGGCCAGTTTGTTGTTGCTTTGGAAACCTAACGTAAGCTGTGAATGATATAACTCAATAGTAGTTCGTGTATGTTAACTTAATCTTCGCTAAGTTTATTTATATTTACTAAAAGTAGCATATGTGTTCTTCGACACTATGCCAAATTTTATCCAGATCCGATTGTTTGCTAGTTCTGTAGGCTAACCAGCTTAACGAATTACAATGAAACTAGGTATGAAAAGTAGAGGATAGTCTGTGAGAACACATAGGCTAATCTACTCTACTTTTGTTTCTATTAATTCCACGCGAACGAGTATGAGTATGATATCGGTCATAATATTCTTTATATTTCATTTTCAATTTCATAGTCGCAAGTCACAGACATCGAGTTTGTTTGTTGCATAAAAAAATTGTCCCTATATTTTTCTCATCCAATTTGTAAAATAAAAAATAAAATAAACACCTTATTTTTTAGTATATCCGGAACTCGATATTCAGAATTTTATAGTTATTTCATTCCGATATTTAATATTTAAAGTGAGAAATCGTTTTATATATTTGCGCGAATTTCGCGCATCGTTTAAAACATATTTAATTCCGTTGAGAATTCAAAATGAATGGCGTAACTTGAAAAATTCGTAGCATAAATCTCATTGAATGAGTACATTTGAATGTAAAAACACTAGTTTAGAAATAGCGTACCATTTAATCCATCTTGATTTTAAATCTTTGACCTTTAAAAGACTGGATCTGTTAAGCTAAAATTGACATTAGGTTCTAACTACATTTGCTTGCAAGTTTTGTGTGTGTGAATATTTTAGTCATAAGTCAGCATGATATACCTGTGTTATAGGCTATTTTACCTCACTATATGAAAATGGTTGAATTAATTCATGCAACTACGATTTTTTACCTAGTCCTTTTCTCTATTAGTCAAAGTTAATATAACGTGATTCCGTGCAGTCGCTGGCATAAATTAAATGACATTTAAGTTTTATTCATATGTAAATTTACAGAGTTAAGTCAAAAGGAAATTTTATGTTAATACGCAAATGACATTCAAAGTTATTTGTGCATTACGTCGGTTTTAGCAAAAGAGCGTAATGTCGAAAAAGGCGTAGTAGTTGCTGACTAAATTACCGCAACTCAAAAGCGTGTATTCCGTGAAAAGGCTAACAAAATTATTCACATAGTATTCGCAGTTGTTTAAAAAAGTTTGTTCTAATTTTATAAAAACTACACCCTGTATACACAGATTTTTGTGTTCTGATTTTTATTATATAGTAAAGGGTGATGTCAATTAGGTTTATATCATCTAAAACCCAGAACACTAATTATTATGAATTGTACAGTTGAATTATTCAATACAAATGTGAAACGAATATTTTAATTAGTTCGTAAATTAATTAAAACTTCGAATAATATATTCTATTACGTCTCGATAGTGATACTGATGTTTATTTAAGATCAAATATATGAGGATTTTCTGAGTCCCCGTTCTAAATGCATCTTCTATTGAAATCACTTCAACTTGTTGTAAAATGCATGAGAAAAATACGTCTGCGCTCAACTTTAAAAATTCAAGCAATCTTTTCGAAGCTACAGCTTCTTACGATTCTTATATTGAGATTATTTAAAAAATTGGTTTCATAAAAAATCATTCAAATGTGTCGTAACCTTTAAATATGAAGTTAAGATTAAAATTATGAAGCTTACTTAGTGCGCACTAGATGTCTCCTGGGACTTCGTCCGCGTGGACATAAACGAAAAGTGAGTACTATATGTGTTATTCCAGACTATCCTCTAAATCTATACCAAATTTCATCGAAATCCGTTCAGCACTTAAGGCTACAAACTCTAACAAACATCTAACCATCTAAACTTTCTCATTTATAATATTAAGTATGATTATCTTATAAATAAAGTAACAAAAACATAATACGTTTAATAAAAAAAAGTTATTCTCTTGCACAAAGTACTCTTTCTTTAAGACACATTACTCCTATTCGTAAATGTTTATTGTATGTGTTTAAAAGACAAACGTTTCAGCGTTAAACACAAAACACTTGCAACAAACCTCTTAGTAAACGATCCGTATACAAAAGTCAGTAAAACGGTTTTCACTTAACCCCGTCCAATATCCATTTGATCAACAATTTATGAGGTGGCGTAACTCTTTAACAATATCCTAAAGACGAACAGTTCCATTATCATGTCTTTTGTAATGTATAAATTTACTGTAACATACAGAGAATTCTTTTATAGCAATAATGTAATGTTATTTGATTTTATAACACAGTTGCTTAAATCAACAGGATTTGTTCTAAAGATGAATATTTTACCAGACACTTGGAAACTAAATAATAAAGTCCCCTTAAGACCTTAGCGATAACCTTTACATTTTTGATGTAAATTGTATTATATACACATACATTTTCTACTTCTTTACGCATTTAACCATTAACTGAAAAATAATAACGATAAACTTGTTTTAAACAAAGACCAAAGTGTTTAAAAAATCTTGACAGAAAATAGCTTCAATTTCATAAAAAAAGATATGTTTTCTTAGGATCTGTGACGTACTTAATGAATCTTCACATTTTCTACGTTGTCTCAGGACAAAGACGGCCTGAGAAATGCGATATTGCTGACATCGGTCAATTCAATCAATGAATGCTTGAACACGTACATCCATTTACTGAAGTGACAAGATCAATGGTACTCACCGACAAGGTTTCCGGATCCGAGATAACATGTCACCTTATCAACGTTATTTGTTGTGTTAATTCACTTTGACATTTAATTTATTACTTTTCTTGACTTCTTTTTTTTATATCTAATAAAAATTTTCAACACCCTGTAATGGTATCAAGCCTTTGAACTATTGATTAATTCGAAATTACGAAGAATCATTATCATAATCACTCAGCTCACTATACATCCCCACTAAGGAGCTCGGAGCCTGCCCCTGATAAGGAGTGACTAGGCCATAGTCAAACACGCTGGCCCAGTGCGACTTGACTTCACACATATGTACCTTTGAATTTTAAAAGTTGCGTCATGATGTGTTCCATCACCGTAAGAACGCCGGGTAAATTATGTACATTTGATATTCGAACAATCGAAATAATTATAATTTAGATTTTTTTTAGTCAATCTAATTTAAAAATACGACTTTAAATAAATACAGTACTTTCAACTTAATTGGAATAATACCATTAAGAGGAAAAGTAAATCGATCTTCAAGCAATAGCAGAAACCGAATCCTCGGTCCTGATTCGAGCAAAATAAATAACGTTTATCATTTGTTTTAAGATGATGGATTTTCATATTTCCTTCACGTGCTCGGTTTGATTACGTGATTTATCGACATTCTTTTATTTGTGTTCTTAGAATACGCGGCGTTTTATTTTACACCTCATTTAATGAAACGTATAAATAAAGGTTTCATTTTTTATAAATCAACTTAAGAGATGAGTGGAGAGAATTGTTTGTAACATTTTGCCATTTTGTGGTTTTTATTTAAAGTTAATGATATTTTTAATATTAAATACGATTCGAATTTAATTGATTTATCATAAAATTAATTACCAATAATGAGGTCATAATATAACAAAAGATACAAGTTTGGAGGCAGGAAAATTAAATATTGCTTTGTTTGTTTTTCAATGTAATTTTTATTCGATTTCAGATGAATATTGTAAACGGAGAAATTAAATGGATGCTTGGATCATTGAATTTCGAAACCGACAACTCGATAGTTAAATATTTTTTCATAAAATGTTTTTACGATAACTTAAACCAAGCTATATTTAATAAGTTAAGAAGATATTTTCATCGGTCGTTAAGGAGGAGTTAAGCTATATATGTGTACGTGACATGACGTGACTTGGAAATATTTTTCGTGAGGCGTGTGTCGCCGTTTAGTTGAGAAATAATCATATTTTGAAGCAAAAAATTCTTCTCTTTATTTTTTCAACAAAAAATAGATCGCAACAATGGCTTCTATGATTTCATGTTCTTAAATATTAAATAGAACAACTAAATTTTCAAGTCTCAAAAATATTGTTATGTTTTTCAAACTACTTTCTGATTAGGAACAAGATTAAAGCTTGTACTAAAATAACACGGCATAAAGGAACCTTTGATGCTGTGTCAAGATGCTGGACTAAAAATCAACTTCAAATACGCTATTTTCAATTTTGACTAATTAATTTAATGGTTATAAAAATCTTCAGAAGATATTTAGACGAGTATGAAAAGTTTAATTATAAACGTCAAAGTAAATTCTTATTTAACAAAAGCTTTGTTTACCTTATTGTCATTTTTTTAAACTTTTCAAACTACTGAGTTTAAAAAGTTTAAGTAAATCGATTAGAAATAGATTGGTTTCTTTTAATCACACTTGTATAAAATTCATTATCATAAAACACTATTAAGCGAATGGTGAAAGTAAAATTGTAAACAAAATAAAAGGAAGAAACATTCATCGTACGTAAAAGAAAAAAGTGTAGCCTTTTGCAAGCGCAGCAATCATTCAACATTGCTGAATGCCGTATAAAGGGAAATGAAAAAAGGAAACGTCTCCTGAATAAAAATGTTTTGTTGTTCACGTATAACATTACTTTGATGTCTTTATGTTGTTAATAAATAGTACTCAGTAGCCCTTTATTGTAATAAAAGTTTATTTAGGTTCTCTTTGAATTGTCTTAGTACTGGCTTTTGCCCGCGACTTTATCCGAGCAGTATTAAAAAAAAACATACGAAAAATGAAATATCATGTATCCCTCAGGAACCTGATATTTTTGGATGTGAACCGTTTGTTTTATATCTTTGCCAAAATTCAATAAGATATTTTGAATTGTTGCAAAATAATCAATTAAACATTAATGTATCCCACGGGAACCGTAATTATTTCCGAGATCAAAAGTAGCCTATGTGATCTTCCAAATTATTCTCTACTCCAAGTTTTTTCGAGATACGTTAAGCAGTTTAGGCGACAAACATCCATTAATGTAACTAAACTTTCGCATTTATAATATTAGTAAAAAGTAAGACCCAACAAAATATACCTATTTCAACGTCTAGACAAACCCGCAATTGGGTTTACGGACACTTTAATATTATTCTGTATTAAAATAAATAAATAGATAAATAAATAAATAAATAAAAATAATACATTTTAGAGGGTTTTTTTTATTGCAAATGCGGAGTTAGTTCTAGATTATTCTAACATATGCGTTACCATTATGCGTTAAACTAGAACACCGAGAGCATAGCAATTAAAAAGAAATCTAAACCATTGTTATTAAAATAAAAATCCGTACACTTAAGTTGACAGTACAAATGGACGACAAACGAGTTACTAATTAGTTCGTGCGCTCTCGCTCTAAATTCCGTCGCGGAAACCTTTTTTATTTTTAAGCAGCTCCTGACAAGTCAGGCGCAGTGCTTTGTAATTATTAAATCATTCGCTTTAATTAAAACCCAAGAGAAGTTAGCGTTTAATTATTTATCGATTACACTATATCTAGCTTTGAGGTTTCTGAACGTCGCGTAAGCTTTGGCTAAAGTTCTTCCGGAATAAATTATCTCAAAGTAAAACACAGAAAAGAAAAAAGTCCGTAAAATCAAAAGCGCTGTCACCAGACAACGTTCCTAAGAATATAGTGAAATAATATCAATAAATAAAAAGAACGGTTTCTCGGTGATGTTTTGTTTGACTAGATTTTGAGCATCTAAAAATAAATTTTATCTTATTTCTATTAAATAGGAAGAAACGGGATAACCACATGTTTCGTAAAGAATATCGACGCAGTTGATAACCAAAGTTTATCCAATGTTCTCACGGTATAAAAAAAAATCTTGACCCAATCTGCAAATATCAACGAAGAAATTCATTGAAGTCTAACAACCCGCACTGGGCCAGAGTGATTGAATATGTGTCTCAAAAGTGAGGGCATGATGGGCTGAATATTTTCTGTGTCTTGACAAAGAAAACTCACGTTTAGAAATATTTGTGACCGCAATCTTAATCAGTACTAATTTAGGATACAAACGATTCACACTGGATGTTTGTAATTTAACCTAGTTACTTGATTATCTCTGTGGACATGATGAGTAACATTTACTAATATTTAACACACCTGTTGTAGATCTACTCATACTGATATCTTGATACCTGATTGCATTATCTGAATATCGGATTATAATGTCGTGTAATACTGCCGGGAATAAGATATCGCCTAAGCTATACTATAGCAAACATTCACCATTTAATACAAGTATCATTTTACTTTCTTAATGATGTGGTTTATGTGTATCTGATGAAAAGACACGTAAGAAGGGGATTTATCCTTTTTCTGTGCGACCCCTCCTCCGTTGATTAAAGGTATCGCATCTGCTTTTGCAAATGTCTATGAGAAACGATAGCTTCGTTATTACAGCGATATCAGGTGCCCCATAGCTCATTTGATATCTCATGATAAAAATGGTATTATTAAAAGCCAATTTAATTACATCTTTCATCTTTATCGTCTAATTCAGTCGAGATTAGATTCATTATGTAACTAAAAGCTGTACAAATAGTTTCTTAATTCATTATTTGCGTTAAAAATGTGACTGACCTATAAATGCGAGATAGCGAATGTTTGTTCAGTGTAACAGTATCCGTATCTCCCAAGTCTATTGCGTAGTATTTATTTGTTTTGTAATACGATACAGTTAGTTTGTTCTTGTAGAAATCGGATTACTCTATGTACTAACGGATTCATATATTAGTTTTGCTAAGATGTTTTGGTAGACCTTATTATTAGTTATTTTCTTTATTAAAGATATAATTCGTGTATCTCTTGCGAAGTAGATTAGTTATTTTATTGCTACAATTCTCCACATAGATAATAGATATTTTGTTGTGATGCTGTATTATTTTTTTTTTTTTGCAATTCAGTGCCATGTTTACTACTTTACTTATGTATTTCTGCGATGTTGGTGTTAAACGTTTTTTTGATAACAATAATAAAAGATTTTGTTTTTTATTTCGCACCATTCTAGTCCGCAAAAAGCTAAAGTGGCGTCAGATGTCCTATCACTATATTTTGTGAACTACGATAGCGTTTCACGTTCGTCTGTCGCCTCTTCAATCCGTAAAATCCATGCAGTAGTTTTTAGTAACATTTTTTGAAATACAGATAACCTAAAACCTTCTTAACCAAAACTCATCAACGATTAAAAAAATATTAAATTAAGGACCTCTTAGTTTAACTTTCTCTTGTTTAAATTTTTCATTTTTAAAATGAATCTCTTTAATTTTTAAGCAGTCGGTCGCCTCAATAAATATACGAATTTGCAATAATTAATACAAACGTTTACCTAACATAGAGTCACCATACATTAATTGGTTTTAAGTAATTTATGGTAGGAAATAACCTTATAGGATTCCTTAAGTTTTAATTAACACACAAGACATCTTTTTCTGTAAAAATATTTACTCTATAAAGTGAGGGACACATAGGTCGTGACGCAACGAGCGACAAGATTAATGATGCGAAGGTTCCCGATTCATTCGGTGACAATGATGCATACCTGACGATCAATACTATATCAAGGTAAAGGTAAAAAAATTCAAAAACATATCTCAATAAGGAAAAATATTTTATATTTTGTCGGAATCAAACGGGAAAAATAATGAATTGGTACGGAATTTCTTTCACAAGCAGAAAGTTCTTTGTCATTTTGAGATACATGAAATATTTTCAACTTGTTATAAATCGAAACCGAATCTGATAGCTAAAGAACCTTGTATTTTTCAAATTTAATTGATAGAGTAAACTTAAATTATCGCTTTCACCCGCGACTCCGTCTGCACGTAATTTAAAAAAAGGACAAAAAATTAAGTAGCATATGTGTTCTTCCAGAATTCATCGATAACCGTTAACCAGTTTAGGATCCAAACTCTAACAAACATCCATCCAATCTAAACTTTCCCATTAATAATATTAGTAAAAAGTAAGATAATAGAGTAAACTTACGTGAGTCTGAGAAGATAATTAAAGTCTAATAGTCGAAAATGAGATGTCTTGAAAATGTCAACGTGTTAAAGAGGTTCTAAAGCTGGCTTTTCTGGATATTTCCCACTGCGAGTTGGAGGCACAATTATTTGGTTTCTTGCCAAGACTGTCTTGACGACATACTGGCGACTTTAACTGTTAACACTGGTTCAAATTAGAGGAAAACTATTGTGACGAAAACATTTGGCAAGTAGATATTGTACCCTTGATAATTAAAGTTATACTGAATCACAATTTTCTATATCATTACTGCATAATTATACAGTAAATGTATATTTAAATTATTTAAATAAAAATTTAAACGGACAGTTTTATTTTATGCTGTTTTTTGGAACAATTTCTTGTTTTCTTTTTTTTTAAATTGAATGTAGAGAATGTTTTAATAAAGATTTAGAAATGCTGTTTATTCTAAATTTAATTAACCGAAATTAAATTCAATGTAACAATATACCATTGTATTGGTTACTTATTGTCGAAACTTTAACAATGAACCTTGATAGCTGGCATCGGAACAATGATACTCAACGTTTAAAGTTTGTTCCGAACGAAGTGTTGATTTTCTTTCAATGAAAACTCTACCGAAATATTTCTCAAAAGAAAATTTATCGAGTACTTATTGAAATAAGTTAATCGAATGTTTCTAATGTTGGGTTGCCGTTTTCTATGTATTTTATCATTACCTAGTGATTCTTTAGTCTTATGTTGACGTAAGTTTCGGCCGAGTTACAGAACAGAGAAAACTCAAGTTACATCCGGAAACATATTTCGTGATGTTATCGAACCAACAACTTTAACGCTCTGTTAAATCGTGCTGAGAAACCGGCTATAAGGTTCTTACAAAGATACAATAACACCCACAAATTATATGTACATATGTTTTTTAGAAATGAACATATATGCGTAGATATAGGAATGTAAGAGTATCATGGATAGTGTCTCAAGATCGTATCAAACGAAGTTCTGTTTTCTCTACCTACCCCTCTGAGTTACGGTGGTGAGATTTTTTATGTAGAATCGAAATCTAGAAGTATTAAATTAGACGGAGTTTGGCAATGTAATACGATAAAATTAATAAGATATGAAAAACTTTTTTCCAATACATTACCTTCTCGTAGTTAACTAAAAATAAGAATATTTTTTGTACGTTAAGAATATATTATTTGAATTTCTAATGTAGATTAAACCCTTCGTAGGATTTCCTGTTTACATATTGAAAGGGTTTGGGTTATCCTTTTTTACATCTTAAGCTCATTAAATTTGACTTGTAAATATTGACATGTTGATTTAAATTCGAAATACCATATGTTTGTATGTTCTAATATTATATTAACAACAATATTTCTTGAAATATGCAAATTACTTGAACTGGTAACAGTTTACATTTGATTTTACAAATTTTTATTCGTTCTGTACTATATTATCTACCCACGGCCATAAAAATAGTTTAATTAAGCACTTAACTATTACGATTTATTTATGTTTGTCTTAAACATACTTACAAAATGACTATAAATTAGAATTTTCGAAGAAATTGTCACAAAGTAACTTACATAGTAGTGGTTTCACATCACAAAGATCAATGCAGCAAGATAACAAGTATAGTCACAAAACTGTTGAACAAAACATTGGCTACACTCCAGCTGTACAATTGTACACGAATTCTTGGCATGTTTAAAACTGTTTTTGGGGAAAAAAATGCAAGTAGCTGCATGTCGCAATTTACAAGCGCATGCATAAATAGTTTGCAACAAACGTAAGAGTTAAAAGAATTTATATAATTCGCTTCCTTGTTTTTTCTTACGAGTGAATCTATTTGGAGAAAGGAAACGAAATACTTTCATACCCAAGTCTCTTACTGTCAGGGAAACTATTCAATCGCATACTTTTTACGTTTCCTATATTCATACACTAGCTGTTGCTTGCAACTTCGCTCGCAACTATGTTACTCACTGATAACGTAGCTTTCTAATGGCGAAACAATTTTTGAAATTGGCCCAGCAGTTTTTGAGTTATTTGATTACATACGGAAATATAAAAATGCTAATCTTTCCACTTTATAATATTTACATTTACGAAAGCAATTCAGTTGATTACTACAACATTGTATGGAATCAAACGGATCTATCTCCTCAGTATATGTGTATTGTTGCTAGTGAAACAAATATTTAAGTTTTAATAAAGTATTTCTAATCACTTGACCAATAATTCTAGCTAGATTTGCGATTTACAGCATAGCCATTAAGGAAATCAAGAAAGTTTATAGCAAAAAAAGCCTTACAACTATCTTTGTAAGGAGAAAATTTATACAATATCTTTCCTGGTTATTGTTAGACGGACATAAAATTGCGCTTTAACAAGCGGCCTCCTTTAGTAGACCACTGCCGCTCAATTTAACAGCTTTAATGACACTATAATGTCCTACAAACTGAACTAGGACTGTTTTATTTATTGTAACATTTAGTCTAAACGATACGGTCCTGTTAAATTTAATTCAGTAACTAACTATTTTATCACCAGCTTACTATATGTCCCCACTGAGGAGCTCTGAGCCTACCTAAAGTAAAGGGTGACTAGGCCATAGTCAACCACGCTAGTTTGTTCACACATATTTTTTAAAATTTTTTCGCCGATATGTCCAGGTTTCTTAACGATGTTTTTCTTCACCGTAATAACAACGGGTAGATTATGTACATATGAAATACGTAAATCTTGTTGGTACATGGCGGGTTTCGAACCATGGTACTGTAGATTACAAGGCAAGAGATCAGACGCCCGAGCCATTGACGCACTTGGCTATACTAACTAACCATTTACAACGTGGAAATTCAACTATTACTGGTTATGGCACTCGCGTTACCAAAAGCGGCTCGTTAGTTGCAAATTGGCAACTGATTATAATCGTTTATATGTGATAAGCTAGCTACAGCTAATTCTAATAATATTCAAAACTAGCAGTTTTAAATAACATGCGGTTTTAGTAGATTTTACATGAAATTTATCTGAAGTTCTTATGGTGCAGAAAAAAAACCTGATACAGCCTAATCAATCCCACCACTAATTTTGTGTATAAGATATCGACACTTTTATTTATGTTATAAACTTTAAATTTGTTGAAAAAAGGTTTGAAAGATAACTAGGGAGTATGGTTCAACATATGTGGGCTCTATGGCTAACGAAAATTTTAACGTGAGAGCACTATGGCATGCGTGGACAGAAAAACTGTTAGCATCCACACGTTAACGACCAAGAAAAATATAAAAATGCGAAAGTTTAGATGGCTAGATAAATGTTTATAAGAACTTGTACCCTAAACTGCTGAACGGATCTCAATGAAATTTTGGTATAGATGTACAGTATAGTCTGGAAGAACACAGAATTTTACTTTCGTTTCTTTTTATTATTCTAAATCTACGCAAACGATGTCGCCGGCGTAAGGTACACAAAATCGGGGAAAGAATTTTGTTTTGTTCAGACATTGAATATGGATATAATTTTTATGTCGACAAAAGGCGCCAGATTCGAAAACCTTAAGTCATAGATATTTTGGCTCGTTACCAAATAATAAAACCACAAGATCTATGAATAGCATCTTAAGCATTTGGCTTGCTTTGAGATTACTTGCATTTATCTTGTTTATTGGCTTTATTTGTTACTAGCTTTTGCCTGCGACTCCATCCGCGTGAAATTTAAAAATAATAATAAAGAAATTAAAAAATATAGCCTATGTTACTCACAAATAAATTACCTTTCTAACGGTGAAAGAATTTTTAAAATCGGCCCAAATGTTTTTGGGCCTATTCATTACAATCAAATAAAAAAGTTTTCCTCTTTATAATATTAGTCTAGATTGTACAATAGCCGGTGAGTTTCCTAAGAAATATTTCTCACAGCACAAACTAAATAAAATAATTTAAAACAAAAAAAAATGCTTGTTTAAACCTTAAAATCCCTTAAAAATAATTGAAAGTTTAAAAGCGTTTGAAAAAAGCTCGTTTGTTAAAATAATATTTCCATTCATCGTATAAAGTCTTTAATCAAGTCGACAATTAAGGCAACCGAGGGAAAAGTTGTTTTTAAAAGTTGACGAGTGCTTTAAGCACGCGCCTCTATTTATAATGGACTTGTAGCTGAAAGCGGTAAGTAAACCGGTGAAATGGGAATTTAAATTATGATAGAGAAGAGCCCTTTGAAATAATGATGATTTTTTTGATTTTAGGAATTTGTCTAATATTACATAGATGACTTTTTTCCTATTGTAATTAATTAAATTAAAGAAATTACACTAATATTATAAATGTGAACGTTTAGATGGAAGTTGGTGTTTGTTTGTTATAGTTTGTAGCCTAAACGGCTGAACAAATTTTAAAGAAATTTAGTATAGATTTCGATAATGGTTTGGAAGAACACATAGGCTACTTTTATTTTTTGAATTCCACACGGACGGAGTCCCGGTCGAAAACTAGTAATAAGTAAATTAAACCCACGAGACAGTAATCTTTTGTTCTTTGGATATCTAAGAAAAGATATGTTACAAGTAAATTTTACTGCAACCATCAGGTAAAATTCTTGTTCCTTTACTTCAGTTGTAAAAAAAGGAATATAACTGTGATTTACTAAGTGCATTACGCAAGGAATGCGATGCCAAGTAAATGTTAATAGGCTTCATTTGCTAAAAGGCACGTCTTTCCTCACGGTTACTATTTTCCGGATAAATCTAGTTTTATTATTTACTAAGACTTAAGAACATAAGTATTTAGGTTAACAGACCGAGTTGTTTCGCGAAGAATAGAACTCAACATTTCTACCTTTTACCGAAATGTAAATCCACAACGGACTAGGAAAAAGGTAAAAGGAACGTATTATTGTTATCAAGGATAAAGAATGTAATAGACAATATAATTTCACTTGTCAGTATAAAAGTATTTTAGGTACAAAGTAAATAAAACTTTCTCGAGATATAACTTTGAAGATACACAAAGCTGAGACTGCTTTTACGTTAATTGAACCACGAGTCGACTGGGACTTTATCAGTGTATTCAAGTCTTTCATGATTTTAATAAGTAAATGGCTATTTGATAATCCTACTGTACACTCTTATTTATAAACCAAACATTTTAATGAAACCAGTGAAGGTTCTTACTCAAATATTACAATACTAACTGTCGCCCTAAACTCCGCCCTCGTGAAATTAAAAAAAAACAAAAACAAGCATATATGTTCTTCCAGACTATCCTCTATATTTATGCCAACTTTTATCGAGATATGTTCTACCCTTTAGGCTACAAAATCTAACAAACATCCATCCAAGTAATCTTTCGCATTTATAATGTAAGAAAGATGCATAGAATCTGCTGTTAAAAATGTTACCTGTATATCGGAGCTGAATGAAATAACTGGCTAGATCTCTATTAAGGTATACTTATTTAAAGTTTACGTTTTAAACAACTCAAAACATCACGAGTCTTTGTGAATGTGTTTGAAAATAAGACACAAATAGGTGTTAAACACACGAGATTTTCAGTGAAATATTACAAAGATTTTACGTGCAAATTTCCCCGAAGCTTAAACCCGACCTATCCGATTTTATACTTCAGTAAAAGGAAAATAAAAAAGCTTAGCTTAATAGCTTCGTGATGTTGCACTTAAACTACTTCCCTGACGCCCTAAATTATTTTCCATTTAAAAAGAACAACGCAGTAGCTACGTTAAATGCACCTGAGATTTACAGCTTCGAACAAACAATTATGTGAAATCGTCATTAATTTTTAAACGCATTTTAGTGTAATCTCTACTAATATTATAAACACTAATTGTTCTCATGCGACTTCATTCGCATTAAATTACGAAAATTGTTTTATTGATTACATTTGTCAAATTCAATTGCTAATGTCAAAATGACAGACATGACATGATGACAAAGCATGGCAATTTTGCTTTCTTGATTTTGGCAGCAACTTATGGTCTCTTTCCCACATTAGGGTTTTTATCCAAAATATTAACCCCCTAAGTTTAATGGCGTGAAAATATATAGCCTAAAGCGTGACGTAAGTGTAGGGCTTTTTACTAAAAAAAAGATTATTCAAAAATGTGCTGTAATTGCTGACATCTTAGGCAACAAAGAAGTGTGTGTTTATGCTTTATAATAATAGTATAGATTTGTATTTTTGTATAGATTAAAATAAATGAAAAATTACTGGGCCGATTTATGACCAACCGTCACCTCGCTTTGTCCCCACATGGCGATAGATGTGAATAAAAAGTTTCATTCGTCCCACCTTGTATGTAGCCATACAAGTCTTGGGCAGAAAGAGTAAATATAACAAAAAAAACTAATAAGAAGTATTTAACGACATAGGTAGTGCGTGTTAAAATCGCGTGCTACTTAAAACGTAGCGAACTTGTCTCCTTTATCTTAAAGTCCAATAAAAAGGTAGTCTGTGTCCCATTTCGGGAACACGTCCTAATCACAACTGTTGTCACTTCTAAACAATATGATTGATGAATTCTCCAAAGTATGATCGATCTCGGAACGATGACGGGACATATTAGTTTCAAGTTGTATATTTTAGATGCTGTTCCTCTAATTACAAAGTTTGTTTTAATCAGTCTATAACAAAAGCTATACAAAAAGACTCATATGCAACTTGTACTGCCTCATTCACACATTATGGTAGTGTACTGTATGCTTGGGACGTCTGTTCCCGTCGGTGGCTCGGACACGACTGACTTGCTGGCACTACACCATGACACAAGTAAACAGTGTGGCCATACACCACAGGTAATAGTATATTATTTTTATAAGTAATTTTTTTTAATTCTACTATTTCATCTAATTCTGTAAATGCAATAAAGACTATTCATATCACTGTCAAGCTATCGTAAAATGCTTTGAAATAAATGTTAAAACTTTTTTGAAATGAATATAACATTGTCTGAAGAATTTTATTATTCTGTTTGAGTTGATATTTTGTTATATTCATAAAAGTGCATAAAGAGCCAGACGTCTTTTGATCGATAAATTTAAAGAAATTTGAATTCTATTTAAGAAAATGTAAGATCCGTTTTATGTTTAACTTTTACTGTTAATTAGGCTTTTAATATTTTTAATGTAATTATTTAGTTATATTAATAAAAGAAAAATTAATTAATTACTATTATTTAGAATCTCTGCAAATGAAAAGTAAATTGTTAATTTAACTTCTAACTAATACTATAAATGCGAAAGTTTAGATGGATGGATGGATGGATGTTTGTTAGAGTTTGTAGCCTAAACGGCTAAACGGATTTCGGTGAAATTTGGTACAAATGTAGAGGATAGTCTGTAAGAACACATAGGCTACTCACTTTTTTTTTTAATTCTACGCAGACGGAGTCGCGAGCGAAAGCTTGTGGTATATATTTCTTTACTTAATAAAAGTAAAAATAAACAACGATTAGGCGGAAAACTTTCTGTACTTGTAATTAAGTTTTGTATTTATGTTCTTAATAGATACGGACTGCGGCGACCGCGCCATAAATCAAGAGTTTGTTTGATTTCATTCCCAGTGTGTGTACAAGTTATAAAGGGCTTACTGTGGATCCAATTTAAAATTATCTCTTGCATTATGTTTTGGTTTGCTTTAGGATTGTTATACTTACGAGCAATTTGATTTACCACGTCTGTTGTTTATGGAGCAAATATAAAATTTTGCTGTTTGTTTTTATTTGAGTTCACAGATGATCTACTAATATTTTATGTACTTTCAAACTAAGCTGTCTAATTACTATAACTTAAATCACTATAAGTACTTACGTGTACGTCTTGTGTACTACTGATCTATACAAATAATTAAATTGGAGTGTTTGAGTGGAAAAACTCTTACATCTGTTTGTCCGCAGTGCACCCATTGTTTCGGGTAATCTTTGAAGGAAAGATTATTGATGAAGGAGAAATATAATAGGTTATTTTTTAAATGATATGCTGAAAAAGTCGCACATGATCGCTAGACTATAATGTTACATAGATTTGTATTTTTGTATGTATTGAAATAAATCAAAAAGTACTGGACCGATTCCAATAGTATTTTCACTATTAACAAGCTACTTTATAACTGAGGAACATAGGCCAAATTTTTTTTAATTGTTTTTTTTTTTAATTTTACGTAGACAAAGTCGCAAATAGAAATTCTTTACTAAGACAATGTCATTATGATATTTTATCTTACTAGCCGTTGCTGGCGATTTCGTCCACGTCGAATTAAAAAAATAGTCACAAATGTAACCTATGTTATTCAGTGATAACGTAGCTTCTTAATGGTGAAAGAATTTTTGAAATCGGCCCAGTAATTTTTGAGTTATTTGAATAAATACAAAAATAGAAATCTTTCCGCTTTATAATATTAGTATATAATATCTTATGGTAGTTTTATTAATATGCTTGTAAAGGTGTTTCAGCGGGAACTTCCGATAAATATAAGTTTGTTCACATATAACTTTGCACGAAGTTTTGAGTTTCATCTAACTCTTATTAATTCAATTATTGTCTTGCAGAGGAGCTATTCGTCTGCCTTCGAATAGAGGGTGTTGACAACTCCATAATAGTCACAAGAAAGTAGTTTTCTAACTTTATTATGGTACTTAAAAAGTTTCTGCATGTTAATAAATAAAGTATTAA
>NW_013526915.1:1340397-1358365 GCF_000836215.1 Papilio polytes | reverse complement strand
CGCGCCCGTCCGTAGTGGAGAGGGTTTATCCATCTACCCGCCCGTACGAGAAAAATAAAATAGGCGCGTTTACCCACACTAAACGCGAAAGGGAAATTTAAATTATGTTCGCCACCGAATGTGGCGAACCCGTGCTATCATATAACAGCAGTTTAGGCTACAAACTCTAACAAACTTCCATCCATCTAAACTTTTGCATTATAAATAAGATAATTATGTACTAGTTATATTATACATTCCTATTTATAATATTTTAATGTCTAAAATTACTGATTATTATTATGAAAATACTAACACTAAAACAAACTTGTTAATTTAACCAAAGTTTAGATAGTGTGATTTTGTTGCTCATTTGGAATGAAAATGTTTTTTGTATTTGAGAGAGACTACGTTGGGTAATGTTCAAGAGTCTCGTTGAGAAAATTAAAATTTTCCACTAAGTGTTGTGAAACATTTTTTGTAATTGTGGCATAAGAGCTGTAAAGTTTTATCACGCCGCGATAATCACACCTCAGTGTGAGATCACGGGCCACATCAAATGTTACAGCCAACCGAGCTTTAAGCATGATTAAAATTTTCCCGAGCTTTCGTAGAAATTCTTTCTGTTAGAAATTACACTACACACTACATATTTGTTAATTTAAAGACAGTAGTAAAATAATTAACTTGATAGACTATCTTTTAATTTTAGTGGCGATTTAATGTTGATTGTTCGTTTCAGTTGTGTTAAAAATATTCGGATCTTCACAATATTTGGAATATTTCAGCTAATGAATATTATAAAATGTTGTACTTATTCAAATGTACTTTGGTACTGTAAAAAGAGGAGAACTGTAAATGAAAATTCAATGGCAATTACGTTCAATGTAATTGTAACTCAATTCAAATTTACCACTAATTAACTGACTTCATATATAAATAAAACTCAGTAACGTATCACATTTATACAGAAAAGTTTTATGCAATATAAGCCGCTGGCAATTACTTCTAAAGTGTAGAGTACACAGAGAAAATTTCCCTGCTCTTTCAGTGAACGTACAAAATGAAAATATGCTGAAGTTAGACCTCGCGTCTGTTTATTTTTGAAGGAGCGACGATGCGACATTTTCTCACATTTGTTTCCAGCAAATTGAAAGTGAAATGGTTACAAAAGACAGAGAAAGTTCCGCCGAGCCATTGTTGACAAAAAAAATGTTTTCATCGCCAGTTCTTTAATGATTTACATTTGTAATTTATTTCATTATCCACTTGGAATTTAGGATAATCAGATCAGGTTAAGTTGTCTCCTAAATAAGATTCCTTATAAATTTTTTAATTAATATAAACATTAATAAACAGAGACCACTTTTTATTGTTTGATATCCTAATAATTGTTTTAATTTTTACGTATATTATTATTAATGTTTAACTTTAGTCCAAAACATTACAAATTATCCAATGCAAAGTAATATTCAGTCTTAGAATAGCATATAAGTTTATAAAAACTGATTTACTTGCCTTGTAATGTATCACTGCATATCTAGAGAAGCATTTACCTCCGTCACTGTCTACAATCGTATTAGAGTGATACTCAGCGTGAAAGCTTAAAATAAAATAAAGTTCACATTACACCGAGAATAAAAACACAAAAAGGGCATAAATCCATTTAAAGTAACGTGTTTAAATTTTGTAAACAAAAATTCTTTACAAAACAACTTTTTCTAGTTCTTGTAAAAGTGTAGGTAAAAATATCAAAACGTATTTCGCACATCTCTAACATACTTATAAGCTCGATATCATTTCGCGCAATTCTAAACACGTAATGCCGTCCTGTACGTTTTGCCAGCAGACGTTTTCTAGTATCTGAAAAGTCGAATAATATTTCAAGGGTTTTCACTCAGTTATTACATAAATACCTCTATTTGATTTTGATATCAGTATGACTTTTTTAATATCTTTGATTGGGAGTATTTTGTATTCACGTAATCGCCGTTTTGTCTTAACAGAATAGATAATTTTACTCGTAACTCGCAATATTCATTTTCCTCCTTTTCTCTCCTACTTTACATCAACGAGAATGAGCTTCTGCGAGCATTTCACCTCCTAAAAGGCTGGAAACGCATTTGCAGTTTCTCTGGTATTGTGGATGTCTGTGTATCGATAAACATCTCAGTGTTCCCACTGCTCCTTTGCCCATTCTCTGATGAAATGATGCGGTTTTAACGTAGACGGTTTATTTATATAACTTAATTTATTTATCACTGACTGCACTATTTCTTTTAAATTGAGATAAAATACAGGATGTTTCTAGAATTGAATGAACATTTTTATCCATAGAGGTATATCCGTGACCGTGTTGTAAAGCGTGTTCATATGTTACCTATTCTTTTGAAATACGTGAGCAAAATAAATAGCTCGAGAGATTTCAGACACGAACTTCACGATTTCTCTTCTTATAATTTACGGAGTGTGAAAATTTAATTGGATTATTTATTCGTTATACTCGAATAAATATTGACGTACTTCTTACTAATATTATAAATGCGAAAGTTAAGGTAGACGTATGTTACGTATTTCTGGAACAGCTCAAGATATTGCTGAAATATAGTATAGATAGAACATAGAATAGAAGAATATAATTAATTATTTACTGTTTACGTGAGTAAGCCGTAAATAATTAATTATAAAATGTCTCAGGAAAGTTTAAATAATTTAGAAGAATATAGTTTACTATTTTTTTTAAACCTGGCGTTGATGAAGTTTCGAGTCCTAGTTAGTTATATAGTACAGAAGTTATTACAGTGATAAAAAACTTTATATGGAAAGAAGAAAATTAAAATAAATAGATACAATTCGAATAGATTTTTATGTTACGTGGGACAAACGATTTTGTTATTTATCGTGCTTTGGTATCCCTATAGTCAGCATTACCGATATTCCCATCGTTTTTAGTATGTTGTAGTCGTTAATATTCGGAAACTTTATATATTGACAACAGTTTTATATTATTAAGGGTGTATGTATAACATTTATAAGGTTTTTGGTATTAACTTCTTGGATTTCAACAGTATTAATTTAGTTAAGTTAGATTTTGTTAGGGTGAATAATATGCGTCGCGGTAGCAAGCGCAAGCGATTCCGTGGCGTCCCACAAAATGGCTAGGAGGGAACGAAGGGGTTTAGTGAGGTATGCCCCCCGCTATGGGGGAGAGTCCCACATAACTCTCGTGTCTGCCCAGAGGCATGGAGTATGCAGAAAGCATTCCCCTTCGGAAAAAAAAGGGTGCATAATATAGGAGAAAGCAGCTGAAGGTTGATTCAAATTGTTTCCTTTCACTAATCTAGAGTGTCCAATACGTTTGATTACGCTGTCAAGACGATTTAACTAAAATGAATAATGTTTTGAAATTATGATTTCAATTGTTATTTGCTACTTTTGCGTCATGGTTGTGAAAGAATATTGGTTGCCTATACCAATCAATTTTTATTTAATGCGGAATTTCCTCACGACAGTTTTAACTATTGTAATATTTTCCCAAGGAAATTGCCTTTATAGAGCGCGAACAAAGACAAACGTATTATAAATCTTCACTTTACTGCTAAATAAATTTGTAATGTTGACTGCATAGAGAACCGTCTTTGTAAGGTTGGCGTCGAGCCAGAGCAGGCAGTTTTCGGGAGAGTCGGCCAAGGTCGAGCATTTTTGATCATGCTCGTCATAATCGTAGAATAATTTAATTATTATGTCATCATTATTTAGGGCTTTGAATGTTTTGTTTTTCTTTGTTATTTATCTTCATAATTATTAATAATAATTATAATATAACTAACAGTTAAACTACTGTACTGTAGGCTCATCTAATTTAAACTATGCGCCTTTTGTTTTGCAATAAAAGTTGTGATGTGATTTTGCTCCTGAAATCTAACAGGCGTAGATGATTTTGCTTTTATGATTACAAAAATCGTTCTAAATATCTTAACTATCGTACAAGCTTCCTAGAAATTTAACTCTTACCGTAAAATTGCTTATTAGAATCAATTGTCATTAAAACCATGTACAACACAAACAACGAGTAAAATAATTCGACCAGCTCTTAAAAACAGTTTGCATATATCGTTCATATTATACTCACTTTTCAAATTATGAAAGGTTAAGGACACTTAAGAAAAAGGAGGCAGAAAAAATTCACTTAAGTGATTTTAATTTTCATAAAAATGTCAATTAAGTTAATTAACGCTCATTATAATTAACGTGACTTTTAAATCAGGTAAATGTTTAAATAAGGTACATTTCATGTCAGCCGTTAAATTTAATGAATACTTTTTGGACACGACATCGCCATCACCCGGGTAAATGAGGGAAAAATGGTAGAGTATATTCGTAAGAATGGATATCAAATAAATATTACGGAGGAATTTGCAAAAGTAGCTTCGGTATTTGAATGTATGGATCTTCCTTGTTGTTTGACTCTATTTTCATCTCTAGATGATATTTTTTATGTCAATAAACTAATACATATTTTATGAAATTCCTTTGCGTAAAATTGGTTATGATCCGTCAGTTGAATAAAAAACTAATCTAATTTATTAAAAGAAAATGTAAGCACTAAGTGTTAACTGTCATCATGTCATTTTACTCTTATATCCTAAAACAAGTTAAGGGCTTATGAAGTAAATCTTATGTGAAATTTCCTTCAAAAAAGCTAATAAAAATTTTTAAGAAGTAAAAAACTCGGTTTTGGTAAGCCACATAAAAAATCATCTGTAATTCAAAAGGGGAATTCTTTTAGTAAACCGTGATTTTTTTTACAATCATATTATACAATGAGTTTAACTTAATGTAGGATAATGGAGTATATCCTTTTATGTTAAAAAATGTTTATGTTAAAAATATTTCATTTTGGAATTGAAGTCAATGTTGGAAATTTGTCACCATTTCAACTAAGATATAAGTCTGAGGTAGCGAACCTTTTCGTATCAACGTGCCATTTTTTAAGAATATAATGCAGTTACAATCGTACCATCAAACAATTTCGAATTTGTGATTATTGGGTACATTTGGGCACATAGTTACTTCGTAATTTTTTTCTTAGTGAGTAATGAATTTGTTGTTCAGTGATCAGATCAATCAATCGACTCAATGGGGAAAATATCTCAATCGGACGATCGATTAGTGAGCCGACTTGTCCAATGAGAAACGCCCTTGTAGTATCCAAAATATAGTGCCAATGGTTTATCACCCCTGCTTTAGGTCCTCGTGCCGAAAACAATAAAGTGTTATATTTTCATTGGATCAGTTTGAGACGCCGGAACTCGTGCTTTTCTTATTTGTTTTACGGCTAAGTTTATTTGATTTCGTGATTTAGATCCAATGTTTTGTTCAAATATAGCTTGATTTCTGTTTGCTCTCTTATTGGACGATGTTTATACGAATCGTTTTCGTTATGTTACAGCTGTTTATATTTTAAGTTATAAAACTTAATTTATTGATTACATCACGCAAGTCGTTAATACTTTACATTGTGATACAAAAATAATGTTTTTTTGTAATAACGAATGTAAAAATACAGTATAACCTTAAATGAAATATTTTTAAGATCACCCATAACTTTAGCACTCGTTACTTTTTACGTAAGCCAGTTTAAGGCCGTCTGATAAATTGAGGTGACGTATATTTTTGGAAGCAAAACTTTTGAAAGATTTATCGAGGGTTAGTGTTTTAGATTGATATTTATCTTTCTTACTTGTTTTCAGATTTATGTACTGCTGCGTAAATCAAAGGTAAAGGGGAAATACCATAGAATAACTCTTGTAACATGATTTTTGTACCTTAACGTCTAACTTAATTTCTTCGAATTAATTGTACAGGGTATTGAAGCTTTAGAGTGTTAAAAATTAACAACGTCATGTCTATGTGCTATTATATAAAATAAGTGGTAACATAACGCGTAGATAATCCGATTTACAAGAACCATTAACTCCCCATGTCAGCATCTCTCGATAATAAATGACATCTTGTTATTGACGTAAGAAAATCCGACGGTTAATTTCCGGCGGACGAATAAGGCAACTACAATCAAATTGGATTTTCCCTCATTCTAGTATTTTTATCATAAGAAAATGTTCCTTAGTATAATTAAGGAGTTCATAATAACTTTAACATTCGAGATATTTTTATGAATATTTATGCACTTGTTAAATCGTACTCAGATTCAATAAGTAAATGCTAAAACTACAGTAATTTAGAGAGTCAAACATCTAATTTAGTTTCAAGAATCATTTGAAGTTGTATGGGAATATATTAAATATGGACGTCTGTTAATAAATGAAAGTGACAGCTAACCATTTCCTTGTGAGGCAAACCTGGATATGAATAGAAACAACAAGCAACTTTACGAAGCATATATTCATTAATTCAATTAGTAAAACAACACAATATTATAGAGATCTCGTAAATAGTATTAACCAATACAAATTATAAAATACAATTCACATAGTTGTCATGATTGACATTACTTGTCCAACAACCCATATATACTTTTATATACAAAATAGCTTTGTACAAATGGTAAGGTTATTACAGTTATTTGTTAAGAGGTATTACAGTGAATATAAAATAGGTTACTTAACTCTCCATGGTCAGGCCCATGGTCCGCTCCTCGAAAGTCCACTCGCTACACTGACTCCACGGAAGAGAGAGTGTTCTGACCGGAAGGGTCTTTTTATACCTCTTTTACATTTTAGCTGCCAGTACTAAACATCACCACTACGAAGGTTAAATTAAGTATAACTAAACTATTTCACACGAAATACATAAATAGAAAATAATTATCATTTTATCTCAGTTGGTATTAAGTACCACATTTTAACATCAAAGGTTCTAATAAATAACACTATTTTGTCCTATCTATCACACTCAAAATAATTATTTCTTTATTTATTCTACTTCCTTTTGTCGTTCGAATTTGTAGTGTATCTGAATTAGACAAAGTTTGATTAAACGACGGAAACTGAGGTAACTGTAACTATTTAATAACATCCGAACTTCGGTCGAAAATGTGTTTGTTTCGAATAAATAGATTGTTAAATTTAAGATATTATAATAGATATTATACATATATTTACTTTTCTCCAATTAAACTTAAATGATTTTATTCATATATTTCTCTTTGAAATTTAATAAATAAAAAGGAAAATAGGGATAGCTTCAACTAAGACTCACTCATTGTAAAGTCGAATGAATGCGGTCCGTGTATGGCGAACCTTAATTTTGTATAAAATTAGCAAATTACTGAACGCTAAAAAAGCTATCGGTACTGACTTGACAAGAGTCCGTGTAAAACTCTAGACAAAAAAAAACATAAAAACGAAATTGTCATGTCGTAGTTCTTGTTTTCCACGAATATTGTTCCCATATAGCAAATAATACAATCCCTATGGAATAACTACAAGTAAATGAGAAAAGTTTATAACGAAAACGTCCATTGACCTCCTTTTTATGGAGGAACTATTTTTTTATAGAGATAAAATCACAGTGACTGAAACACAAATAAATAAGTTTTTTTTTATTGCTTATCAAAAGAAACGACTGCATTGATCTTTAACGAAGATGAATATTCTCCGACTGAAATAACTTAAAACTAAAAGTAGTTTTGCAACACAAAAACTACCAGTAGTTTTCTTATTTAAAACTACTAGTAGTTTTCCAGCACAAAAGCTACCAGTAGTTTTCCAACACAAAACTTCCAGTAGTTTTCTAACTTAAAAACTACAAGTAGTTTCTTAACTCAAAAATTACTTGCAGTGTTCTAAATCAAAACTACTAGTAGTTTCTTAACTCAAAAATTACTTGTAGTGTTGTAACTTAAAAACTACCAGGAGTTTTTCACAGCTAGATTTTTTTTTATCAAATAGTAACAAGGACTATTAGTTAATCAATTCATCTATGAAAATTTGTTAGTATTCAATGTCTAACATAATATATAATTTTAATAATTCCTGTTTGTCTTTAGCAATGTCCTAGATATGATAAACTTCGTGCACTAAGCTTGTCTTGATGCTGTAATTGTTAATTTAGCATCCGAAGTGTAACTGCTTAGTTAGCAAGTTGGAGATAATAGCAACTATTACTACAATTATCAAGCAAACGACCCTGTATGAATAATTTACTGATTAACGTTAGCACATCATTTTGTAGAACTAATTTGTAATAACTTAATTGGTAAATTGAAATTCTGATAGAATAGACAATGTATTCTGTCAACCTTTTAAAGAAAAGTTAGAAATCGACATTATTACAGGAAAACTTTTATAGAAATATCGCTGTATTTTATTAATTTATAATATGGGAAATGTTTTTTTTTATAAAAAATAGATCCTGTAATATTATTTAACCACAGATTAAACATGCATTTTGGTGTTTTTAGGCACATCATCATCCACTTGCCCTTATCCCTTACGGAGGGTCGGCACAGTATGTGCTGCTATTCCATACATCTCTATCAGCCGTCATATCTGAATCCACTCCTTTCTTAAGCATGTCCTCTTTTACACAATCCATTCATACTTTCTTCGGTCTTCCTTTTCCGTTGTAGCTATCCACATTCAATCTTAACACTTTCTGGTTTATGTCCCCATAATTTCGTCGCATAACATGTCCATACCACGCTAACATTTTGCTTCTCAATTTCTCCACCACTGGCGCTACTTTCAAACTTCCTCTAATGTACACATTCTTAACTTTTTCATCTTAACATACGCATCATATCACAAATTTTTAGGCACATTCTAAAAATAAAAACTAACTAATACTAACATATGTCTAAAATAAAAAGAAAGCAATATAGATGTAGTTTTGTACAAATTTAAGAACAATCCAGAAAGTAAAACGGAACAATTTATAATAATATGAGAACAAGAAGTAAAATTGAAGAAGCGAACTCATATTAAACGAGTCGTAAAGAAAGCTCGGAATGAACAATTAAAAAACATAAAACGACCATTGTTTACGGCAGTTTTTACAACGAGAAGTGCTGATATCGTTTAGACTTAAATCCATAAAAAGGACCGTAAAGAAATATTAAAATACATCCTTATAGAAACTAGTCTATTGCAAATTTAAAATGAACCCTAGACGAAAAAGATATTTTTTCTGTTCTTGTATGTTGTATAGAATATCGTTACCCTACTAAACTCATTAGGGTGAGTACTCTTAAAACTGAAAAGCTTAATTTTACATCCTTCACGGTACTCTACATCACGCTAGAGTTGATGTTAAACTTGTATGGGTCCTAAAGCTTATGTAATTTTTAAAACAGATGTGACCACGTATCCTATTAATGTGATAAATATTTTTTCCCTTACTTACTTTAATATTTTTTTATTACTATTAAAATAAATGTTAAGGTTCGGATTTCTTGTTTGTGTAGTTTAACTCCATAAACCTAATACGTTAGAACAACACAATTGGTCCAATACAATTAGCTAGATACGGATAATTCGTGCTAAGATAATTAGTTTAATCACAACATATCTATCTTCAAGTCTTGTCATAACAACAATAAATACCTACCATTCAGCAGCAGCAGGAACAATGTTTTTATTTGATCATATTTATACTGGGTTTCTGAAGTTTACATTTGTTTTATTACCTATTGCTTCATTAGTGTTAGGTTAAACTAAATTTTAACGCAGTAAAACTCAAGTTACGTAGTTCGGGAATGCATTTCATGAATCGATCAAGAAAAACTAACGAATGGTTAAACGTTGTTGGGAAACCGGTCATTAAGCGATCAAATTAAAAGCATATAAACGCATGTCACTTCTTAACTGAATTAAGAGTATTGTCAAAGGAAAGTAAAAAAAATAAATTAAAACACATGTAAAAAGGTTTTCAGCAACTACTTCTGGGCCCCAGTTTCCTGGTTCACTTGTTTCACAAAAAGCAGTTTCGTAAAGTGCAAATTATACAGCGATTTCGCGTGTGTCGTAAAGTAAAAGGCTTGTACCTCAATTCGATGTACGGTCCATTAAACTTGAATCCATATTCACCACTTCCCTTGTATGTGGTCGGTGAAATGCGACGCTGCATGAACCAAGAGTTTAAAGTTTTGTATTTTATTAAAATTAATATCCATTGTTTTATATGATTTTTTTACTTGCATACATATAAGTTATGATAGATAATATCCATTTTATTTAATTTTAGATCAAGTTTGAAAAATATTCTTAATCGAAAGTTTTAATGCACCGTAACATAGATGGCGTTGTTTTTAAAATTATTTAAAGTTTATGTAACCTTTAAATTAAACAATGTTGAATCCAATTAAATTAGAGATAAAAACAGTCAAATAAACACTTTAATAAAAGTGTTGCCATGTAATAGTTAACAAGACAGATTTAATGAATAAGTGAAAATCCTCTCCGTATGTTCTTACAAGATTATACAGCACAGATTGTGTTAAGAAGTGACAGGTCATTGTTTAATACAGACTTGGCAGAAGCCGTACTTCGTCAATGTCGAATCGACCGCCTTAGCTTACATTAAACGAGTAAATTACTAATATACTCTGTGAACAACTCTATATTTCAATTTTATTAATAAATGTAAGTAAATTAACTTCATGTTTATATTAACATGTTATAAGCAAAATTGATATCCGATCCGGGTTTATTAAAGCTAACAACGTAAATATTTTGCATGAAATATGTAAAAGACATCGCAGTTGTTACCCATATTAAGTTTGTGTGATGTCATTTATTAAATAAATCTTTTTTATATTTCTGAGTTAATATTATGATGAAAAATATGACCAACATTGATAAATAATAACATAAGCATTTAAATTTATAAACCATTTTAAATGACCGACATTTTAATGTCTTATGATCAATTCGACTTTAAAAAAATATTTAACACATTTGCGATACAAGCAAACAACAAAATGTAACTGTGCCGTACAAACGGGTTCGGGTCCGCGGCCCAACCTACCCTTGAACTACGATTGCACCGGAGGGCATAATATTGTAAACGTAGGAGAAATGGTACTCACCAGCTCGATGATTTGCCTCACCTCCTGCAGGTGCCTGGTCTCAGACAGTGTCAATCGAGTCAAAGTCTGATTAAGTCAAGTCTATAGGCCCAGCGATGCTGCCTGAAGATGTACCAGCAATTTCGAACGCGAAACTGAATTTAGCGACCCCGTTTGCTACCGAAATCGACACGCCTGTTGTGTCTTCGCGTTATACAAAAAGCAACCACTTCCAACTTTAATCCGCACACATGTTCACGACCGTCTCGCTTGGCTGCTCGATTCCGACCTTTTTTCACACCCCTCTCCGCAGGCCCCGCGCCCGTCCGTAGTGGAGAAGGTTTATCCATCTACCCGCCCGTGCGAGAAAAATAAAATAGGCGCTCTTACCCGCACTAAACGCGAGGCGCGAAATTTTAATTTAAAAAATTGAAATTCGCCACCGAATGTGGCAAAACCGTGTTATCTGTACCTAACAGTAACCTATAAGTGAGATTTCAGATTAATTATAATTATACTAATATTGTAAATGCGAAAGTTTAGAGGGATGGATGGATGGATGTTTGTTAGAGTTTGTAGCCTTAACGGCTGAACGGATCTAGATGAAATTGTAGATAGATGTAGATGTAGAGGATAGTCTGGAAGAACACGTAGGCTACTCACTTTTTTTTTATCTCACGCAAACGGAGCCGCAGGCGAAAGCTAGTATAAAATAATTCAAAAATCTCAATGATATAAAAATCTGTGTTACCTACGTTTTGAGGACGTAACACACGAGTATGTCATTAATTATACTGCGAGGTTCATAAATCATTGAGAGGGCCCACAAGTGGCTGACACCAGTCGATTCTAGCAATGAACGCTTCAACACGTATATAGAGAAATTACAAGTTCAATGCGAAGTGATGAAAGACTTATCTACACATTAATCTTATTAAATAAATGCGAAGGTTTAAAAGGATGGATGTTTGTTAGAGTTTACTGCCTACTGCTGAACTGATGACGATGAAATTTGGCATAGATGTAGAATATTGTATGAAAGAACACATAGGCTACAAACTAAGTTTATACTCGTAGTTTAATTCCGCGCGGATTGTGTTGCGGGCAAAAGCTTGTAGTTACATGGATTGTACTCTGTAAAGCCTCTAAAAAGTATTTCAGTTATTGTTAATACATATTTTATTTCGTTTGTACCAAGACTCGTGTAAGTGAAATAAAAATGATTTATGTGAAAAACAAGAAAAGATATAATGCCCCTCACATTTGTCTTAAATGAAAGATTTCTCTACCACCCCACGTGTTTCGTTTATTTGATTTTATGATTTAGAGGCCTACTTTTTATGTATGTAGTACATAATGTATGGCTTTTCTATGTAACAACATTAGTTTTTTTAATGTAAAATTTTGGGCGTTCTTGGATTGTGTTTAGTTTTTTAATTGGTTACCTAGTATTATTTTACTTTTATATGACTTAAAAATTATATTCAAAGATTTATAAGTCACTTCGTGTTGGTAAGTCAATAAGTATTTTATTATCTGTTTGAATAACATTTTGAAAGGTTTCTTTTATAGGTTAATAAGTTAAAATGGAGACAAACTTTCGTTGAAAATGAATAAATAGTAACATCAAAGAGTACTTAATACAAAATAAATTCATGGAAGTCACGTTTTCAATCATACTTCAAATCACTTTTATAATAAACTTGTTCTATAGATTTTTATTTACGGTAAAAGTGTTCTTTGAAAAGCTGTTTTGAGTTTTTTTGAGGTTATAAGTATAAACATCTTTTTAATTCAAAAATTAATAAATAAACATCTCAATCGACTGAAAGTGCTTTGGGTAAAATTTCTACATGGCCCCTTTTTTGACTATACCTTAAGTTAGGGGGTGGTTAATGATACTATTTAATTCGCAAACTTGTGGCACCCCTTTCTGTCCAGCGCTTTATAGTGTAATAGAGCGGGCGCACACATTTAACTAAACTATCGCACAACTGTTGTACGAATGTCGATTGTTTCGCAGCCAATTCAACTGATTAGTCGCACAACAAAAAATCGAGTAGTGTACCTCCATAAAACTGTACATAAATCAAAGCGAGACTAAACATTTGTGCGATAGTTTAGTTTTAGGTGCTAACAAGCTAAGTGCGTGTGTGTGTTATGTTAATTTTTAAATTAATTATTGTTTATAAAAAATATATCATACTTTTGTACTGTAACGGATTCATATCTGGTCTTCATAGATCAACTAACAGGATTAATAAAGTACATTTAAATGCGGTTAAGTTCTCGATGCGCTGCAAATTACATTATGACTGTATTGATTGTAATCCCATTCAGCAAAATAAACATCGATTCTCTGCTAATCACATAAAACATTTTTGTACTGCTTTGTTTTACAATTTTCAAAGCTTTAACACAAAAATCTTTGACTGTGTTTTAATAAAATTTTAACTTAAACATACGTCAACACTTTACTAATTGTTAACTCTCGGACTATGTTTTTGGGGAATACAGTCAGTGTTTAAATCTAATCTCTTACTTCTTACTAATCTTACAAATATTATAAATGCGAAAGTTTAGATGGATGGATGTTTGTTACAGTTTGTAGCCTAAACTGCTGAACGTATCACGATGAAGTTTGGCATAGACGTAGATGATAGTCTGGAAGAACACATAAGCTACTCACTTTTGTTTTAATTCCAAAATTAATTCCACGAC
Source organism: Papilio polytes (assembly GCF_000836215.1). NCBI lineage: Eukaryota > Metazoa > Arthropoda > Insecta > Lepidoptera > Papilionidae > Papilio > Papilio polytes. Next base: position 1,344,636 of record NW_013526915.1, on the reverse strand, counting down.
GATGGAGTCGCAGCCGATAGCTAGTCATATAATATGGGAGATTCATTAAAGGTGTTTATTTAAAAGTGAAATTAAAAAGGAACAATAACCGTGTACAAGAAACACGAACCGTTTGTAAGATATAATTTATTAAATTGTTTTATTTAACTTCGTCTGTTTATTTGTTTCAACCCTAGTAATGTAAAATCTACACATTCTGATAGACAATCTATCTACTGATCTACATTTAATTCTTAAATATTTATTTTATTAATAAAAATTGTTGTAGAAATTTAGTTTATTTATCACGGCTATATATAAATACGTAATTACCTTCTCGGGCTACATTTTTTCAGTAACAATCTCCGGCTCGCTCCAGGCGTTTCGTCTTCGTCACTTCGCCAACATCAACGACTGTGGCATTTCTATTTAACACCTCTAATTATCCTGCACGAAATGTTAATATTAATTTGCAAAATTTATACGTAAAAAAAATACGATAACGTAACGTAAATAACACTACACACGTAAGTAATATACAGTTTGAAAATTTAATTAAAAGTTTGTTTAATATATCGGATATTTTATTTCAATTTTAACCACTAATATTTATTAATTTTCTGATTGTTCACTTATTCCAGCAAAAAATAACTTTAAAAGTAATACTGTAAATACTTTTCTGTAGCGTAGTATAAGATTTAGTTTCAATTTATCAGAGTATTTCTCCTGTCCCTAAAATACCTTTTTCACCCATGTTCCGAACCATTACGCTTGCCTTAGAACTAGTAATGTCTTTTATTCACTTATTTTAAGTGTATAACAGTACGAGTCACCCCTAAATCTACAGTACACAATCTAAATATAAATCTACGGCTTCCTCATAAAACATGTACAAAAATATTGTTTATTTTTATATATAAATGGAAGGCATTTTGTGTAAAGATTTAGAAGTATTAAAAAGCTGCAGAACTAAATAACTAACTTAGCTTTCTGTTGTATTATTTGTGTAAAAGTATTAATAAATCAATAAAATAAATATGTAACATAGTACGTAACATCTCATAAACATCTTGCTTTTTCGATTGTTTTATAATCGACATTAAAAAAAGAATCTTTTTCTTATATTATATACGCGAAATTTTAGATGGATGGATAATTGTTTGAGTTTGTAGCCTAAACAGCTGAACGGATTTCGATGAAATTTGGCATAGATGTAGAGGATAGTCTAGATTACATAGGCTACTTTTTTATTATTTCACGCAGACGGAGTTGTGGGCAAAAGCTAATAGATGATATAAATTAGAAGAACATTACACGTAATAGTGTAATTTTTTAATAATAATAGCTTATGTTAATAGTAGACTGTGAAATATTTTAATTAAATCTTCTTAACTATTCAGTATATGCCATTTGCCTTCAAGAGTAGTAATTGACGCTATTTCTACCACAATTTATATCACACGTAAGAAACAATGGTAGATATTAACGATCCAATCTTCACGCCCGCTCTAGCCATTTTCTACAACATTAATGACATTCTAACGAAGTGATTTAGCTCAAGTAACAGTTATTAATGCGTTATGCTAAATTTGAAACAAGATTACCTTAAACAGATTTCTTGAGACCTAATTTATTTAACTAATATAAGCGTTTGGATGGATCTATATATGATGGCAGCCACGCAAATACGCAACGCCTTAACTAATTTAGAATTACAAAGAGATAGATGAAAAATGTTTAACGAAAAACGCAGGAAAAATAAATGTTTACTTTTCCAATAATTAATTACTCCGCAACGAAATAAAAGCGTAGTTTCCCATTATAGTAGTAATACTCAAAAATTACTCTCGACTCGAAAATCGGTAAATATTTATTGTATCAGAGCTTGTAAACAAAATAGTATTAATCAATAAAGGCCTCAATATCGAAACCCTCGTCTTACCTTTGTCAGAATCAGAATCAAAGCCTTTGTAATGTTTACTGAGTCAATTTTGGTTTTTAAACTCTACTGTGGTTTCACGAATTATTTATTTTTTCCTACACAAACTATTTATTCTTTCAATTATTTTTATAACATAACTAGATTTCGCCCGCGACTCCGCGTAGAATTAAAAAAAACAAAAGTGAGCCTATGTGTTCTTCCAGACTATCGTCTACGTGTATACCAATTTTCATCAAAATCCGTTCAGTCTTTTAAGCTACAAACTCTAACAAACATCCATCAATCTTGACTTTCGTATTTATAATATTAGTATATAAATATACTGTACATAGTATAATGTATTTATACGTACTATGTATACGTACATAAAGGCGTCACCGTTTTAGCATATCTTAAACGTGCGATGGGTTCAATATTGCGTAGGTGCTCAGACACGATTTGATTGATGTGTGGAGAGTGTGCGGCATTTAGGTTGAAGCATTGTACAAGAGGAGGGTGATAAATACCACTAATGTGACAACCCCTTATTCAGATATAGGTGAAGTAGGTACATACTATGTTGTCAAATATCAAATTCAAGAACCATTAAAACCTTTGAAAATAAAGCGAAATAACTTTCTTTGGCGTAAGTAGATATCGGTACTGATGCAATCTGCACATATCTTCTTAGATGTTCAGATACGTGTGAGGTGAATTAATCCATTTTACGCTAGTGTGGTTAATTAAGACCTAGTTCCTCATAACTTAGGATAGACTCGAGACTTTCGGTGTGAATTGATACATGACTCCAACTGTATTAAAAGATATCGTGTTAATTACGTTTATTAGATGTCGATTATCTATTAAATAACAAAAATTTAGCCACCTTCTACTCTTTACGGTTATAATTCAAGCTAGCTAGATTAATTTGAAATAACACAGACTTAGGGCCTGTCCCACCTCTGGCTGATAGTGGCTCAGATAGCTTAAAAACGACGGCACTGTTAGATTAGGTAACAAAATCCGATATTTCCATCCCATAGTTTACACCTTCGATTGTTATCAGACAATTTACAATTTGGTGAGACAGGCCCTTAATCTCTACGATTCGTCAATAATTCCTCTCATGTTCAATTCTGGAAATAATCCATAGAGTATTAAGAAATCAGAGAAACAGTTGTGCTTTCGATTCAATGTCCATTTTGAATTTCATGTCTCTTTGTATTTATGGTGAATTTGGATCAGTGCCAACATTAAATACAGCGAGTTCGATAACAAGAATTCGTAACGTTTGTAATAGCTATAATATGTTAATCTATATAGTTTTTGTTATTTTTGTAAGAGAACTTTTAGTCCGGCCTATTTTTGTATGAAAACATCATACTGTATATTGAGATATTTAGAATTACACAAATAAAAAACTATAACAAAACTAGACTATGGCCTAAATAAATCAGGCGAATATTAACATAAAGAGGAAAGATTTTTATTTTTGTTTGTATTGAAAGAACTCAAAAACAATTGGGCCGATTTCAAAAATTCTTTCACCATTAGAAAGCTGCGTTATAGCTGAGTAATACTCGGTATATTTTTAAATTTCACGTATTCGAAGTCGCGAGCAACAGCTAGTTTTAATAAGAATATTTACCATTCAATTAATGTTTGTATTTTACAACGGAAATATCAAATGTTTCCTATTTAGAGATTAACATTAAGAAATTGCTTCCGGAAGTCTTGCCAACATTTCAATCTAAGTTAACGTTAACTTATAATTGATGAGTTTTCTTAAGTTAACTTAATGTTAACATTTTGTTTTCGAAAATCACAACATCAAAATTATTGTGTAATAATTTAATAATCAATATTAAATTTATCGATTGCTTACTCTGACTATAAATTTCTCTTCATGTTCAAATTTTATAAATTGTGTTATATTTTATCCAATCTTGGTACCACAAATTAGTTTCTAACCTTTGTACCCTCGTGAGTAAACAAAGAGGTTGTATGTGACTACAAAAGGCAGCTTAAATGTAAATTTGGTTACTGGAGATTAACCTTTTGACTGAACACTAGTTAGTTGAAGAGTGATATTTAAATAAAAGCGTTCTGTTTTTAAGTCACAAGAGTTAAATACTTTGCTGTTTGCGTCGGTGTTTCAGTTATTTACCTGTAATAAGACTTTAAAGAAGAATAATTTTTCGTTTCAAACTTAATTACTTTAAGGTTAATGGATGTAATGTCGGTCAATTGAACACTATCCTGGCTTACCCGTCTACGGACGAGGCCGGGTGATTAAGTTGGCCGACATATGTTTAAGAAACGACTTAGATAATTGTGTT
>NW_013526915.1:1338691-1340018 GCF_000836215.1 Papilio polytes | reverse complement strand
ACAAAAGGCAGCGTAAATGTAAATTTGGTTACTGGAGATTAACCTTTTGACTGAACACTAGTTAGTTGAAGAGTGATATTTAAATAAAAGCGTTCTGTGTTTAAGTCACAAGACTTAAATACTTTGCTGTTTGCGTCGGTGTTTTGGTTATTTACCTGTAATAAGACTTTAAAGAAGAATAATTTTTCGTTTCAGACTTAATTACTTTAAGGTTTATGGATGTAATGTCGGTCAATTGAACACTATCCTGGCCTAGCCGTCTACGGACGAGGCCGGGTGATTAAGTTGGTCGACATATGTTTAAAAAACGACTCAGATAGTTTAGTTTAGTTAACGATGTACTTATGGACCTCTGTAAAAAAAAAAAAACATTTTATTGTTTTTTTTTTTATTTTTCAATGAATGATTAAAGTCATGTAAATGTAATTTTATATGTGTATCAGTTGTGAATTTTTGTTTATTTAAATTTCCATACATAGTAATTTTCTTTCCCGTTATCGCTTCATTAGTTTCATTGGAAACAATCTTTAAGTAAGTAATTTTTATTTCATGAGCGCAGGCATTTTAGCGTTCTGCTTGAATGCATATTTTATTCGATTAAAAGTTCGTACCTCGTGAGCGAGCGATATTACTTTCAGAAGTTCTTTATTAACGTTTTATTTCCCTTTAAACGATCTTTCCATTTGTTACACATCGTTTAAAGTTAGATGAAATATTCTCATTTAAATCATTTAACAGTGGTAGAGCCCGCTTTAACATCTTCGCACGAATGGGCCAGCTAGCCCGGTGTAATACCACGATCACACAGAAAACAGGCGTAAAGTGGAAGCTATTCCGCGTTTAGTCTGATGAGTGTGGTGCCGGAAGCCTAATTTTAGTCCCTTTCCACCCTTTCCTTAAGAGGAAAGAATGGGAAGGAAAAGGATTTGACGGCGGAGGAGACGCATAGAAAGAGAAAATGTCCTCTTTATGTGCGTCTCCTCCTCCGGCAATTAAGGGTAGGCAACGCATCTGCAATTGCGGTTGATAGTGGGCAGCGGTCGCTTTCCATTTCGGTGGATTCGGGTGGCGGCTTGCTTGTTTACCACCTTATAATATATCAAAAAAAAAGTCACACCAGAGGTAAAAGGAATTTAAGATAAATTTAATAGAATTTCGGTTCTTCTCATGTTTGTCTACATTCATACTTGTTATCGCCCGCGACTCCGTCTGCGCTGGAATAAAAAAATGGTTAAGTAAATCACGTGCTTTTTCAGACTATGCTCTACATGGGCGTCTAATTTCTTAGATTGGATTGGGTCATGGACTCAATAGTCTAGGAAATGCT
>NW_013526915.1:1323701-1338426 GCF_000836215.1 Papilio polytes | reverse complement strand
GACTACGCTCTACAAAGGCGCCAAATTTCTTGGATTGAATTGGGTCATGGATTCAATCGTTTAGAAAATGCTTTCTAACTTTCACATTTTCAATATTAGTATGATTAGTTTGATGTTAGTATTATCCATAATTCATTTTCATACTCATATAGATAGATAGATACACATATAACATTATATATCCAACTTGTATGTTTACAGAAATAGTTCGCTAGAGCGGCAAACGTATAACTCGTCTAAAACTTCTTATCGGCCTTCTAAAAGCTTTTTTGAAAGGAGCGCGAGGATTACTTACGTTCTTTCAATATAGTTTAAAGCAGTCAAGCGTGTTCTCTGACATAGGTTACTATTATGTATCTTATATAGTAAAATAAACCCGGCGTTGCTCGGATATAAGCTCAACTGTTAAACCTTACATAAATTAAAATTGAGACCATATAAATTCATTCATACATATTCATTACATACCTTGGTTAAAAAAATAAGGTAACAAAATCCAATATTTTCATCCCATAGTCAATAATTCCTCTCATGTTCAATTCTGGAAATAATCCATAGAGTATTAAGAAATCAGAGAAACAGTTGTGCTTTCGATTCAATGTCCATTTTGAATTTCATGTCTCTTTGTATTTATGGTGAATTTGGATCAGTGCCAACAAGAACAAGAATTCGTAACGTTTGTAATAGCTATAATATGTTAATCTATATAGTTTATGTTATTTTTGTAAGAGAACTTTTAGTCCGGCCTATTTTTGTATAAAAACATCATACTGTATATTGGGATATTTAGATTAACACAAATAAAAAAACTATAACAAAACTAGATTACGGCCTAAATAAATCAGGCGAATATTAACCTAAAGAGGAAAGATTTTTATTTTTGTTTGTATTGAAAGAACTCAAAAACAATTGGGCCGATTTCAAAAATTCTTTCACCATTAGAAAGCTGCGTTATAGCTGAGTAAGACTCGGTATATTTTTAAATTTCACGTATTCGAAGTCGCGAGCAACAGCTAGTTTTAATAAGAATATTTACCATTCAATTAATGTTTGTATTTTACAACGGAAATATCAAATGTTACCTATTTAAAGATTAACATTAAGAAATTGCTTCCGGAAGTCTTGCCAACATTTCAATCTAAGTTAACGTTAACTTATAATTGATGAGTTTTCTTAAGTTAACTTGATGTTCACATTTTGTTTTCGAAAATCACAACATCAAAATTATTGTGTAGTAATTTTATAATCAATATTAAATTTATCGATTGCTTACTCTGACTATAAATTTCTCTTCATGTTAAAATTTTATAAACTATGTTATATTTTATCCAATCTTGGTACCACAAATGAGTTTCTAACCTTTGTACCCTCGTGAGTAAACAAAGAGGTTGTATGTGACTACAAAAGGCAGCGTAAATGTAAATTTGGTTACTGGAGATTAACCTTTTGACTGAACACTAGTTAGTTGAAGAGTGATATTCAAATAAAAGCGTTCTGTGTTTAAGTCACAAGACTTAAATACTTTGCTGTTTGCGTCGGTGTTTTGGTTATTTACCTGTAATAAGACTTTAGAGAAGAATAATTTTTCGTTTCAAACTTAATTACTTTAAGGTTTATGGATGTAATGGTCCTGGCTTACCCGTCTACGGATGAGGCCAGGTGATTAAGTTGGCCGACATATGTTTAAAAAAAGATAATTTAGTTTAGTTCGCTTCACGACAAAGACCCCTGTAAAAAAACATTTTATTGTTTGTTTTTTATTTTATTTTTTAATGAATAATTAAAGTCATGTAAATGTAATTTTATATGTGATTTTTTGTTTATTTAAATTTCCATACATAGTAATTTTCTTTCCCGTTATCGCTTCATTAGTTTCATTGGAAACAATCTTTAAGTAAGTAATTTTTATTTCATGAGCGCAGGCATTTTAGCGTTCTGCTTGAATGCATATTTTATTCGATTAAAAGTTCGTACCTCGTGAGCGAGCGATATTACTTTCAGAAGTTCTTTATTAACGTTTTATTTCCCTTTAAACGATCTTTCCATTTGTTACACATCGTTTAAAGTTAGATGAAATATTCTCATTTAAATCATTTAACAGTGGTAGAGCCCGCTTTAACATCTTCGCATGAATGGGCCAGCTCGCCCGGTGTAATACCACGACCACACAGAAAACAGGCGTAAAGTGGAAGCGATTCCGCGTTTCGTCTGATGAGTGTGGTGCCGGAAGCCTAATTTTAGTCCCTTTCCCTTTCCACCCTTTTCTTAAGAGGAAAGGATGGGAAGGAAAAGGATTTGACGGCGGAGGAGACGCATAGAAAGGGAAAATGTCCTCTTTATTTGCGTCTCCTCCTGCAATTAAGGGTAGGCAACGCATCTGCAATTGCGGTTGATAATGGGCAGCGGTCGCTTTCCATTTCGGTGGATTTGGGTGGCCTGCTCGTTTGCCACCTTATGATATACCAAAAAAAAGTCACACCAGAGGCAAAAGGAATTTAAGATAAATTTAATAGAATTTCGGTTCTTCCCACTCATGTTTGTCTACATTCATACTTGTTGTCGCCCGCGACTCCGTCCGCGCTGGAATAAAACAATGGTTAAGTAAATCACGTGCTTTTTCAGACTATGCTCTACATGGGCGTCTAATTTCTTAGATTGGATTGGGTCTCGATTTCAATCGTTTAGGAAATGCTTTCTAACATAAACGTGCACATTTTTAATATTAGTATGATTAGATTGTTGTTAGTATTATCCATAATTCATTTTCATACTCACATACATAGATAGATACACATATAACATTATATATCCAACTTGTATGTTTACAGGAATAGTTCGCTAGAGCGGCAAACGTATAACTCGTCTAAAACTTCTTATCGGCCTTCTAAAAGCTTTTTTGAAAGGAGCGCGAGGATTACTTACGTTCTTTCAATATAGTTTAAAGCAGTCAAGCGTGTTCTCTGACATAGGTTACTATTATGTATCTTATATAGTAAAATAAACCCGGCGTTGCTCGGATATAAGCTCAACTGTTAGACCTTACATAAATTAAAATTGAGACCATATCAATTCGCCATTACATTCCTTGGTTAAAATATGTGTTTTTTTTCTATTATTTTTTTCACTTTTTTATTGTTAGTAAGGGGTAGTTTTGTTTGCTGTGTGTTTTAATACCTTTGAACTGATTAGATTTTTTAAAATTAATGTAAGAACCAAAAAATGTGTTATTTTAAACAAAAAAAAACAAATACAAGAGCTCTTGTAATCGAATTGAGTCCATTTGAATGATTGTTTACATAAAAGTTGTTAGAAAAGTTGAAAAAGCAATTGAACTTTTCCCCTGAACAAATTGTTAAAATTGTTACAGTTTTTCAATTTTAAAATCGTTACCATTCTCAGTTTATTATGAAACACTCACTTTTTATGCTGACGTTGATATAAAGAAAACTTTGGATAAATTCAATTTAAGCGTTTTACTAAATAATTAACTGTGAAAGGAATTTAGAATTTAGGATAATCTACTTTTAAAATTAACTAATAACAGCAAACGAGAATTAATTTTAATAAGTTATCCAATAAATGAATATGTCTACGTAATAGATAGTTTATAAGTTACTAGCTGCTGCTCACGACATCACCCGCGTGACATTAAATATAAAAAAAATATAGCCTGTGTTACCAGTAGTTTTTGAGTTATTTCAATATATACAAAAATATAAATCTTTTCTGTTTTTAATATACGTATAGAAGTATATATGAAAATTGTATTTTAGGTAAACTTACAAATGTATTTTGTTTAACATTACTATAGTTAAATTCTTGTCTGAAGTGGTAACACATTCATCTGTGAAGGAATTACTTTGTAAACAAAAGCTCTCTGAGTACCTTTATGCGGTTGAACCGTAAGGGGTGAAACGAAACTGTCGCGAAATGTATACTTTACATGATAAGGCTATGTACAGACTGCGTGGTAAATGCACAAAAATCTCGACGCTTTTAACGCGCGTAATCTGTACGTAGCTTAAGGAATTTTGACGTGAAAATGACGTCATTCATATTGGCTCTACAAAAACATGTATAGAAAAAATTGTTTGAATTTTTAACACTTCTGCTAAGTATTTTTTATACTTATAAGCATATTGTACGTTCTTATTAAACGTTAGTTTGTATATTATAATGGTAGTGGAAGAATACATTTCATTACCAGTATTTATTTTGTTAATAAGATATAACCTACATCTCTACCTTATACTACTACCGTAGTGTCGGCGCACCAAATTTACATCCTCCAGATAAGTCAGCCGTCATCTCATTCAATACTCCCTTCTTGATCATATCACCTTTCACCGTTTCTCTACCACTAGATAGATACAAAGTACAACAAAGACTTTATAAATAACTAGTTGTTTCTCACGACTTCGTTCGCGTGAAATTAAAAAATAAGAACAAAATGTAGCTTATGTTACTCACAGATAGATTATCTTTCTAACGATGAAAAAAAAAAATAATATCGGCCTAGACTTGTTCTTCCAGACTACCTTCTACACGTATGCCAAATTTCACCAAGATTCGTGCAGCGGTTTATTCTACAAACTAAGAAACATCCATCCATCTAAACAATCAATAGTAAGATGTTCCACGTTTTTCATGTGGTCTTGAAAGGTCATTTATTTTGCATATCCGATACTTCCAAACGATTATTCATTCTATATGTATAAGTATAAAACAGATAGTGCAAAAGCACGTATTACAAACAACTTTATGGCTTCGCTGTATATATGAGGTACCGACAAAGTTTATTCGTACGTACGTGACTTGAAGCGGCTATGCGGTGAACGATTTGTTTATGAAACGCTCAGCATGTCATATGGAAAGTAGATTTACTTATTTCACTCTCAGTATAATATAAATAGCTGATAATTTGCAAAATAATATACAAGCAGTTGCTAAAATGTTAGAAGCATTTTGTAGAGTTTATGTTATTTTCGTTTATTTCATTTTTATTTATCTTTAAAGACATGCCAACAAAACATATTAAAGTAAATTCAGTAAAAATTATACTTTTCTGGTAAATTATCAATAGTTTTGTTATGTTCATGTTATAAAAACTTAAGCAATTAATTTAACAAAATATATGTGTAAATTACACTTACATTATAAAGAGGAAAGATTTGTATTTTTATATGTATTTGATACATGTAAAAACTACTGGGTCGATTTTAAAAATTCTTTCACCGTTAGAAAGGTAATTTATCTGTGAGTAATTTGTTGTTCTTTTTTAATTTTACGCTGGCGAAATCGTGAGCAGCAGCTAGTGTAACTAATAAATATTTTTTTAAACAATCGAAGGTTAAGTATACTTTATTGCTATTCAGGCAAAAATAAAAAAGTCTCAAATCTTAACATTCTTTAAAAGGTTCTTTGTTAAATGCTAAACGAAGTACAATTTACAAAACAATTCAAAGGTATTTAGCAACTTATTCAAGTTAATGTACAGTAAAATTGCTATTAACATTAATTGGCAATTATTCTAAATCATTACATTGGAAAATTATGTACTTCTAAAAGATAATATTGCTATAAAGGGCATAGATTAAAGTCCTTGTAAAAGTTCGTAGACTAGATAAATTATTTTTATTTTAAACTAGCTGCTACCCACGACTTCGTCCTCGCAATATTATGATAAAAAATTATTATTATGCCCGTCAATATCGTTCAGTGAAAGTCCGGTCGTAATCGGCCCTGCCATTTCAGAGATTGTCAGGAACAAACGCGGCTTGCGGACAGACAGTCAGATAGACAGACAGAAAGACAGAAAAAAAAAATTGAAATGCAATTTTCGTTATCAGGAAATTCCGAAAAAAAATCCGATATCTGGAATTTTTTCTTTTGATATTACAGACACTCCAGTTTTAATATATGTATAGAATAGATAGATAGATAGATAAAATACTTACTATTCTTTCAGAAGAAAAAATCAGAATGAAACTAACATATGGTTACTTGGTTCATTCCCCCATCGCTTCGGAGTGTAAAAATTTCTTTTAACAACTAGAACTGTTCAGTTAAAACTGTCGGTTCTGAGCACATATAGCTATACATTAATGTTATTTTTAATTATACTTGTAAAAAGGATTACATTTAATCACATTAAAGTGTGAAATATTCAACCAACTGGTTAAAATAATATTCAAAGCTTGTAGTTAATAGCCACTTTATGCAAAACATTGTGTTATTAAGAGGTTAGGTAAAATGACCGACCATTTAATTAGAACTTTGAACCTGATAATATTGCCTTTATGGAATCATTATTGAAAGAGGTCTTTGGCATACAGACTAGTTTAGTCTAAGAGTTAAAACAGATTTTAGTCTTATTATACAAGATTAATTTGATAAGTTCAAACATTTAAATACACGAAAAAAATATGGAATCGTATGCTCAAGTTTCTTTGTATAAGACAATCTCAAGAACTTTAGACAAGATTTAAAAAAAAGCCGGCGAATTAAACCGCGAGGCAGTATCTGTATGCATTGGCAATGTATATTTGATTTCAATTTCTTAAACTCCGTGACATATTTACTTAAGCACTAAATCTGTACAAAAGAAAACTTAATAAGGCAATAAGATTTTCTTTCTAAGTAGGATTTAACAGATTTAGGGCTTGTCCCACCAAATTGTAAATTGTCTGATAACAATCCAATATGTAAAATATGTAATGGATATACCGGATTTTGTTATCTGAGAGTGACGTTATTTTTAAGCTATCTAAACCTCTATCAGCCAGTGGTGGGACAGGCCTTTATTAAACAAAATCTTACTGTCAATAATAATTACCGTCTATTATAAAAACTTGTTAGCTAATCATTAAGTAACTGGCATAAAACTTCTTTAAAGAACTAAAAAAAAAATATTTTTTTAAAGAACTCTTCTTTCTTTTCAAAGTGATAGCAACAAATGATTTGTAGCCTTTTATCTTGACCTCAACTGTAAGATGCATACACGCGGGAAAGTTTTATATTGAACAAGTTTTAATGATGTAGGACAAGTTCTAATGATATATTCAGCAACAAATAGCAAAGAATATTTTATAAACCAATTTAATATTCAAGAATGACTTTGATAGAAGACGCGGATTTATAAAATCATAGAACGTCAGGTGGTTTTTACTTTTTTAAGGAAAATTGTTTTAAACAATTTTCCAATTGAAAAAGTAAATATTAATTCGAATAATCATTCGGGCGTATCACAAACAACTTCAGAGTTGAGTCAAATTACAATTTTGATTCCTCAGCCAATTAACTTGAATTATACGTGCGAATTCCCTCCAATCAATAAATATACGGAGCATACCGATTTCAAATTACCATATTAGACGCTCAATTTCGTGTATAACATAAATATATCAATACAATTCTATCAATATGAACATTGCTTTACTATGTCATCATCATCATCATCATCATCATCATCATCATCACCAGCTCACTATACGTCCCCACCGATGGGTTCGGAGCCTACCCTAAGTAAGGGGGCCATAGGCAACCACGCTGGCTAAGTTCTACACACATATGTATCTTTAATTTCTTCGCTGATATGTGCAGGTTGCATCACGATGTTTTCCTTCACCGTAAGAACGTCGGGTAAATTATGTAAATATGACAACTCGAAAAATCTAAAACCACATTGGTACATGGCGGGATTTGAATCCAAGACCTGTAGATTTATAAGTGCTTAAATTACTGAGCCACGGACACACAACTATGTAACTAAACATATTTGTATCGACTAACTATAACATAAGTAAAAGCCAGCCTTAGAATGAGAAATAAAAGTGTTTTTGGTCTATTCCCAAGTAACAAAAGTTAAAGAGCATTGAAGAGTCCAAAACATATAGACAAGTACAATGACAATATGGCCTGTCCTTCCGCCGATAGAGGCTAAGATAGCTTAAAATATATTACGCTCTTTGTTATAATGAAATTTTGTTTAATATATTTGTCATAACGTTGCCGACGGATCCGGACGATGTTTTACGTGAAATTTATGTCAAGTCTTATCACCTGAGCGGAAAGTCCGCGCTGCGTGGACCGGAATACGTTCTCACAATGTTCTCTCATAAATAAAATTAGTTTGTATTTTTCGGTGAAAATTTAAAACTTCGTATAACTTTCTTTATCCGTATCAAAAATACTTCAATTAATTTAAAATTAATTTAAAATATTCAACAACATCGTTGAAGTATCATTTTATTCGTAAATTATTAACATTTTAAACATGAATAAAACAGAACGGATTTATTTTTTAACATATTCAGTACCTGTGGTGTAAATGAAAAACCCATTTTAAGTATGGGGTTAAAACAGATGTCTTTAAAAATGAAGACCCGTATTTCATCTACCCTTTTGGATGGATAAGTGCTTCTTAAATGTATGCACGTAAATTAAACAGCTTCGTAAAAGATAATGAATTTTGAGTACAACGTAATGCCATCAACGTCGAATGAAGAAGGGTCTTATTTACTCAAGGGGCAACGAAATTTGTTAATAATGAACCATTCCTACATCTGTATAAAACACACGAACAAGATTATAAAATACTAGCAATCTCCCGCGATTCCTTCCTCGGAGAGATAAAAAAAATTAAAGCAAGTAGCCTATTTGTTCTTCCAGACTACCCTTTGCTTCTATGCTAAATTTCTTTTAGATAGATACGTTCATTTAACCTTTCGCATGTATGATATTAGAAATATTTTAGTCTATTACAATCTTGACTAACGTAACCGTTAGCCAATGTGATAGTCAATTTGTTTATGTCCTAGACCGATTGTGAGCTTCGTTTATAATCTGAGTAGGATTATTGTAAGCAAACAAGAATTGAGGAGAAACCAAATTTCAGTTGTGATCCATTTTAATTGAAAAAAATTACGTATTTTTTCTACTGCCTAAACAAACAGTCTATACGAAGTAATAATTTCAATCCATCAAAATTAATACTGGAATGATACCTATTTACTTTATTTTGAAATGAATCAAATCAGTAAATCAAAAGTGGAAGCCAGAGTCAATAAAGATAAATTACAAGCTTGGGTTCGTTTTAACCCCTCTGGGGGGCGATAAATCAATTGTAGAGAATAGCCATTACTGTTCTACGAGTTATTTTTGAGTACAAACAAACAATAACGAGTTAATCAAAATAATTTGAAAGGTTGAAGTCGCTGACGGCCGAATATTAAAACGAAACTCACTTCGTTTCGTACTGCCGCTTACAATCTTATAGACGTCTACCGGTTTCCCAGTTACATTTAACTATTTTAAATTTGTTTCTGAATTACGTAACTAGAGTTTTACTCGGTTGAAACTTATATCACCACTAATGAATAGGTAATGATAAAATACATGGATACATCAGAAACCTAGCATAAACACCGAAAGATGGAGTTTAAACATTAGATGGCGTTTCGGCCGAATGGTCGTTAAACTCACAAGAGGATAATTTTTTTAGCTGTAGCTATTCTTTTTAGATAGACAGACAGCAAAGATATTGTAATGTTAATATTAATTTTAATGTCTCTGACAGCCAACATCAAAAAAACCAATATTTTCGTTATTAGCAACACAAATACAACATGTACGAAAACATGGATTTAATTTTTATATTACACTAGCTGTTGCTAGCGACTTCGTCCCCGTGAAATTAAAAAGTAAGAAAAGATATAGCTTATGTTACTCAGAGAAAAAAATCCTTTCTAATGGTGTAAGAATTTAGAAGTGTAGAAATCGGACCAGTAGTTTTTGAGTTAATTCAATACATACAAAAATACAAATCTTTTCGCTTTATAACATTAGTATAGAAATGTATAAATAGACACTCTAATTCTATTAACTAATTTTGGTATAATACTTGTAGTTTAGTTGTCTTTCTTACAAGTTTCAATATCTAACACTTATCAATTACTAGTTTGGAAGCATGATCGTAGCCTCGCCTTTGTGACATGCTTAACTGATCTTACTAAAAGTTTCCTAACGATTCTCATTAGTACCACTTCTTAAGTTATCCTGACCCTTTGTACAACAAATAAGCGGAGACAAAACTTGTCTAAGAAATGTTTTTACGCAATGTTTAAAAGAAGTGCGATTTGTATAAAACACTTATTTCCAAATTATACTCTCCAACGCATAGGACACTATTCCTCTCTTCTGTACTGTTTTCATTGTTTTTTTAATAATTAACCACAATTGGGATGTTTCACTCTGCACTGATAGGCCCATCTAAAACTCAACAGGTATGGCAAAGTCAATACCAGTACTCATAAATTCTTCGTATAATGCTTTCTGAAGTTTCCACTTATTTGTAATTATCTGGTTGGGGTTTTTCGGGCGCCTCATCATCATCATCATCACCAGCTTACGTCCCCAGCGAGGGGCTCGTAGAAAGCAGTCGAGGGGCTGCATAGAAAGTACTTATATACAGCATTCTAGTACATGTACTATGGCCATAGTACATGAGTACGTCGTGTACTCGTAAATATGCTAATTTGTAAAATTATACTAAGAAATAAAGGTATACACATCTAATTTGTTTTTCCGTAATACATCTTAAAAGTTGACAGATTTGTATGAAATCCGTCATTGTACACAATTCCTAGGCAATGTATAACTCCTAAAATCGCTTGAAATTATTGAGAACCCACAAATGCTATTTAATAATTTTATTCATAGAAAAAATGTTTTCATACCTTGCTTAGCGAATTGGAATTCCATACAATTTCTAGGAATTTGTAATTATCAGGTGTGTATATGTGTGTATTTAATAATCTTTGAAACATTTTACACATTGCCAAAACAGCTTCGAAATTGTATACTTTTCTTAGACAAAGTATACAATTCCTAGTTATCACACATTTCCGGTAACATATACATGAATAATAGGACAATAAAAATGCAATTTCTAAGAATCATATTTTAGTAATGAAGATATTTGGTACTTGAATCAACTATTCTATAATTTTATTTTATTCCAAACAAATCCGAGATACAAGCAAATGTTATAGAGTCACAAGAAATTCAGTTTATTCATATTTCTCGCGAGATGTTTTGAATTTTTCATGTTCTTTTGCGACTTCAATGAAATTCTACTAAATATTGCGACAGGAAAATGTTATGAATATTTGTCTTACAAAATCTTATTAAATTTTATAATTTCAAGACTTTATTTAAAGGCGATTTCTTTAATATTAAGCTAAATAAAACTGACAGAAAATAAGTCATATTATTAATATACTTGGCTTGACATAAGTTTTAGTAATAAAATATTCCGTTATCTTTAAATATAAATTACTAGCTGTTACTGGCGACTTCGCCCGCGTGGTATTAAAAAAAACATACCCTATGTTCTCAAGCGCCAATAGCCTAATGGTTTGGGGTATGGACTACCGATCATGCGGTCGAGGGTTCGAATCCCGCCATTCAACTATTGTCGTAAGCTATGGCTCTAGGATATGTCCTAGCACGAGCCTAGAGCTTAGTTGGAACGGTTGAAGGAAATATTAGTAAATCTGTACTCTTTATAATATTAGAATAGAATGTGGATTAATACATTAAACACGACTTTTAGCGCACTGATTTAAAATTAATTTAGTTATTTTGCGAGGAAATGTAAGAAAGATACATACGTATGTATAATTATACAGGAAAATTAATTAATTAATTTAAAATGCATTAACTTCAATTACTTATTTGGGGAAATCATAAATGTTATTTCGTTTTATGCAAATAATATTTAATATGCTAATTTAATTGTCTGAATTATATAAACTTTACTTAAAACAAATTTAGAGATATATAGTCTTTATGTAATATCGAGAAGAAAAACGAAGAAATAAAACGTTAATAGAAAGTAACGATTAGCAGACCAAGTCGCGGGCAACCTCTAGTTTAATAATTACATCAATTTTTGAGACGATTTATAGCCGGCGTACACCTTTGACTAAACTATCGCATAACATTTATGCGATAGTTGTGTGTCGATTGTCGATTGTTTCGCACCTTATTCAACTGTTTAGTTGCACAACTAATAATCGAGTAGTGTGCGCACCTCCATATAAGCTCGTAGGAATCAAAGCGAGAGTAAACTGTTGTACAATAGTTTAGTTACAGGTAGACGCTTTTGATGTTACTAGCTTCAATATTTTATGCAAATTTTTTAAATCAAGGAATCCGTAGGGTCGAATGTCTTGTCTCATTTTCGTCTCTTTTATTTTAAGTACTGTAATACATTTGAGGAAACTGGAATTCATTATTCACGAACAAAGCGAACGTATTATAAGTCTCCGTTTTACTGCTAAATGAAATCATTTTGTTTACTGTATTATTTCTTTTATAGGACTATTTACTAAATTATATTATTAAGAGAAAGGGACTCTGTTTTTCAAATCGGTTTACTAGTAAAAATAGAGAAACGAGGAACTAATTATTAAATGCAATATGAGGTAATATCATTTTTGCGTTAGTTAAAAAGAACATTTCACATCTTATTAAGTGTTATTAATAATTCGAAAAGATACCCTGTCTTTTATAAAAGACAAGGTATCTTTCGAAGATTTTCCCACTCGATAAAAAAAGTGTTATTAACAATAGCTTTATCCCGCGACTCTGTGCTTCCGAAGAATAAGTAAAGTTTTAACTTTACTTATTCTTACATAAAAGTAAACTTTACTTATTCTTACTTATGTTTACATAAAGGAACGTATTTTAATAGTCCAACTTAAAGTTTCTGTGTACTTGATATCACAAATTTTGCTTAATTATTAGAAAGAGGGCAATCAAAATATTTTGCTACAATGCCTTTCAGTAAACAACGTGATTCATTAAAACTAAAATTGATTAATTAACTTCACTGACGTTACAAGTTATTTCCCAGCTGAATATTATTTTTGTTATTAAGTTTTATATGACAACTCGTATATTACTTAAAAAATATATCTTCTATGTGCAATTTAATATTTCACCTCTTATGGTAAGTACTGACCGTTACACGGTGTAATGTAACACGTTACATGTCGGTGTAATGTAACACGTTACATGTCGAGCATTCATGCAATTAGTAAGTACTGCTACGTGGAAACCGACAAGAAAAGAACCGCTCGATACGAATATTACGCCATGTAGCATTACACTGCGTAACGTTACGAGATAAGTAAATAATAATACGAGATACGTAACGTTACGAGAGAGATATGAGCCTTTAATTTTTTTTTTCATTTTAATATTTCCGTATGTTTAAGCTTCTAAAACTAGGTTATGTTTACGGATAATGTATCGTTTTTATTTTCCCTGCCAGACCGCACTTAAACATAATTTGTAGACAACCGGAGTGATGTGGGCCGAACACGTGTTGCCAGGGTTAATTATTCAATTAAAACTTGGTTCATTAGTATAAAGAGATACTTATTTGAGGTCTCCATAAAATTCTACATGCTGGACGAAACAGTTTAAACAACTAGAAAATAGTGTTTAAAATTTTTATCAAACATCCGTCAGAATCATGAATTACAGAGGTTCTATCCCGAATATTTGCGTGACAGTTTCGTGAACGCATTCCTAAAATCATCGACTATGTTGTTATGTGACACACAAATTTAGTAAATTTTTTGTCGATAACGTTACCTAAACATTCTCGCAAATTTTCGTGATAAGTCTTCTAATTATTTTTTTAGATAAGGTCAGCATCGTTTAAATATATTCAAGATCGACGTCTATCGTCAATATTCGCTTAGTTTAATTCCTTGTTCCAATTGATTTGAGATCAATCTAGTTTCGATATAGTTATCGGAGAACGGTAGCTAAGATCTTAACTTGGCAACAGATGTATGCGTCATTGCTCCAAGATAAGAGAGGTATGAGATTTGACAAATATACATGTATACTGAGATATAATTGTATACTTGTATAATTTTATACATACACTGTTGTTAATTATGTAAAAAAGCAAATGAAATTTATTTATTTACACGCAGTGTCTCAAAGTGAGTTTTGGCACCTGACACTAGAGAACACTATGTTATCCTGTCATGACCGCATTTTAATTATGGTAAACTAACTTTTGCCCACGACTCCGTGCGCGTGTAATTAAAAAAAAACATAAGTGAGTAGTATTAGCCTATGTCTTTTGCTAGACTATGTTCTACGTCTATGCCAAATTTCATTGAGATACGTTTAGCAGTTTAGGCTACAAACTCTAACAAACATCCACCAATCCATACATACTCGTACATATATATAAACTTTCGCATTTATAATATTGATATGATTATTATTAGGTCGACAATTTTTTTGTGAAGAAGAAATGAATTTCCCTATACTTCACACATCAAATAAAACTCGGAAGATTTTTATCCAGATTTTCAAACTCTTTTATTATAGCTTAAGTATAAAAACAAATTTATTTTGCCACCTGAATAAAAACGCTGATATTATTTGTTCATAGAATTACATTATTTAATTTTATCGTAAATAATGAACATTCACTTGGACCACCGTATGTAAATTCTACAATCACACATTAATTGGCCTCGTTAATGCTTCACGGATTACTTGCTGATTCTGTAGGCAAGTGTAGATATGACGTAGTTAGCACAATTACATGTAACATGTTGATAAAGGTTTAATATAGAGAAGATTAATTAATGATGAACATGTCATCATCATCATCATCATCATCATCATC
>NW_013526915.1:1323009-1323610 GCF_000836215.1 Papilio polytes | reverse complement strand
CGTAAGAACGTCGGGTAAATTATGTAAATATGAAAATTCGAAAAATCGAAAATCACATTGGTACATGGCGGCGGGATTCGAACCCAAGATTACAAGTGCTTAAACCACTGAGCCACCGACGCTCATGTAACATGATGAACATGTAAATTAGCCCAAATAAAATTAAAAAGTCTAGCATTACATCTTTAACGCTCGCCCTGAAGAAGGAAGCAGGGTCTGAAACTGGTGTGTGCCGTCACCGGAAAAAAGTATGAAGTGAGTAAGCCGTTAATTAATAATGAAATGTCTCACGAAAGTTTAAATAATTTAATAACTAAAACCTAGCTTACGTTTTAGGTTAAGTCTAAAATTTCAGCTTTTAAGTAACTATATCTTTAATTTATTTATAGTCTATAATGTTTTTATCGTAAATCCAAAAGTTTTGATGGATTTTTGTTAGAATTTGTAGACTAAACTAATGAACTGATCTGGATGAAATATGGCATAGATGTAGAACATAGTCTGGAAGAACACATAGCTACGTATTTTATATTTTTTAATTCCACACAGACGGAGTCGCGGGCAAAAGGTATTTTCGGAAATAAACCGTAAATGGAAACCT
>NW_013526915.1:1321280-1322511 GCF_000836215.1 Papilio polytes | reverse complement strand
GTGAGTAAGCCGTTAAATAATTAATAATGAAATGTCTCACGAAAGTTTAAATAATTTAATAACTAAAACCTAGCTTACGTTTTAGGTTAAGTCTAAAACTTCAGCTTTTAAGTAACTATATCTTTAATTTATTTATAGTCTATAATATTTTTATCGTAAATCCAAAAGTTTTGATGGATTTTTGTTAGAATTTGTAGACTAAACTAATGAACTGATATGGATGAAATATGGCAGAACATAGTCTGGAAGAACACATAGCTACGTATTTTATATTTTTTAGTTCCATACGGACGGAGTCGCGGGAAATAGGTATTTTCGGAAATAAACCGTATACGTAAATGGAAACCTATAGTGAACAGAACTGAAACACGATTACCTATTTCAACCGATGTCAAGTGATGTCAAAAGCTTTTACATTTATCTTTTCAAAACCTTTCTGAAAAAGTTTTCTTTTGCCCGGGATACGTCCAAATCAATATAGTTCTATTTTATCTATAGGCGGTCCATACGTAACGTGGAAATGTACTATAATGTTCATATAATGTTCGACAAAATTAATCAGTCAACAACACTAAGCATATTATAAAACAACATATTTAGAATTGCATAAAACATTTATAAGTCGTTAAATTATATTTTCATCTGTTATTTTTTGTTAAGAATTTGAAATTATAATAATTCGTAGATCACCAATAAACTAATTATCAATTTTAATATTTTATTTCTCGTTTTTGATTTAAGCGACATCTATGGAAGCAATATTGAACTAAGCAAGTCTCAACATTTTCAACCTTTGACAGAACTTAGAAAGACTCCCAGAGATAGTACTAGAGGCCACGTTTGTGAGTTTTGTTATTGTTTTGTGAATAACGATATTGTAACAAACTGAAACAATAACAACTTGTACTAATCTACTACAACTGTACAATCTTAAATAACATGCCATCTTTTCATTTCAATAAATATCACCACTATACACGGCGGTTTGTTTTTTTGTTTCTTCTATTTCTTCTATTTCAGATGACTGCATATTACAGTTCGCATGGGTGAAGCAGATCAGTAAACCGGCTGGCATCCACTCAATTTCTATCTGCTTAGTGGTATGATTTTAGTGAGTTGGTAGTCACCGGGATAAACCGGCAGTTCATGAATCTTCATTTCATACCTTGCGTTGAATGGTGAGCTGCTTGTGTTGAACTCTTTTGATCCTAAGAGCGGACGCGCGGACCGT
>NW_013526915.1:1320533-1320828 GCF_000836215.1 Papilio polytes | reverse complement strand
TATTGAATAGAAGGAAATATAATTTAATAATTGAATAATTGTTGAAACAATATTTATGTATGTCATTAATTTTTTTTTACAAAATCCTCCAAATAAGGAAATCCAAATCAATTTATATGTACTTAACAAGAACATCGGTTATTATTAACTACTAGCTGTTCCCATGCGGCTTCGCCCGCAGGTAATTATAAAAACTTTATTTTTTCGTTTACAAATGTCAAAATGACATGAAAACAATCCATGGTAATCTTGTTTCCTTGATGTTGGCAGCAACTTATAGTCTCTTTCCCATTAG
>NW_013526915.1:1319555-1320362 GCF_000836215.1 Papilio polytes | reverse complement strand
ACATCAATCATGGACGGTAAACTCCTGTTTTTTGTAACGTTATTTATTATTTATACAAAATCAACATGTTTGGAATCAGGTGAGTTTTCTTGTAGCATGTAAACAGATAGAGTTTGAATCTATTATTTTTAACTAACTTTTGCCTGCGACTCCGACCGCGGTGTTAAAAAAAAAACAAAAGTACGTAGCCTATGTGTTCTTCCAGGCTATCCTCTACATCTATGCCAAATTTTATCGAGATTCATTCAGCCGTTTAAGCGACAAACTAACAAACATCCATCCATCCATCTAAACTTTCGCATTTATAATAGTAGTATAATAGTATGATGACTAGCTTTAGGCTGCGACTCCGACCGCGATGTTAAAAAAAACAAAAGTAGGTAGCCTATGTGTTCTTCCAGATAATTTTCTACATCTTAATCGTGATCCGTTCAGCAGTTTAAGCTGCAAACACCCATCCCTCCATTCATCTACATAAACTTTCGCATTTATAATATTAGTAGTTTCGGTTTATTTTGCTAATAATACAGTTTATTACACTGAAAGATTTATGAAACAAATCCATGATAAGTACACCAAGATTTTAAGTAATATTTTCTTTTACTTATGCAGGTGAAAATATTACAACGGAAATGGTATGTACTGTTTTTATTCGAAGCACAACATTTTTGCTGTTTCGTCTACTGGCTTATCTGCATTTAGAGGAGTTTGTAGTTGTAATTTTTTAACA
Organism: Papilio polytes; assembly: GCF_000836215.1. Lineage (NCBI taxonomy): Eukaryota > Metazoa > Arthropoda > Insecta > Lepidoptera > Papilionidae > Papilio > Papilio polytes. The sequence continues at coordinate 1,319,632 of NW_013526915.1, read as the reverse complement.
GACTTGATTTTGCTTGGGTCTATTATGAAGCGATTATTTCCGAAACAACTAAAAATATGCTATATAGCTTAATAACC
>NW_013526915.1:1315279-1318877 GCF_000836215.1 Papilio polytes | reverse complement strand
TCCATCCATCTAAACTTTCGCATTTATAATAGTAGTATAATAGTATGATGACTAGCTTTAGGCTGCGACTCCGACCGCGGTGTTAAAAAAACAAAAGTAGGTAGCATATGTGTTGTTCCAGGCTATACTCTACATCGTAATCGTGATCCGTTTAGCAGTTTAAGCTGCAAACACCCATCCTTCCATTCATCTTCATAAACTTTCGCATTTATAATATTAGTAGTTTCGGTTTATTTTGCTAATAATACTGTTTATTCACTGAAAGATTTATGAAACAAATCCATGATAAGTACACCAAGATTTTAAGTAATATTTTCTTTTACTTATGCAGGTGAAGATATTTATATTACAACGGAAATGGTATGTACTGATTTTATTCGAAGCACAACATTTTTGCTATTTCGTCTACTGGCTTATCTGCATTTAGAGGAGTGTATAGTTGTAATTTTTTAACAGACTTGAATTTGCTTGGGTCTATTATGAAGCGATTTTTCCGAAACAACTAAAAATATGCTATATATAACAACCCTTTACCTTGGGTAAGTCATGACTGGTCTATCATTGCTATTACATCTTTTTTCATTTTAGGTTACAAACTCCGACGACCGAGTATGCAAAACTAAAATGCGTATGTACATTACACATTTATGAATTTAAATGTTATGTAAACTAATGTAATTAATAATTATATTAATACTTCCTTCCAGGACAATGCTCGATTAAAGTGGTATGTACGTCTTATGTAACTTATTGGTTCTGTAACAATTTATATAAAGATGTTAATAAACAATAATTATTGATTCAGACTACGAAATATTTGAAAGGAGAGCAGGGTCCAGTAGGACCTACAGGACCAACGGGAGCCCCCGGAATTCCGGTAAATTGATTTTTTATTGTTAAAACGTAAAGTCAAAACAATGTTTTATAAACTATATTATATCATCGTTTATCATTATAAATGACTAGCTGTTGCTCGCGACTTTGTCGGCGTGAAATTTAAAAAATAGTAAAAGTGTAGCCCATGTTACTCTATGATAACATAGCATTTTAATGGTGCACAATTTTTTGAAATAGGTCCAGTAGTTTCAGAGTTATTATAATACATACAAAAATCCAAAAATACAAATCTTTCCTATTTATAATATTAGTATAGATTTACGAATGGGCCGGCACGCCCGGTGTAATACCACAACCACACAGAAGACAGGCGTGAAATGGAAGCAATTCCGTGTTTCGTCTGATGAGTGTGGTGCCGGAGGCCTAATTTAAGTCCCTTTCCCTTTACCACCCTTTTCTTATAAAGAGAGGATGGGAAGGGGAAGTGGATTTGACGGTGGAGGAGATGCATAGGAAGGGGAAATATCCTCTTTATATGCGTCTCCTCCTCCGTCGTATAAGGGTAGGCAACGCATCTGCAATTGCGGATGTCTATGGGCAGCGGTCGCTTCGCCATTTTGGCGGATTCAGGTGGCCGCTTGCTCGTTTGCCACCTTATGTTATAATAAAAAATAGTATAGATTAAGAAGAAAATTATCCGCATAGTTTTAAGTATAGTAACGTAATAGTAACTGAAGAAACTGTATGTATGTTTTAGAAAAAGTACATCAAAATAATTGAGTCCGAAATTTTCACTGAAATGTAACTATTTCGTTAATATATGTAAATAATATTTAATAGAACATTCCAGTTATTTCAAAGGAAACTTATGGAAACTACTTGGAAATACACATAAGGAAAAACATAGGTTTTAAGCCTGGAGTTGTGGTTAACCGTATTGTTTTATTAAATTCAATTAAAAAATAATTTAGGGTACAAATGGGAAGAACGGGGAGAGAGGACCACCTGGGCTACCGGGATCTCCAGGAGTTTATATACCAACTTTTGATTCAGACGGTGAGTGAAAATAACTATATACGCATCGTTAAAATTAGAGACCTACCAACCTTTCGGTACTGGCACAATTTCGAACAAAAATCTAGCCGAAACTTTCAGCTCTCCAGAAACTAGAGTGTTCGTAAATTTTCGTGTGTTGCCACGGGTCAATTCTAATCGAAATCTAATTATTAATAAAAACAAAATAACTTTATTTTTGTACAAAATTTATGTACATTTTTATAAATGCAGTAAATTTCAATATAAAATCGTAATTTTAAATGTGTTTTTTCAAGTTTCGGTTTCGGCTGAAACAGAAAGCATGGCCAAAAGTTCGATTTCGTTTTCGGTTTTGGCTGAAAGACCAGGTTAGACACTAGTTAAAACCGAACTAACCTTCTGCCTGTCTACCTTATGCCTGTTTCACACGTCCGGTCAGGTAGATCGATACACAGTGCAGTACTATACAGCTCAGTCCACTAATTAACAATCATCCAAAATCTAGTTTGCAATTTTATTAATTAACTACTTGCTTTTACATCTTTCCAGATGACATGGGTGATATTGCTTTAGGTGACAAAGGAAAGCCTCTAACTGGACTTTGTAGCGAGCATCCATTTGTTCAGGCTGAAGTCGAAAAAAACAGTAAATATTTATATTATTCAAATCTATTACTTTCTCACTATTTGGTGCTTTAAATTTGTATTGTGGAAGAGAATCTCCAATACAATAATAGGGATATTTAAAACTTGACTCAATAAATATCAGATACTTAGTTTTGAGTGCTACTGAACATAGTGTTGTTCTATGATCCGGATCTACAGTACAGTAGATCATTAAAGCGATCAGAGGACATCGGGATTTCACTTGATGTTAAGTTAATAAAAATATCACCTCTAGAGATACAGGAAATACTTATTAATATTAGGTTTTAAACGAATTTTATCCAAACGTAAAATGTAGTAAAACTATTGAAGATGATAACAGAGACACAATTTTAGATGTATGGAATAGCAGCACATACCGTGCCAACCCTCCGTATTGGATAGGGGCAAATGGATGATGAACAGACACAATTTTAGTTACAAACCGCATGAGTTTATATTATAATCTTGTGTTACAGAACAATTTTGGATGAAAAAACAAAATCCTTTCTTAGTCACGTGTCCAAAAGACGGTTGGACATGTATTCAAATTACGGGAAATTCTTTTCAAACTAACTATACGAATAAAGACAGACAATTCTGGTTAAGTGAACAAAAATTTAATGTTACGGATTTTTACGGGGTAGGTTTTTACATTTGTTTTTACAAATTTACTTTAGAATCCAAAACCTTTACAGTGGACGCACATCTTTGGCTAAACTATCGTACAACTGTTGTGCGATTGTAGATTGTTTTGCAGCCAATTCTACTGTTTAGTTGCACAACTAAAAATTGAGTAGTGTGCGCACCTCGATATATGCTCATAGGAATCAAAGCAAGACTAAATTTGTGTGATTGTTTCAGAAGTGAGCACGCTCTCATTCATTTTTGTAACGTTAATTGTGTTACAAGTAATCAGTTTTGTCTAATTTTATTTTCCAGTTATCATCAGATCAAATATCATTTTTACAATCGAAAGCGGGTTCTGCGCGGCAGAAAATTAGATACAATTGCACCAACTCTTTTGTTTTACCTGAAGATAGAGAAAGGTCTTTACAAATCCTTTTATGGAATGATGTCTT
>NW_013526915.1:1312588-1314038 GCF_000836215.1 Papilio polytes | reverse complement strand
GAATAGTTTTATTTGGCATGGATGTAATAATCTAAAATCCGTTATATTTACGGGGCTATCCTTTCAGATTTATTACACCCATTTATTATACGGTATCCGGAAACCTTCAAATTTATAGCTTACTTTTGGATCATGGTGGTCTAAATAAAATATTTAACATGAAGACACATTACAGACTTAACGAAGGTGAAAAAAAAAAGTTTTGGAATCGAATTTTGGAAATCTTAGTCCAGGATTCAATATCCATTTTTTTTACATTTTAGGAATAGGTTTTTTCAATTACACACACATTTGTATGGCGTTAGATAACTCCTTAATTTTAAAGGCTGTCTGAAATCGCTGTACTGCATGATGTATTGTTTATTATTAGCAAAACAGTTGGAAATCCATTAAATTAAATAGCTTGTGGAAATTATATAGAAAACATTTCATAACAATCGTTGATTCTGTGCAGTATTTTTGACACGTCTGTCAGTCGTTCTTATTCGAAAAGAAATTAAAAAAGACCGGTAATAGATATCGTATATGCTTTGGGCTGTATTTTAGACATGAAGATAAACAATTATGAATAATCATACTAGTTAATTATTCATATTATAAATGCGAAAGTTTAGATGGATGATGTTTGTTAGAGTTTGTAGCCTAAACGACTTAACGGATTTCGATGAAATTTAGCACAGATGTAGAGGATACTCTGGAGGAACACATAGGCTACCCGCTTTTTTTTAACCCACGCAAACGGAGTCGCGGCCCAAAGCTAGTGTATGATAACTTATAAATTTCCCAACGGATCATCTTATTGTTAGGCTCGAGTTTACTTTCTGCGCGGAGTCGAGCTCAGTCTGACGCGTCTTCCGTCGGGGTTGGACGCGATCGTACTCGTAGTTTTCACTTGAACTTTTCTTTGCCCGACGACATTGGCTTATGTTTTTAATTATGTAAAAGAAAAAACTCGAGTTTCGAATCAAAGTACAATTGAGTTGCAAATAATTTTATGTTGAAGTAATATTTAAATAAATTTAGTATTTTAATCTTAAAAAGTGGCTTTGCTGTTATATGGTTTATACATAAGTCGTATATTTTAGATTATTATTTGTGACAGAAATAAATTAAAAATTACTGGTTTACATAAAATGAATTTTAAAATATCCTAATAATTAAGGTAATAGTTAATTCTTTATTATCATTCTTATTTATGGTGGAAACATAATCTAATTTTGTAATTTATTAACTCCTTTAACATTTTCTAAAAACGATTTTGTGAGTGTTTAAATTGTATTTAGAGTTTGTGTTTTATAATTAAAAATGTTATTCAAATAAATAATAATTTCAGAGGCGATACAAATAGTTAGAGTATTATGAAGGTAAGATAACCTTTTAATTATTTTATTTAACAATTAAAAACGAAATTAATGAATCCCACGGGAACCGTAATTATTCCCGGGATAAA
>NW_013526915.1:1309958-1312462 GCF_000836215.1 Papilio polytes | reverse complement strand
TTCCAGACTATCCTCTACATCTATACCAAATTTCATCGAAATACGTTCAGCCGTTTAGGCTACAAACTCTAACAAACATCCATCCATCCATATAAACTTTAGCATTTATAATATTAGTATGATAGTATAGTATAGTATGATATGATATGATGTAATTTTTTTTTATTTTAATCCAATAAAATACTTTAAATTTTTTGCAATTCAATTATGTTAAAGTATATTAGGTTAAATAAATTTACATAGAGAAAGGGAATGTGTCTTATAGGCATTTCCAATTAGACCTGACCTTTATCATACGAAGACATAATTCACGCATACAAATTATATTGAAACAAACTATCAACAGAGGGCTGAAAATTATACAGAGTTAAGAACGAATAGAGTTGGCATGGTCTATAAATTAAATTAATATGTTTGTATTATTAAAATAAACACAATTAAGTTATGTCTACATATTTACAATCAACATTCAAAGTTAAATCATTACGATAAGTAGTTACATAAAACATCGTAACCATGACCTAAATATTTATATTGCTAGTTTAAATTTCGTATGGGTTGACTTAACAAATAAACATCTCTTTGAATTAGCTGAGTACATTACACAACTTAATTATGCTTCATTGGTTAGAAATAGGCGTTAGCATACTCAATATATCCAAAGAAGCCTTAAGAATGCTTAATATGTAACCGTGTAAACCTTCTATGTTATGCTTAAAGTAATCTTATTATATTAGAGTAGAACAATGTTAATCGATAGTAAAACGTGCCTCTAGTAGCTGCTCTGTGATGCTTATAGGACGACAGACATATTTGACCCGGTGAAAGTGATAAATTTCACACCACATGATGCCTACGAGAAAACAGTGGTAGAGCCCGCTTTAACATCTTCGCACGAATGATCCGGCTCACCCGGTGAAATACCACAACCATACAGAAGAAAGGTATCAAGTGGGAGCAATTCCGTGTTTCGTCTGATGAGTGTGGTGCCGGAGGACCAACTTTAGTCCCTTTTCTTTCCCACCCTTTTTCTCTTAAGAACAGGTTGGGAAGGGAACATGGATTTGACGGCGGAGACGCATAGAAGGGAAACATCTTTATGTGCATCTCCTCTCCCGTCGATTAAGGGTAGGCAACGCTTCTGCTATTGCGAATGTCTATGGGCAGTGGTCGCTTTGCCATTTTGGAGAATTCAGGTGGCCGCTTGCTCGTTTGCCATGCCATAATATAAAAAAAGAGTATAGTTCAACAAGCATTTTGTGATAAAATGGATATCGGACAGTGTGCATCTTTACACTTAAGTTTGCCCCATTAACTTTGTAACTTCTAATATACACTATGTTCTGACAGTTTTAACTTGAGAGTCGAACTGTTCAATTAAGACTGTGCAGTTCAACTGATTCTGATCTATCTATTATTTTTGTAGACGTCAACTGCACTCATACTGATGTTACATTTATCTCTTCATACTGTTGATGAGGGGCAAGCTGTAGATCCAAGTAAGTAACAATAAGTAAATTTTCTCGAATTCATAATTAAAATTAGCTATCAACTAGAAACATGAATCATCATCTCCCCTGCCTTATCCTACTCCCGTAGGGTCGGCGCACCGGGTTTTCGTCCTCCAAAGCATTCTATCATCCGTCATCTCAGTCATCACTCCCTTCTTGATCATGTCACCTTTCACGCAATCCATCCATCTCTTTCTAGGTCTACCTCTACCGATGTACCCCTCCACATTCATAACTAATATCCTTCTTGTCACATGCGATTCATCCCTTCTCAGAACATGCCCATACCACTCTAACCTTTTACTCCTTATTTTCTCAACCACTGGGGCTACTCTCAAACTTCCTCTAATATACTCATTCAGAAACATGAATCCACATTCAATTAGACTTATAATTAAATTAGACTTAAAATATTAGACTAGCTGTTCCCGTGCGACTTTATCCGCATTAAATTATGAAAAAATTATTTTATTATTTAAATGTGTCAAATTATCAATTGCAAATATCATGACATGATGACAAACCATGGCAACCTTGCTTCCTCGCTGTTGGCACGAACTTATGGTCTCTTTCCCACATTAGGGTCTATATCCAAAATATTTACTCCCTTAGTTTAATGGCGTGAAAATATATAGCCTAGAGTGTGAGGTAAGTGTAGGGCTTTTCATTGAAAAAAGAATTATTTAAAAATATGCTGTAATTGCCAACATCTTAGGCAACAAAGAAGTGTGTTTACGCTTTATATAATAGTTTAGATTTACTTGAGAAAATACGGTTTCAATACTTGTAAACCTAAGCTTCAAGGAATGTGGATTCACAACTTACATATATTGCTTTCACCTTTACATGTACACGGGTTTTATGAAGATTAGTAATAGCGCGCGCCTTTGACTAAACTATCATACAACTGTTTAGTCGAGCTTTGGTTCCTATAAGCTTATATGAAGGAGCGCACACTACTCAATTTTTAGTTGTGCAACTAAACAGTTAAAT
>NW_013526915.1:1303095-1309450 GCF_000836215.1 Papilio polytes | reverse complement strand
GCTTTTCATTAAAAAAAGAATTATTCAAAAACATGCTGTAATTGCTGACATCTTAGGCAACAAAGAAGTGTGTGTTTACGCTTTATTATAACAGTATAGATAAATTAATAATTGTTATTAATGGTAATTATAAAAATATTGAATGTTGAAACTTGATTAAACACAGTGTAATTAGAGTGACACTAGAAACTTTCTTTCAGTCTTATGAAACGAGGCAGCAACAATTATAACTTTGTGTAGAAGTTAAAGGAAGTTGAGAAATTGTTCGTGACTGTTGTCTATGTTTTTTTCGTTATTTGACTTTTAACTTTTTCTTACAACTTAGATCCTTTGTGCAACTTTTAACCGAGTTGTTGTTAAATAATTTTTTAGAAGGAATATTAATTTAAATGTTAAGAAAGAAATTGATGTTTCACATTTTTGCCATAAAATTGTTCAGTGTAGTTTAATGCATTTGACCTCTTTGTAGCAAAGGAGTTTGTTCACTATTTAAGAGGTCGTGCTGGATTTTAATGCGTAAAAAATGAATTAAAACGCCTATGACGCGCGGGAAACAAAAGATATAACAGTAAGAGCCGTAAAAATAATTCGTAAACAATATTCTTGTAAATTATCATTTGTTAAGCTATCTGTATCTATATCCAATATTAATTAACAATTTCTATTAATTTAGGTTGTCGCTGTATACGGTATACTTCAACATATGGCAAGGAGAGGGGCACATTTAGCAGTCCTGACTACCCCAAACCTTACTCCGCGCACGCGGCGTGTTATATGTACACATTCATAGCTGGACCTCATCAAATTGTCGAGTTATTTTTCACCGATTTCGATATTTATAAAGAAAATCTTGAGTAAGTAAAAAAAAGTAGTTGCACTTGAATTAATCCAGAGATATTTTAAAACAAACATGCCAAATGCATTTATGTAGAAACTATGTACGTAACTTTTATACATAAGCGACACCAACAAATCTTTCATTTAGAAATGTTTGAGCGAATGCCGCTTAGCTTGAATTTGCACAACAGAAAAGCTTTTTTGCTACAAACACGTTCTATTTCAGTCGGCTTTTAGCAACTTCAAAGAAAAAATGTAACCAAAATGATTTGAAAATGTTTCGCAAACTGTGATTTATTTTTTGAACGCAATGTTTTGTAAAATGCAGCGGCTTTTGCATAATTTTGAACTTTGTTTTTGTATAATGTCACAAGTAATCTTATTGCTGTTCTTTATCCTTAGTTGCTAGATTCAGTTTTGTTAAGGTTTTATTAACTCCCTTCTAACCTATAACATCTTTCAGGAATATCATCTTACTTTTGTAGCCAGCTACCTTCAAAACTTTCTTATTTATGTGATCAACAATTACCCTTATGCCATGCTTTCTTTCTTGTTTATTTATTTCCATATTTGTAGTTGTACACGAGGTGACTTCGTGAAGGTATATTCAGAAGTCGGTGTTCACGGACCTGGTCCTCCCGTTATAACTGAGTACACGATGTGGTCACGTGTACTCTGCGGGAACAGGGCGGACGCACCTCCGGCGCTATACTCACATGGACCAGTGCTCATACTCGAACTGAACGTTGGAGGTAAAGCAACAAATGCTACCGGATTTATTGGCACGTTTAAATTTATAGACAGAAGTAAGTGATAATATTCTCCCTTACAGTCCATTGTAAAGCATGCAAATAATTCATTTTTGTATCAATCAATTCTCTTATCCAGGAAACTTTGAAACCGATGGTGTCCATGTTCAAGATACTTGGTGTGATTACGTGTTTGATTCGAATTCAAATAAATTAGCATATGGTCGGCTGTACAGCCCGAGATATCCCTCGAGCTATCCTAACAATATAAGATGCAACTATCATTTTAATGCAAGGTAATTTACATTAAATAATAATAAAAAAAACATACCAAGGTCACCTACCTTTCTAGGTAATTTATCGAATCCACCAACCCAGAAGATGTTGAAGAATACAAACCTTTCCTCTTTATAATATTAATATAGATATTAATTAATAATTCTGTTCTTACAATATTCATCAACACAATAAAAGTTAGTCTACTTCTCCGAGTTTTCATATATTCAAAAAATCTCAACAAAATTATTTAAAATAGACATACTTACAATAAGAAAAATATGTTTCAGGAAAAATGAAAGAATTAAATTGGTATTTGAAGAATTGTTTTTGCAAAAAGGCGATGAGAGGTAACGTACAGTCCAATGGTACAATATTTATTAGTATAAATTTCTTTGAAACCTATGTTTTATTTTTAATTTCAGTTGTCTTAACCGTGCTGATGTAATCAAAGTATATGACGGACGTTCCTCCACCGCACCAGTGTTGTCAATTCTTTGCAATGAAGTCGTTGGTAATTCCATAATTTTATTAAAAATATAGGTGCGAATGTTTGGATGTACGTATATATGTTATCGCTTAACTCTAGATAGGCTGGACGGATTTCAACAAAGTTGGAATAGAGGTTGTAGTCAGTTGTTTTGTTTTATTTACATTTGAAACAACATATATTTCAGGTTACGAAATCTTATCAACTGGCCACGAACTTTTAGTGCAGTTTACAGCAAATTCAAACATTCCTGGACAAGGATTTAAGGCGAGATATCAATTCCAGATGGAAGACAATGAAAATGAAGGTTTAGTAAAATTATTGAAAACAAATTTAGTTTGTATAAATACATTCCATAGACAAACCATCGAGAAAACTTTAACTCAAGCAATCTCTCTAACACCAGCCATAATGCATGCTTGTGGCTGGTGTCAGAATATAATCTTTTTTTGTTCTAGATTCTTTAAAAGCCAGTATAGATGACTCTGGTTCTTCATTCGGTCCAGCAGTGAGCGCAGCAAGTGAGTTTTGTTATAACAAATCATTTTCTGCCAATTTTAACATTAGTACAATACAATAAGATGAAATAATTAAGTAAATCGTGCTCTCAGTATGAAATGACATTTTCACCATTACTTCTTCAATCAGTTTTTTGAGCTAAAATGAAATGCTTTTTAGATATTTCGGATAGCAATTGCTTGTTAGATTTTAAATAATAACAAAGTCGTATAACAAATTCATAATTTCAGCATCTTCCTGCCATCAAATATTTAGAAGCGATAAAAGCAAAAACGGTTCATTCACCTCACCAAAGTATCCTTTGTCGTATTTACCGAATACGCAATGTCACTATGATTTCCTCGGCAAAGGACGAGAGAGGGTACGATTAGTGTTTGAGGACTTTAGTTTGCAAAAAGTGACAGGACATATAATGGAGTAAGTAATCTATTAAACTACATCATAGGTTATGTTACTCAAAAATAAGTACACTCCCATACAATGCTTATTTAAAATACTTTTTTTTGCACAGATTATTTAGATTTAGAGGGCGCACAACTGCTATGTAATTGTCGATAGTCGATTGTTTCGCATGCCATTCAACTGTTTAGTTGCACAACTAAAAATCGAGTGTGTACACCGCCGTATATGCTCACAGGAATCAAAGGACGACTAAACAGTTGGGCGGTATTTTAGACAATTGTGTGTCCGCTCTTATTATACGAAATATTAAAGACATTCTTTCTGTTACAGTTGTGATAGTACAGATTCAATAGACATATTTTTATACGTTGAAGGTCGATTAGAGAAAATGGTTTCTCTTTGTAGGAACGATTTACCAAAACCTATCATGTCAAACGGTCCTAAGTTATCGATGGTATTCAGAGGACTTCATTCATCTGGAAATAGCAGAGGATTTAAAATATCTTACGCATTTGTTACAGGTATTGTACATTTTTGTTACAAATTTTATTTCGTCCTAATATTATAAATTCGAAAGTTTAGATGGTTGGATGTTTGTTAGAGTTTGTCGAGTTTGTCTGTTAAACTGCTGAACGGATCTCGATGAAATTTGGCATAGATGTAGAGCATAGTCTGGAAGAATACATAGAGTAATTACTTTTGTGTTTTTTTAATTCACGCGGACGGAGTTGTGAGCGAAAGTTAGTTATACAATGAAATCACTGTATGAATCTGTATATCTATTTTAACAACATAATATTCAAACACTTGGCTATTAAGAGTTCTCTAAAGTATTAAGTCAAAGATCATTTTGACTTGGAGTTTAACTAAAAAAATACTTGCAACATTTAGCTCCATGGTACACAATGAGGCAATTAACTGATTTTATCTCTTTTTTACAAAGATTACGCGCTGAAGTCTGGACAGCAGCTTCTGGAATTCCCATGCGCTTTTGTATTCAATAGCAGTGAAAGAAGCAGAGGATTTATCACATCTCCCAATTATCCTGGCATCTATCCTCGCGACACTGAATGTAATTACTTCTTCTATGGCAATAGAGACGAGAGAGTCCGACTTCATTTCACACATTTCGATATTGAGGGAGTTATTCCGTGAGTATTTTTTTGTTTATTGCAAGCAAAATAAAATTAATAAATAACCTAGTCGAATACTAATTAGATTTGTTCTAAAACGTCATTACTGTGACTTTTTGGTAGTGAGTTTTAAGTTTTTCTATCAACAAATCTGATAATAAGTACGCTTCAAACTTAATCGTAGTTAACTATTGTGTAAATTATAAAAATTACAATTTAACAATTGCTCGGTAAAGTTATATTTAGAATCGGAAAATAATTTTATCTTCTTGTAAAGCATCGTGCAAACCAAATTCTAACGTTCAGATTTAACGAGCTGTAATTATAACAACATTTGTTACAGATGTAAGGCAGTATCTGCGAGTGACTACATACAATTCTCAAGTCAGATGGTCGATGTAGAGAGCCCGAGGTACTGCGGGCAATTAAACGAACTTCATTTTACTTCGAAGAATAATTTTCTTAAACTAACATTTAAGTCCAACGACCGTCTTGACGCCACGGGATTTCATGCGGATTATATTTTCTTGAGAGATTCAGAAATGCATAGTATGACAATGCCTGAATTTGCGGACAATGGTAAGATTTAAAATGATGTTATTAACCTATCTTAATAATATTATAAACGCAAAAGTTTAAATGTATAGATGTTTGTTAGAGTTTGTAGCCTCTACTGCTAAACGGATTTCGATTAAATTTGTCACAGATGTAGAGGATACTCTGAAAGAGCTCATAGGCTACTTCATTTTTCTTTATTCTACGCAGATAAAGTCATGGGCAAAAGCTAATAAATCATAAATTAGATATTTCTATTACTGCTAAAAATCATATTTAAAAAAATACATAAAAGAATCTCTTTAAAATGATATATTTTTGTTTCACAGGTGCGACAACATTAATTCCAATCTTGTTATGGCAAATAATTTTAATAAAATTTATTAATATAGTTTTACAATATGGTGACAATATGTTTGAGAATTTGAAGTTTTAAAATTAAATAAATTAATTTTTACATAACTTTATTGTGTTTTAATTCAAATAAAAAACATAAAAGGTCAACATTATTGATCAAGTGGTGTTAATTTAAAAGTTTAGTTTCTTGTAAAAATAAACTGTTGAAAAAATACTAAATCAGGTCAATATTTCACGTAACGGTTCCTTCTACACCATTACCTGCATCGGTGACCCAAAATGATTATGCGATTTACAGGCCTATTACCTGTGGGTAAAAATAGCAAGCTTTCCACTAAATCCATTTTAAGGAAAAGATGTAATTTGAGTTTTACTCGTATTATAAAAACGGAACGTATTTACACAAACAATATTGAACATTTGTCACGTGTATGCAATTTTTGACCAACATTTATATCAATACTCAAAGTAGAGAGTTTCATTTGCACCAAAAGGTTTCCGATTTAACGTAGTATTTGTTACATATAATATTATTAACTACTCTGAGTTACTTCAAGATATAATTCACGATATCTAAATAAAAACTTAACCTGATTTTAAAATCTAAACATTAAACGAAGGGTTTAATTGTTTTTGTAACCAAATTGTAATTAAATTGTTTTGTATGTATCGGAAAAACTCAAAAACTACTGGGCCGATTTTAAAAATTCTTTCACCGTTAGAAAGATAATTTTCTATGAATAACATTGGCTATATTTTTTTAATTACACGCGGTCGAAGTCGCGAGCAAAAGCTAGTACAAAACAATTCGGCTCCCGCATATTAATGAAACAGAGTATAATTAAGGAAGTTTAACAAGATATAACAGAATGAACACAGTAAGCTATCATCACGTCATATCGCCCCATAAGTCTTCTCAAAACGTTTGGGAAGATTTATGAACGACTAATTTTAGCCCGCCTTCGTTCCTTTATGGATACAAAAGGCATGCCCATCCCCGAACAGTTTGGTTTCCGCGCCAAGCATTCATGCACTCA
>NW_013526915.1:1289627-1301593 GCF_000836215.1 Papilio polytes | reverse complement strand
TCATAAAGTGCTTCGTCGAAACTTAAACTTAACCCAACAGGGATGAATAGTTTCCAACTTCAAAGTCAGATTGCAGCTCTCAAATAATTAAGACAGATTCCTACTGCCTCAATGCACTTACAGTCAAGTTGGGTAATCGTATTGATGGCTACGATATACAAAGACCGAAGAATTTATAAATGGATTGTGTGAAAGAGGATATACTTAAGAAGGGAATGAATTTAGATGTGACTGATAGAGATATATGGAAGCGCACAGTGTGCCGTTGAAGGTCATACTACTATATATTATTTTTTTATTTAAATAGCAAAGAACAGTTGCAATTTGTTTTACAAAAAAGGGAAAGAACGGTTAAAGTTTACAAAGAAAGTTGCTTATAATACAGAAAATCGTTACAATTCGCTCGACGATACTCCCTACTTGTGTTGCCGTATGTAATAATATTAAATTCCATTATTAGAAGACTAATTCAAGAAGTAAATGAGAACCTTCCGCAATTAAAAGAAAAACAACATCTACAAATTAACAAGGTTACGGAATGCATTTCCCACGATCCCGCTCAAACAAATTAGTTCAATTCTTAAGTAACAGTTTGTTTCACGTGAGAAAACGGACGAAAACGTTTGATTAAAAAACTTTTCTTATATTCGGCTTTTGTTTCGAATAAATCGTAAGCTCCAACGTTGTAAAGGCTTATTTTTACATTCTTTTGATACTGTTTTACTGTTTTAGGGTGGTTTATTAACGGTTGTTATTTATGAGTTTTAGTCTCTCCTACACATCCTTTTATGTTGATGTTAGCAAGCCTTAAGGCTCATTTTCACTGGCTTAGTATAAATTAAAAGAAGCATTGAACGTGACAATGTCCAAGTATTAATGTTTTAATATGTTTTTTATTAGAATGTATAAGAGCTGGTGTACACTTTTGACTAAACTATCGCACAAAACTTTTGCGATTGTCGATTTTTTCATAACCAATACAACTGTTTAGTGGCACAACTAAAAATAGAGTAGTGTCCACATAAGGTTATAGGAATCAAAGCAAAGTTTCAAGTGTGCTCACGCTCTTACTATCCAGTCTTGTCTGGAAATTGAAAGAGTAACGCTTCTCAGATCAGACAAAAACAAAAGCATATATGACTAAACTTTAACGGATTGTTTGTCATAAGATTTGTTTTGTCTGGAAAGTTTGGAAATGAAATGTGATTATTATCTACGTGTAACGAATGTTAGTGTGTTTATGTTGAAGTTGAAATATTATATTACAAATAAAACAACTGACTGTCGTAAAAATTTACAACAAAGTTACGGAGAGATTTTTTTATAACTATTGGACAGTAAAATTGATGCAGGTTCTTTTACGATGTAGCCAAAGAGTATCATGAATATCATGAAAACCTATACTTTAAGTATGAAAAAATATTACGTACAAAGTACATCGGTCTGACAAAGGAGCAAATTCCTAAACATTATCACCAGCTATAACGTCCCCATCGAGGGGCTCGGAGCCTTCCCTAAGTTAGGATGACTAGGCCATAGTCAACCACGCTGGCTCATTGCGGGTTGGTTAACTTCACAAATATCCTCAAATTTCTTCGCCGATATATGTAGGTTGCATCACGATGTTTTCCATCACCTTAAGAACGTCGGGTAAAAAATCGAAAATCACATTGGTACATGGCGGGATTCAAACCTAAGACCTGTAGATTACAAGTCAAGTGCTTAAACGACTGAGACACCGCCGTTATTGTACATATTTAAAGGGACTAATAAATGTATATATCCTATATATATTTATATAGGATTTTCTTTTCAAGTGTACGAAACTCTTATCTTCCATTTGTTATCCTTTCAATATCCGTTAC
The DNA here is from genome assembly GCF_000836215.1 of Papilio polytes. Classification (NCBI taxonomy): domain Eukaryota; kingdom Metazoa; phylum Arthropoda; class Insecta; order Lepidoptera; family Papilionidae; genus Papilio; species Papilio polytes. Next base: position 1,299,728 of record NW_013526915.1, on the reverse strand, counting down.
ACGTTTCTGATAACTTTTCCTTTTTTATCCGATCAATATTTGACAGAATTAAATATAAACTACCAGATAATTTAAGAGCTCAATAAATTGTTATGTACAAATGGTGGAAAACATTTCGTAAATTTGATGCGACAACAAAAGACCCAGCGCCAGTGTCGTTTTTTCAATGGCTTTTAAACATTGATTGAGATGAAATCCATTAGCAAATTGGATGTCCACAAACCTGAAGTTTTACTAAATAAAGAACAAAACGCACCAACCTTGATCTTTAATTTATTTAATATGTTTTAACAAGACAAAAATGTTTTTTATTTCCAGTAAATAATGGTTAGATCTAGAAACAGAGAAACTGCAAGTATAGTACTTGTATAGGTATTTCGACTTCAGATTTTATTTAATATCTTAAAAGTAAATAAAACATTCAAACAAACACCATAGTACCAACATTTCAATCAAATATATACGTAACTCCTAAAGTTACTTGTTCTCGTTTGTGGTTAAAAGCTCAGAGCTATCGTAAAGATAAATGGAGCTTTCATCGGAGATTTATGTATATTGAGCTATATTTAAAGCCATTCCTGTATTTACCAGTTACATTTCTATAGGGAAGTAAATTACAAGCACGATATCATTAAAAGGTATAACTAAATAACAGTCATGTTACATTTTAATTCTTTATTTATTTGTAATCTTTGAATCTCGTCACTAAAGCATATGAAAATTTTATATCATTGTTAACGTTTGTCAAATTAGCAAATGTCAAAATGACATGACATAATAAACTTTAGCAATCTTGCTTCCTTGATGTTGGCAGCAACTTATGGTCTCTTTTCCACATTAGGGTTTTTATCTAAAATATTTACGCCCTAAGTTTAATGGCGTGAAAATATAGCCTAAAGCGTGACGTAGGTGTAGGGCTTTTAATTAAAAAAAAAACATTCAAAAATATGCTGTAATTGCTGATATCTTAGGCAACAAAGAAGTGTGTGTTTACACTTTATTATAATACTAGCTGTTCCCGTGCGACTTCATCCGCATTGAAAAATGTTTACCCCCTTTATTTAGTGGCGTGAAAATATATAGCCTAAAGCGTGTCGTAGGTGTAGGGCTTTTTATTAAAAAAAATATTCAAAAATATGCTGTAATTGCTGACATCTTAGGCAACAAAGAAGTGTGTGTTTACGCTTTATGATAATAGTATAGATATAAATACTGCGGACTTTTATAAAAGTGAACATTATTAAAAATGTTCGGGTCATTGAATAAAGATGATGGGGCGATGTAAATTGATAGACAATCGCAAAACAACGTTTCTCGTTTTACGCAACAGTAAATTCTGGGGGCTACTGTCTTAAGCAAATCAAATATAAATGAAAGATTCCCGTTTTACTTTTAATATAAAATACAATTTCATAGAAAATTATTATATCTTCATTCCCTATTTCGTAGTACAATAAAATATTTCATTAAACTTTAACAAAGGGCCCATTGACATAATCAAATCTTACAAAATGAAATCAAATCAAAATAGATTGATTAGCAAAAATTCACATTTTGAATTTCATGGTAAGAAAAATATGCTTTGATAAGAAAAAGATAACAAGTAATCTGTTGATGATTTAAAAAATTTACAAAAAATAAAACCCAAAAATTATCGAAACTTGTATACGTCTTCGGTCTCAAAAACAAGTATCCTTCTGAATAGGCGTTATTAACAAATTTTTGATACCTAATGTCTATAAAAGTTTCTGTATATAAATGTATTCATACTAGTATTTATGCATCTGACTGTACAGAACAACGCATAAGCCTACTACAAGATAAATCGATGATTTGGTTAAGGCCCCTGGACTACAGTGAATTGCAATTTCATGGTATCTATTCCTGGTGTGGCGTTTGTCTTTAGATAAATATTTTGGCGGGAAATACACTAAACCAGTGGTGATAATTAATTCTGAGCGAGTGATTTTTGCAAATACAAATATAAAACAATCTTTTTCGTTATCTTTAAAAAATAGAGATAGTAATACGAATAAGTCTTACAGCAATGGAACCGTACTATTATACTTGTTGCATTATTATGATAACACAGTGTATAGAATTCCAAAATGTATTGAACGTAGCTTCATTTTACAACCAAATATGAAACTTATAAAAGCTCCCCAAAAGGACACATTAAGAAGTTTCGAGAAAAAGCATGAAAAATTATGGCAATTTATCTTAAAGATACCTTTCTATGGGTCGTCACAATGATGAATAACGCTATTTATAATGCTTTCACAATTTAACCTCGAACTTGGGACTAAAATAATAAAAAATGCAAAATAAAATCCATACAAATATTGAGGGGTAATTGATTAAAATTTTAGCAAAAGGAACTTTAAAGTCAAGTAATATATACGGACTTAATTACTCTTTTCGTAAATAACATTATTTTTAAAAGTGATTTGCAAAGCGCCAATAACGGTTTAGGGTACGGACTACCCATCTTGCGGTCGAGGGTTCGAATCCCGCTATTCGACTATTGTCACAATTTTTAACTAGCACAAGCCTAGAGCTTAGTTGTAATGCTCAAAGACATATTAGTAAACTAGCTTTCGCCTGCGAAGACGTTCGCGTGGAATTATAAAAAAAAATGGGTAGCCTATGTGTTCTTCCAGAATATGCTCTACATCTAAGCCAAATATTATCGAGATCCGTTCAGCCGTTTAGGCTACAAACTCTAACAAACATCCATCCATCCAAACTTTCGAATTTACAATATCAGTAAGAATTACAAGAATCTAGTAACATTTGTTATTTAAAAAAAATGAAAAGCAAAGAAGCAAGCGCATTAATTTCTTAAAGGCCGGCAGCGTATCTGGTGCTGGTTTTCACTGTCGTCGATCCTCGCTGTTTCCACTGCTCTATTGACCCTTCTCTTACAAAATACATACTGCGTATCAATGTTTTCAAATTACTAACACTAGAATTGGCTCATTCTTGCATCTTCATACTGTATTTATGTTCCTTTCTTTTATAAAACCAATAAAAATACGTATCGTTTGCCGGACGTGATAAATTTTACTTTAATGGGTCATTTGGGATATATTGTTTAAATTTTTCTGTTTAAATCATCCCGTTGACATCAATAATACACGAATGGGAGCTATTATCACTTTTAGCACCTCATATTTATGAAACATTATTTACACAAAATTTATTTTTTGTTACTCGGTAAATATATTACGCTAAAAGCGGATTATATTTGAGGCAAATCAAAGGAGAGCCCAATTTGCAAGCACTGCTTACAACTGTTATTTGTATAATTGTGAGTTCACAAGTTTTATGTAGTACTATGTATTTAAGGTTCTTAAATACGAAAGAAATTAGATAAATCTTATTAATATTTTAAGCGAAAGTTTAGATGGATGGATGTTTGTTAGTGTTTGTAACCTAAACGGCTGAACGGATCTCGATGAAATTTGGCATGATTGTAGAGGATTGTCTGGAAGAACACATAGGCTACTTACTTTTATTAATTCCGCGCAAACGGAGTCGCGGGCGAAAGCTAGTATTAAATACTTTTCCTGTTTAGAATAGAATAAAATATAAAATTCAGAATTAGGAGTATTTGGAGTCGAATACTTTTTCACTTACTCCTGAATAATTTATTTTACAATTAAATTATATCTTACATCTAATCAAGACCATTTTACGAGATTTCATTATTCCGAAAATCCTTTAGGAAGTCCTGAATAAACATAATTAAACATGGGTAAATGCGTTTCCGGAAATTTTTCTACCGTGTTATAATTTAATGATTTATATTGTAAGGGTTTATTTACCTATACCTACGTCCCTGGAATACCTTCCCTAAATTTCGGAATAAATACAGCAGTCATTATAGAGCGATTACGCTCAGGGAAATTTGAGAATGTTTAATATTTTACACATGCATTGCCGTTCCCCCGAACCTTGTGCGGGCGTCATTAAAATGTAATTCGAGAGGTACACCCGTAACGTACACCACTAGAAAGTTTGTTTCAACCTTTTTGTATAAAAATATTGTATAATTTGTTGTACAAAAATGTTTAAAAAACGTATAATTGTAAACGGTATACTTAGATCACTATTTCTATCAGTAAGTCAGGTTTATACTCATTTATAAAATATAATTCGAATAAACAGTGCAATTTGAATAAATAATTTATCGATAATGAGAGCGCACACCCGAAACTATATAACTATAGCAAAACTGTTTAGTCTTGCTTAGATTCCTATGAGATTATATGAAGATGCGCACACTATTTGATTTTTAGTTGTACAACTAAACGGTTGAATTGGCTGCCAAACAATCGACAATCGCATACCAGTTGTGCGATAGTTTAGTAAAAGGTATGCGTCCGCTCTAATACTCGTACTATAAAGAAACAAGATTTAGTTGTTTGTATGGAAGTCTCGAAACATAAACGGATTTTAAAAATCCTTTCGCCATTAGAAGGCTAAGTAACATAGGCAATTTTTATCAAAGGGAAGATAATGGAATAGAAGAGATATCAGACGTATATATTCATTGTCACACAGATGAACCTGGAACGTATCGTTATTCTTACAAATATTATGAAAGAAAGTATAGATGGATGTTTGTTAGAGTTTGTAGCTTAAACGGCTGAACGGATCTTAATGAAATTTAGCATAGACGTAGACATTCTGGAAGAACATACAGGCTACTCAATTTTTTTTAATTTCACAAGAACGAAAAATAGATAAATCTTTGTAATGAAATCCAAAAAAAGGATACATTACAAAATAAACTTTTCAATTTTCTTACGTTACATTCGAGATGTATACTTTAGGCTTTACGATGTCTCGTACCATCTTAATAATTGAAGGGATGCCCTTTTGCCGGCGTGCCTGTACCCGACTTAACTATTCCCATATGAACAATGCTGTGTAATGTATAATTCTACTTAATGTACCTGTTTTCGGGCACAGATTATTTTAAATATCAAAATTACTTATGCATTATCATTTATTACAACAATTTTTCAATCTTAGTACTATATAAAATGTAAGTTTAATTTACTAACCAATAGATGGCGCTATAAGTAAATATTATCATTAATATTTTTCTTAAAATGGCATCGAAGAATATAAATTTCTATTAAAATTAGTAAATTTCAAGCATTAAGTCTTAAATAAATCTATCACAGTATAATACATTTTAAAGGCAATATGTTAGAGTTATGTAAATTATTGCATTTTAGGTTATAAAAGCTTTCCTTTGTTTTACAACAACGTACATAATAACCGTCAGTTTCCACTACGATAAAAGACATTCAAAAATGTATTGCTATTTCAATTCTTTCAAGGGGAATGAAAAGGACAGTGATATATTTTTGTTAGTGTTTCAACAGTGTGAGCCCACGGTTCAGTTTTGTTATAACTCACTTAGATCCTAATGCACTCCCGTAAAAGTTTTGCGGCGAACTAAACCTCCGTGTGGAATAGAGTTCCAAACTTAAATCAAATGAAAAAGTTTTTATCTTGTTCTACTGAACCTCCAACACGCTCCTGTGTTACTAAAAATTGTGTTTCATAACTTTACAGACTATACTAGTTGATTGTAAATTCAACTAGACAAGTTATACTTATACTTTGATTATATTGTAGTCCTAAGTAAAACATAAAATACGAAATGTTAGCAGAATCATCATATTCAACATTTATTAAATTAGTTAGTGTAAAGATAACGAAGACGATTGCTTAATCATTTTAATACTAATATTGTAAATGCGAAAATTTAGATGGATGGATGTTTGATAGAGTTTGTAGACAAAATGGCTGAACAGATTTCGATAAAATTTAATATAAATGTAAAGGAAAGTCTGAAAAATGATTACTTAAGCGATTTAAGTAATCATTTTTAAAAAAATATTACTAATTTTTTAGTATCTACGAAATGTCTTTTTATTTATTAAGTCTATTAAACTATGAGAATTGTAATAATTTTGTTACTTAAAAAATAGATAGAATGATACATTTTTAATTTATAACGAAATGATAAAAAAATATTGTACCTATAAAGCTATATTTAAAGGACTCTACAAATAATCGCTTTCGTTTTCTTCAATATAAAGAATAACCTCTTCGCAGCGGAATTTTCCGGAAAACGACCTAAGCTTTTAACAGCTGTTGATATTCTAAGATTTATTTCTTTACTTGTTTTTATTTTCTCTCAGTCGCTTTCGGACGACCTTTATAAAACAGAAATCTACGAATTTTTGACTTCTTGTCAAGATTATTTTCTCAAATATGTGCAAAACTTTCTCCTTTGATCTAAACTACAAATTAGAGCAGACTTATTTATTTAATTGCTTTCGCCCGCGACTCCGTCAAGGTTGAATTAAAAAAAAAAGCAATAGTCTGTAGTTAAGCGCCAATAGCCTAATGGTTTGAGGGACGGACTAGCGATCTCCCGGTAAAGGATTCGAATCCCAACATTCGACTATTGTCGTGAATCATTTCCTAGCAGAAGCCTAGAGCTTTGTTGGAGTGGTTAAAGCATAAAGTAATTTAACAAAAATCTACTAACATTTTCTAAAAAAATAAGTAAACAAAAATACATGTTCTTCGAGACTATGGTCTACATCTTTTTCGCATAACATCGAGATCTGTTCAGGCGTTTAGGCGACAAACTCTAACAAATACCATCATATCATAATAGTAAGAAGTAAGATTCGTTATTTAAGAAGTAAAGTATTCGATATCGTCCTCTAATGACAAAACTATTGGAATGCAAAGATTAACTTGTCTCCAACATATCCCTAACCCGTTGATGTCATGATTCTCTTGTTAATCGAATGTCAAATACATACGTAAACTATAGAACTAGGTTACGATATCTTATTACTAGCTATTGCCCGTTACTTTATCGGCAAGGAATTAAAAAAAGGTCGTTGCCTTTGTGTTCTTTGGATATGATAAAATTAAGAACATATGTAACGTATTATAAAACTGGTGTTTTTTTTTAAATTTTGTAACTTAGAGAAAGAAGTACATTTCTTTAAAGTAACTGATATACTTAATACTTAAATTAAAAGTAATATTTACACAGATGTTCAAACAGTTCTTAGTGAATTAGTAATACACATTGAAAGGCGGCCTTCGAAAGACGATCTAAGATAACATCAAAAGAAGCCTTGACAACCGTATTTAGATAATTGGGTGTTTAGAAGTAAGGACTCATTGAAGTCTGATAATACATTTCTAAAATGTTATTTAAAACAAATTAAAATGAATTCAAAACTCATTTATAAGGATTCGCGAACTAAAAATCTAATAAAATTCTAATTTATTATTCATCTTTCTTAATTCATAAAGATTTAGAGCGTGCGCACACCTATAATTAAACTAACCCACAATTGTTTTGTTTCGCTTTGATTCCTAGGAGCTTATATGGTGGTGCGATTACTCGATTGTTAGTTGAGCAACTAAACAGTTGAATATGCCTCGAAACAATTGACAATCGCACAACTGTTGTGCGATTGTCAATTGTTTCGTCGTCATCGTCGTCAATTGTTTCAAAAAGTCACGCACGTACGTGTCATCATGCTCTTTATAATATTAGTATAAATTTATAAACAAAATTTAAAGCGACTTTTTTTAAGAGTTATGATGTGATTTTCTTAAATTAATCCAATTTAAAAGCGTCCCGGAGTTCTAGTTAAAAGGAACTGGCTGTCAAAACTCCGTCATAGATAATTACTGGAAGTTCCTACTTTAATTAACTTAGTTAAAGCCGTCAAATATTTGGTAGTACTTTGCGTTGGCGTTGACAGAACATTATTACCTGCGGAAGATGGCGTAAATTAAATTTACAATGTTAAATAATTTACGTAAGAAATGAGCAGTCATTATACTTGCCTTTTTCCTGTTTCCTGTTATTCTTTGTTTACCTATAGGTAACTTCTAAATATCTTTATTGATTCTTAAATGATTTTATACAAATGTATTGTGTATTATTCGCTCTATTGGTTTCCTTTTAGCAAAATCAGTAAGTTTGTGCCTTGTGTTTTTTATGTGTGGTAATAAATGTCTTTATTTCTATACTAATAATAAATACAATATGTAATACTAATCCAAGATCATAATTATACCTAAAGTTATTGGTTAATTATAATTGTCTCTTATGACTCTACAATTTTAAGGATAATTTATTACTCTAATTGTATGTATTGTATTTTGACATTAATTTTATAATTTGCAATGGTTTCAATTTATATTACAAGATTTGACCAAGAGTAGGTTACACGCGTTTAAATAAATACATGTTCACAACAATTTTCTTCACAAAATTATCTTTTTTTTTTGCTTCCCTATAGTTAACCCTACGATAAAAGCATTGGCTTTCAATATTTAAGTGATAGATACCTTACTTAATATTTTTTCGCTTTATCTAGTGAAACGTGGAAATTTTATGAAAATCGCTCTATGCTCCTAAATAATTCAAGACGGGGCTCCAAGCCGGCGTCCAACTTTACTATTCCCTTATGTGTTGTATTTACAGAATAATGTATAGTACTCTTGTGTACATAAACACAGATTATTTTTGAAGTAAGACGTTTTACAAAAACGTCTTACTTCTTACGGCTTAAGAGATTTTTGAATTTAATTATTTGACAAAGTTTTTGAATATTTAAGTAATTATCTAATAATAATTTTCTTTATAGAAGTAAGACAACGTAACAGTTAGTACACAAAAGGATAAGATGATAAAATGAGATTAGATTCCTATAAAATGTGTCATTTCCTATCCTCTCTCAACAGTGGTAGAGCCCGCTTTAACATCTTCGCACGAATGGGCCGGCTCGCCCGGTATAATACCACGACCACACAGAAGACAGGCGTGAAGTGGAAGCAATTCCGCGTTTCGTCTGATGAGTGTGGTGCCGGAGGCCCAATTTTAGTCCCTTACCCGTCCCACCTTTTTCTTTAAGAAAAGGATGGATGGGAAAGTGGATTTGACGGTGGAGGAGATGCATAGGAAGGGGCAATATCCTCTTTATGTGCGTGTCCTCCTCCGTCGGATAAGGGTAAGCAACGCATCTGCAATTGCGGATTTTTATGGGCAGCAGTCGCTTCACCGCTTTGGCGGATTTAGGTGGCCGCTTGCTCATTTGCCACCGTTTTGTATAAAAAAAAATCTTACTTCTTAGTTCTTACTAATCTTACTTCTTACTAATGTTAAAAATGCGAAAGTTTAGATGGATGGATAGATGTTTGTTAGAGTTTGTAGCCTAAACTGCTGAACGGACCTCGATGAAATTTGGCATGAATGTAGATGACAGTCTGAAAAAACACATAGGGTAATTATTTTTGTTTTTTTTTTTTAATTCCATGCAATCGGAATCTCGAAAGCTATTAATAAATAAAGTGGAAAATAAGCAAGCGGCAACTATGCGCCAAAAATAATTAAGTGACCTTTTTCATACACATCTGCCTTTGCAGATGAATTGCCTATTTTTAATCGACAGAAGAGGGAAAGCTAAGAAAAGAAATCCCTTCCATAAATGTCCACTTCTCTTCCTTCCATCCCTTCATATCTCAACAGGGCTAATTGATTTTAAATTTTAGTAATGCCTTTTCAATAAGCACAACTTAACAGCACGGCCTTAGTGTGCTTAAGCAAAATATTTTATTTAAAATGTCGAGTAAAATGATATTTCAAAGCTTCTTAAGCTCTTGCGAAACAGTAAAGCTAAAACTTCACAGCTTTTAACTTTTTAAGTCCACTCCGACGCTAATCCAGTTATTTTCTATATTAACCGAATTTTATAAAATTTGTAAACTAAGACAGCTTGCCAAAGCCACGTGGAAAGAACCGAAATATACAACTACATAACATTTTCCTGCAATTTTTAAATAGGGGACTGTTAATTAAACCCGAGGCCTAATTTTAGTCCCTTTCTCTTTCCATCCTTTTCTTATGAGGGAAGGATGGGAAGGAATGGATTTGACGGTGGAGGACGCATAGGAAGGGGAAATATCCTCTTTATGTGCGTCTCCTCCGTCAGTTAAGGGTAGGCAACGCATCTGCAATTGCGGATGTTTATGGGC
>NW_013526915.1:1263977-1288714 GCF_000836215.1 Papilio polytes | reverse complement strand
GATGTTTGATTGAATTTGTAGCCTAAATGGTTGATCGAATCCTGATGAAATTTGGCATAAATACTTTTTTAAATTCCACTCGGTCGAAGTCGCGAGCGAAAATTAGTTTCAAATAAAAAAGAAGAAAACATACGAGTGCCATGCAGTAGCGGCAATTAGGCCTGGGCCTACAATATATCACAGGGGACAGGTTGGTATGACAGCGTTGACGGTGAAACGGTTTTAATGACCACATTTTAAAACTTTACCTCACCTCAGGCAATTAAATATTGTTTTTTATTTACATTTATTTTGTATAAAAACCTCTTAAACTATTACTTGTAACCTTTCTAACACATTCGATGAGTTTGTGATTCTACCAATGTATTTGTACAGTGAAAAAATTAAATTTGCTTCCCACTTAGATTAGATTATCGTAACAGTCACCGAGCAAAAAGAGGGAATAAACAAACTAATAATATGGAAAAGTAGCTTGCATACCAGTTCATAAGACAGTGCGTGTCAGTATCAAATTTCGTAACCCACGGCGATCCCTCAGTCATAGCTTTTGCCTATATCTGGCACGTGCAAAACACTTGCATGTACATTATTATTCAAATGACATTTTATTGAAGGGGTGTGAAATAAATGTCCCCAACGACATGTATACATTTTATTCGGAAGACAAAGACTGGGAGCTAAAGTTTAACAACGATTCCTCCAGATCCATTCTACTGGGGAAATAAAACTCTGAAAATCAGATTACTGCAGGATAGCCGCTCTACGCCACGGCTTCTAATATCCGTAGATATTTTTCCAATTTCCTCCTCTTAGCTTTGTTTTATTTCTAAAGTCTTCAGTCGTGTTTTGTGAAACTTTGATCTGGCCATCGTTTATACTTCGATGTTATTGCTTTGTGCTGTTTTCTTGTTAAGTTACGTGAATTCTTATTCACGTTTTTTGTTTGTATTTCATAATAAAGGGGAATACAATTATCAGCATCGATCGACATTGTCTTTTTCAGTGGAATCGCTTCCAATTTTTTCTTGTCTGTGACATTCTCTTGGCTTGTTTAAATTACACTATGTCTACTTTTAAGAGGAGGTCAAATATTAGCCCCTTTCCGTTCCTACCATTTTCTTATACGAAAAGAAAGGAAAGCGGATTTGACGGTGGAATAAACCCAGAGGAAGGGGAAATGTCCTCTTTATATGAGTCACCTTCTCCGTTGATTGAGGGTAGGCAACGCATCTGCCATTGCGGATGTATTTGGGTAGCGATTGCTTCGCTATCTTGGCGAATTCAGATGGCCGCTCGCTCGTTTGCCACCTTATAATAAAAAAATGATAGTGGACAAAATAAATTCAACAGTTTAGGTTATAAAAGTCAGAATCGACAGACTTTATAAATATCTGAGTAATATATCAGATAGTTACAAGTCACATCGTATGAAGATCTAAACGACTTTGTTTTGAAACAGTTACTAGATTCGCAGACGTCGCGTCTTCTAATTAAGATGTAATTTTAGTTCCATTGAACTTGATATTTCGACGTAGATTAAATTCTATCTACAGTCTAGGTTTTAGAGTGATAGTGCCCGCTTTAACATCTTAACACAAATGGGCCGGCACGCCCGGAGTAATACCATGACCACATAGAAGACAGACTTGAAATGGGAGCAATTCCGTGTTTCGTTTGATGAGTGTAGTGCCGGAGGCCTAATTTAAGTCCCGTGTGTGTGTCCTTTATGGAAAGTGTCCTCTTTACGTTCGTCTTCTCCTCCGTCGGATAAGGGTAAGCAACGCATCTGCAATTATGGAAGTCTGTGGGCAGCAGTCGCTTCGCGATATTGGCGGATTCAGGTGGCCGATTGCTTGTTGTTGCAAAATGTTGTTTTTTGTAACATTAGATAGCAAACGAGCAAGCGGTCACCTGAATCCGGCAAAATGGCAAAGCCACCGCTGCCCATAGACATCTGCAATTGCAGTTGCGTTGCCTACCCTTATCTGACGGAGGAGGAGACGCACATAAGGAGGATATTTCCTCTTCCTATGCATCTCCATCATTAAATCCACTTCCCCTTCCCATCCTCTCATATGAAAAGGGTGGTAAAGAGAAGAGGCTTAAAATAGGCCTCCGGCACCACACTCATCAGACGAAACACGGAATTGGTTCCATTTCACGCCTGTCTTATGTGTGGTCGTGGTATTACACCGGGCGTGCCGGCCCTGCAGTGCTAAGATGTTAAAGCGGGCACTACCACTGTTAAATGTTATTGTTTATTGCTAAAACATACTTATACCTGATTAAAATTACTCTCCCTACAGTCGGGCAAAATGATTTTTCCCCTATTTCGAATGAAATGGGAATAGATAATCTAAATGGAATAAACCATAAACCACTTCTATCATACTTTACAAAACTCTTTAATGTGCCTGCATTAAAGCATTAGCAATATAATTTATTTACAAAGTCAGATCCTAAGCCTAATGGAGTCTCTCGTAATGAATTAAAAATGACTGCGCACGCCGTAAGTTGGATATGTTAAGGTCATGTAATTAGTGCGACATTATATTCTGAATTAAGGAAAAATTATACCCTAAACTACATTAGCATCTGATTTAAGCTAGGCCTAGAGGAGGCAGTAACTTTATTCGGTCTTTTTAGACGTAATTTTCATTTACATTTCACATTTTTCGATTCTCTAGGTAAGGAGGACAGCTGCACTCAGGATCGTTTCAAGGAGTTAAAAAGATACTTAGTAAATATTAAATTTGTCTTCACATAAAATTTGAATTCCACAAATACAAAGAAATAGACCTACTCGTATATTTGTATTATAATAGCATCTTTTGGGTATATACCTTTGTTATTGTGACATTTCTAATTTAAAAAAAGGAAAACACTCGTGTAAAAATATCATTAGGCAAAATGTACCTCGGCCGGGCCATTACTTAACATTATTATGTAATGGCGGTTATTTACAAAAGAAAATGTTCGTTGAAGCAAACGAAATATCCTTTTAATGAAAGCTTTGTCGTGAATATTATTCGTATAAAAAGAATACTTAATTAAAATCATAAAAAGGCTTTTGAATTACGCAAAATTTTCGAATGAATTAAACGAATGCAAACGGTTTACATGGATTTTTATTCGAAAAGATATAATAGGTAGGGAAAGTGCTTTGCATGAATTGAATATGAAAACCTATACATCTCTATTTCCTACTCGTATTTCAATGGTAGAAATGCATTTATGAACCTTAAGGTGGCTACTGACCGAGGTTATGTGGTATAGAGTTACGACGATGCATACCGTACAAAGTGTTACGGGGATACCAGCGAGCATGATTCGCTCGATGCGAACGTTACACCTCGTAACGTTAGTCAGTACACACCTTTATAGTTTTGAGTTGTGATTGGATGATGCATACCACATTACACCAAGAATATGATAAAAAAACACCAATGACTTCTACGTCCGAATTAAATTTAAATTGTTCTCGTTCCAATTTCGGACTTAAAATTCAATTTAACCCACATCCTATTCTAAAATAGATTCTATTAAATTATTTTCAGAGTTTGTTTTACATTGATCGTGTTGAAATTTCTGAGGGCCCGGTCGTAATTCAAGTAAGCAAGTTTAGATAAGCTCCGCTGCCGTCTGCTAAGTCCGAACACCCGTATTTCTATGGATTATCTAGTATCAGCTTTGCCACACTATTTCTAGGATAAAAGCTATTTATTTCGTGAGTATGGGTAACTTTTTGTATACGTCAAATATTAAATCTTTATCCAGTTTTTTTGCTTTAGCTATAAATATTTTTTTGTACTAAGTATTTAATTTACTACATTCCTTCAGAGGCGATCAATAAGACAATAATATTTAAGTTTCTTTTCATAATAGTGCTTTATGGTTTATAATTTTTAGTAGTTGTGTTGTTTTTACGCTGTTTGTAAGTGTTAACTTACAAGGAGTCATAGCTTCATATAATCAAGTTTAATGAAAATAACTCAATAAAATACCTGGAACTAAAATAAACAACATATAAAATAATTACATTTCTGTAATGTTATAGTCAATAAATTAATTAAATATTAAAATAAAACTAATTTAAACATTGCAACATAACCGTAAATTGAATCTTGTTGGTGTGCTTTAGAGTCCATTTTCCATAAACGACAGATGCTGTGCTTTTGACCGTAATTCAAGTCAGCAAGTTTAGATAAGACCCTAACCGTTAGGACTCAACGCCCCTACTTTTAGTAGATTATCTTTTATGTCAGATATACTTCCTTGTACTCTTAATTCAAGCATTTATTACATCAACGCTCTATCGGACATAATGTACAACAATTACCACACGATACGTTACGAAAATGTCCTTGTAAATGTAAACATTTGTGATAGGTCCTCTGGGTGTTGATTCACGCTATGACTATTATTAAAATCGTAATTAAACAGGACAATTTTATGTTTAAACTATTATAAAAAATGATAAAGCAATCTTAAAACAAACTTAATGGCGAGTTATTTTTAGATAAATACTTTTACAAATAAAGCAAATTGTTAAGCGGCTTATCATCTTTTTGATAAGACCGTAAACCTTTTTTAACGAAGCTTTGTTATATGAAATCTATTATTTTATTTATAATTATTTTTCCATACATTGTTATTTGCTTGATAACGTTATAAAATTGAATTCATAGAATAAAAAAAAAAAACAAATAATATATAATTAACTTGGTAAAATCCCGTCATATTCAATTAGACAAGTCTAGTTATTACCAACTATTTTGCTATATTGTACTCACTGCATATATTTTCCTTGTTCTTGTGTACAAATATGAGATCACATCTAAATTATCTAACACTCAATGCTTATTATAAACGATATATAAACACAATTGTTGAATTTTATAATCAGTCTGTGAATAACAACGACATAAGTCTGTATCAACGATGAGTTCGTACGTTTTTATTTCTGTTATCCTCATGGCAATAATTGGAATGATCGTTGCATCTCCTGTTGATGAAAAGAAGCCGTTTGGTAAGTTTGTCTATTCTATCCTAAATTGATTGGTAGTTATGCGGATAGATACTTATGAAAGATTATTAAAATAAGTCAAATAGAAATCTTTGACTGAAAAAAAAAACAATGTTTTAAGAACTTAGTAGTTCAGTTCGTAATTCTTGCCATTATATTACGATTTGATTGAATTTTTTGACCGACTCAAAAGAAGGAGGTACTCGATTCGTCTGTATTTTTTTTTACGTGTTTTACGGCAGAACTCGGCCGCTAATGGACCGATTTTGATAATTCTTTTTTTATCTGAATGGTAGTGCTTGTAGGTAGGTCCCATTTTTTGTTTGATTTAGTCGTATATTATTAGCTCGTACATATACCTATCTAAAAGGCCTCGACTATTGCATTAGACCGCGATGGTCTGATGCGGATTGACGTTTTGTCGTCTTGCACGAACTTCTTATAACAAAGTAGCTTTAGAGAAGAATTTTATGTATTACTAAGTTTTACAGTAATTGTAAAATAAAATTTACTATTCGCAGATTGTCCGGCAAATGAAAAGTACTATAAATGTTCTCTGGAGGTTTGTTACAAGAAATGTGACAATTTGTTCAACCCACCTCCTTGTCCTTCGATAGCTGCTAATTGTTATCAACCGTCTTGTGAATGCGTTGACGGCTACTTAAGAGATTCCAATGGGATTTGTGTCACCGAGGAACAATGTAGGACACAGTTTTCGTCCGCCCACTATTCACTTTGTAAAATGGCGAAAACAAAAATACAATATCCATCAAAATGTTAAAATTGTATTATCGAAATAAATGAGTTTTTTTATTTGAAAAGCAATCAGAAAGTTTTTTTTTATTATTTTCAACAAGCCCGTTAAATTACTCTGTACCTTAGAGTAATATTTTGTTAACATTAACGTATCGTGCAAATTGACTCGACTTCACTCATGGTGTTGAGTCAAGTCTTACAATTATTTCAAGTTCAAAATGTAAGTATTACTTAGTATTTAACAGAAAATACGCTTCAAATCCCTACTGCCTAAAATCATCTTAACTTAAGCGGAAAACCGGAAAATAATCCACAGTACTGGGTGAAATATTAATAAGGCAATCTCAATTGCCTTGGACGTGGCCACAGACTTATGAATATAACATACCTCGCTAAGCCTGGCTAGGCACGCAATAAAATAAATAAAAACTGCGCATCTGAAATACCGCAGAGACATTTTTGAAGTCGTTACATAAGTTTACAAATAAATAAAGAACATTTAATAATTTGGATTAATGTAAAAATTATAAAGTTCGTCATCGTACCCTTTATCCCAAGAAGGTCGACACGGTTATTATACCTTCTTATAACCATCTGTCGTCACATCCTCTCTTATGCAATGTTTACTGTATATAATCTTCTACTTTTACCAGTACAAATACAAACATCAAGTAACTGAAATGACGTCATATATCTTGTAGATACTTTTAAACGTAAATTAACTATCAAACCCTAATATCAGGAACGAGGTAGTCCTTATTTGAATACTCCCGGAATGCTTTTAAAAGTCCTACGCAAATAGAATTACCCAAAGAAGTAATAGTAAACATTCATATTTGATTCCGAGCACTCAACAAATAATGTAGTTGTTTGTCTCATTTGTATATTTCATTGAGTACGGTTTCGTATTACGAAATCAATGCTTACATCGTATCTATACTAATATTATAAAGAGGAAAGATTTGTATTTTTGTATGTATTAAAATAACTCAAAAACTACTAGGCCAATTTTAAAATGCTTTTACCTATAGAAAGGTAATTTATCTGTGAGTAACATAGGAGTATATACAACGCGGGCGAAGCGAGCAACAGCTAGTTGTATATATTATCGTAATTGCATATCTGTCCTGAGATTAAATTAAAAATCATTTGTATTATGCCTTTTTCGAGGGATGTCAAAGGTAGTGTAGACGTAAATTTATATTTGATACGATATTAACAAAAAATCTGGAAATGAAATGTTTTATATTAGTCAGCTTTAATTTCATATTTCTGCTTAAAATTTCTATGTATATTATTCGAAATGCTCTCCATTAACAAAAAAAAAGTTATTTTATTAAAATTTATAAAAGGTTTCGTAGGTTTTATGTTGTTTTAGGTATTCCAGTAGTTAATTGGTGTCGGATCACACGGGATTGGTTTCTTCTTTGCTGTAATAGAAAACATTTTTAAAAACAAAAATCTCAATATGATCATACACAATTCCAAAGCAAGCTTGCAGTTTTGTTTCCATTCAATCAAAAAATATTATATCCTAATCGTACCTACATGCTAGGAATTAACTCAATGCTACTTACGGCATTTGTTGACTGGAACACAAATTTTATCTTTATTCCTGTACGTGTTGTTTTTGCACACACACTTCGGTTGGCAATTTAAAACGAATGTATTACACGGCACCGCTGGTTTACCAGCGTCTTCGCATTTCTCTTGCAGGCAATCGGATGGACAAGAGTCCCAAACTTCATTAGGTCTTGTACAATTCACGGGAGCTAGAAATTCAGAAGATTTTATAATTAAACTAAGGACTAGACTTCGGCCTACGAGACACAGACTTCTGGGTGTCCGTGGTATTGCAGCGGTCGAGCGAGCTATTCGAGTAGCAGTTAAAATTACTGCGGACTACGATACTTATATATTACTAAATTTTTCAAAACATGTTACTTACGACACTCGGATGCGAGGATACATTGTCTGTCATCAATACTTTTCCTTCTGTAGTTTAGATTGCAAACACATCCCGAAGGACACCGATATGGGAGAGAACAGTTGTAGTTAGGAGGCGAATCATCTTTAGGACAATAATTGTAGGAACATCTGTTGCTACAGCTTGAAAATGTTGCATTCTTTCCACAAGGATTACCACCTGTAATATAATTAATATTTAAATTAAAAAGATACATGAACGTGTTGTACAATATCTTGAACATGAACAAAACTAATGAAACAAACCTTTACACTCATCTGGTGGTATACAACGTCCATTCAGCTCGGGCAAGATGAATCCCTCTTTGCATTTACATCCAACATCCAGACAGGCCTTTCTACAGAGAATTTCATTAGGACCCGAGCAAGTAGAAGGGCACGGCGGCGGGCACTGAGTCACCAAAGCATTGATGTCGCCATTGCAGCCTAAATCCGCTAAAATTTCAAACAATCATAAAATTTCAGTTGTACAGATGTCAATAGGAAATATACCAGATGTAAACTATGGAAGAAGAATCAAAATTTCGACTGTATTACATTTAAAAAAAGTCGTCATAGTTTACACAGTTACTTACATGGACATTCCTCGATTTTCACACATTCACCGTGTCTATCTAGCAGAATATACCCCGGCTTGCATTTACAACCGTTTTCGTTCTCGGATACTTCTTGAGAAGAACAATTCTTCGGATTAGGTTTGGCGCATGTACGTCTACATTCAGGTGGAACATCACAAGTATTTGGAGCTATAGACAAAGAAAAATAAAAATAAAATCATAAATTGCTGATTTTATCACTAAGGGCGCGCCACTAAACAGTCGTTTGATAGTTTAGATAAAAATGTAGGTTTCACCATTCATATCATGTTGACAATGATGACTATTTCCAAGATGTTTGTCTTTATTCGAAAGATTAAACTCATGATATTTGAAATACTCACGGCAAGGTGTATCAGGAACACATTGTCCACTAGAATCTCTTGAGTAATTCTCTTTGCAGTCACATTTTGGTTTACAAACGCTTAGTTCAGTATCATCGTCATCAAATTTGCACGTTTCGACTTCATTCTCACCACACACAACAGGTGGAGTAGCTGCAAATAAAACAATCAATTTATCTTAAACTTTTCTAATTGTTAATTATATTCAACTAGCTATCGCCCGCGACTCCAATCGCGTGGAATTAAAGAAAAACTATAATAAGTAGCCCATGTTTTCTTCCTGACTTTCCCCTACATCTACGCTAAATTACATCGGGATCCGTTTAGCAGTTTAGGCTACAAACTAAGAAACATCCATCAATCTTTTTTTTTAAATAAGAAAAGGGGGCAACACACGATCGGCGTGAACACAGAGGTGGGCAACGACACCTATGGATATCCATTTCAATTTTCGCATTTATAATATTGCATTAAGCGTAGATCTAGGCATATGGTGGGTGAAATGTGGGATGAAAGATAAGTTAAGATCGTTTCAATCAGAAACATCTGAGCTTTTCTATACTGTATCTAGTTTACCTAACCTCAAAGCTGCTAAGATTTTTGTAAGGCAAGTCATAGTTCAGCTGTGGATGTTTTTAACTTTATAATGACCTCTATTCTAACTTCTAAAATTAGTATAGTATAGAACTACTTACGACATTGATCCACTGGTACACAAACATTATTTTTGTCTCTGTAAGTATTAGGCTTGCAGACACACCTCGGATCACAGTTTAATATAAGTGTGTAGCATATTGGAGTTTTTTTGCCTGCATTCTCACAACCTTCGTTTAGACAAGCTGAGGGACAGGAATCCCATACTTCGTTAGGTCTTGTACAGTTAACCGGAGCTAGATAAAAACACAGATATTACCTTTGTTATTGATTGTGCAATATTTTACCATACTAATATGGCAAAATTATGACACTAGCATGACGTCATCGGTTTTGGGCATCAACTTAAACTAACGTTTGCGATGAAAAAAATAGTTTCACTTACGACAGTCCGAGGCCAAGATACACTGGTCTTCAGTCATGCTCTTCTTCTTGTGGTTAAATCTGCAAACACAACCAGAACGACAAGGACTTGTTGCCGTACAGTTGTAATCTGGAGGCGAATCGTTTATAGGACAATAGTTGTATGGACATTTGTTAGTGCAAGTGGAAAATACTCCATTTCTACACGGATTACCACCTGTAAGAAAATTATATATAAATTAAATTTCGTTAAAAAAAGCTTGGATGGAACAAAGGAATGTTATTATAATATCGTTAGAACGCACACCTTTAACTAAACTAACGCACAAATGTTATGCGATTGTCGATTGTTTTGCAGCCCACTCGCTGTTTAGATGCACATGTAAAAGTCGAGTAGTGTGCGCACGTCCATATAAGCTCATAGAAATCAAAGCGAGACTAAGCAGTTGTGCGATAATATAGTTACAAGGGTTTGCACGCTCTTATACTACTACAGGAAAGGTTATGAACCACCTTTATCTCTCGCAAAAACATTCTTAAATAAAATTAAAAGCTATGATAAAAAATATACATCAACAAACCTGTGCAATTCTCTGGTTTAATGCAGAGTCCATTTAATTTAGACAAAATAAATCCATCCTTACATTTACAGCCGACGGGCAAACAACTCTTTTTACAAGGCGTTTCATTCGGTGAATCACATGTAGACGGACATGGAGGAGGGCATTTTGTAATTACAGCGTTACTATCTCCATTGCATCCCGTTTCCACTAAAATAAACAGAAAAGTAAGTCTACCAACTTTTGTACCATTCATGTATGGACCATTCATTCAACGAATTTATTTCATGTATCAAATAAGCCTACACTGTTTATTTAATTTAATGGACATCTTGTATTAAATACTAAGGATGTTCAATACATTTTTCTAGGTTTAAATAATATTCGTCTGTAAACTCCAGTAAAAAATAATATCTCACTTCACGTGGGCAAGTCAAACCAATTGGTAACATGTCGTGGCCTACTGTATGATTTATGTTATTCTATACTTACCAGGGCATTCCTCAATTCTGATACATTCTCCATTTTTGTCTGATAAAACATAACCTGGTTTACACTTGCAACCTTCCACGTTCTCAGTAGCAGCTTGATAAGGACAGTTCTTAGGATTCGGTTCGTCGCAAGTGGCTTTACATTTGTTAGAAATGTCACACTTCTTTGATGGAACTATAAGATGTACATAAGATATAAAGAAATTAAAGGCTCTATTGAGATTAAAACATACCGTTTTCTCTCTCACAATTGATATTAACATATGAACGAAAACGAAAACCTTGCACGCAACTAATGAACGAAAATAACTATTTGTATACAGTTTTAAAATAGTTACACATTTAGAAGATCAAATTAACTTAAAACTACTCATGTTAAAACGCAGTATTGCAAATATTCTGTTTTTAATACTGCTAAATCCAGAAATAGTTGTCCATACTCACAACATTCCGAAGCTGGTACGCAAATTCTCGAAGAGTTCCGATAGAATCCTTCTTTACAAGCACAACGCGGCTGACAGTTCGTCCGCGACGGCTTACACGCTGTGTTCGTTAACTTTAGGTCTTCGCAGTTCTCTTTTAAACACGACGTTGGACATGTGTTCCATTCCTCATTAGGTCGTGTGCATTTTACTGGTGCTAATAAAATTAAAAGAAAGGAAAATTTAGAATGATTCCTTAAATACTATGAAATATTACAATATCAATCTCATGCGTATGGTTTTTCTAATTAAATTAACGCTATTTATAAGCATCAGCAACTAGTAAATAGATTTTCTGTTTCTGTCCAATCTGTTCTAAAAGATGGCGCTTACAACGAAAAGACCAAGATGGTACACAATATCGATGATGAAGCGTATTTAAATTAACAGAGTACTAAATTAATGAATGGATTACATTTACTAGAAAGGTGCGAAGTAATAAAATAACACTTACGACACTCTTCAGCCAGTATACATTGTGGTTCTTTAATACTCTTCAATTTATAATTCAGTTTGCATGAACATCCCGAGCGACAGGGTCGAGGGGGATCACATATGATAATCCCCTGCCTGTCGTCTACGGGACAATAACTATTCGGACATTTCACATTACATGATGAAAACGTTGCGTTCTGCGAACATGGGGTACCTCCTGAAATAAATAAAATTATAGAAAGCTGAAGGGTCTTGCCACCAAGGTAACGTAACATATTCTTAAAAAAAAATTGCATGTTATACGAATTATTGCATGAAAAAAATAAACTGATACCATGAAAAGCATCACTTAGCTTTCAAAATAGCGATAAACAAAAAAAAGCTAACAGTAAAGGAAGTCTTCTATGTTTAAACATACCTGGACAGTCTACCGGTAAAATACATTCTCCCTTTGGTTTCGAAAGAATATATGAAGGCTTACATTGGCAGCTGTTGGAATTACATTTCGCTATACAGGATTGTGGATCAGGCGTCTGACAAGTAGATGGGCAGGACGAAGCGCAATCAACTAATGTTGCATTGCCACCACATGTAGGTGGTGCTGGAAATAAAATTTTATAAAAATGTTAAACCGAAAAACCATATTTTTGATAACGTTAATTGATTTAGCAAATAATGTACCTGGACAATCCTGTAGCAAAACACACTCTCCGTTTGGTGACAGGACATAACCGGGCTTACATTGGCAGGTTTCGTTAGGTTTACACACCGCTGCACATGGACCAGGTTTTGGCGATTCACAAGTGGGAGGACATGACGAAGCACAGTCTGTCTGTGTCGCGTTGCCGCCACAAGGTCGTGCTGAGAATTAATTCCTTTTTTTAACAATAAATTGTATTTCAAAGAATCTATTACTAAGCAATAGAATTATCACTACTTGCAGGTAAAAAAGTTTACACGCTATCGTTGAGAAAAAATATTAGTAGAAAAAGTACCTGGACAGTCTTCCGGCAAAATACAGTCACCGTTTGGTGACAGGACATAACTAGGCTTACATTGGCAGGTTACGTTAGGTTTACACACCGCTGCACAGGGACCAGGTTTTGGCGATTCACAAGTAGGAGGACATGACGAAGCGCAGTCTGTGAATGTCTTATTTCCACTACAAGGTGCTGTAAATAATATAATTAAACTTCTAGTTGTTCCTGTTTTATTATCATTAAGTATTTAAAAATACTTCAAAAACTATGTGGGTACAGAAAAATCTAAAAGCAATCGTTAAGTGAAGATATTATTAAAATACCTGGACAGTCTTTTAGTAGAATACAGTCTCCTTTTGGTGATAGGACATAAGAAGGTTTACATTTGCAATTTTTGTTAGGTTTACACACCGTTGCGCAGATGCCAGGTTTTGGAGCCTGACAAGTGGGAGGACACAATGAAGCGCAATCTGTGTGTGTCGCATTACCGCCACAAGGAGTTTGTGCTGCGAGTGATAAAATTTATCTTCCGTTAATTAGGTATACCTTTTGAAGTTTTTACTCATATTTTAATACTAATTAGTTATGATTCTAAAAATAACTATAATAAGAATTAAAACAACTGTTGATAAAAATACTATTAGAAAAAATACCTGGACAGTCTGCTGGCAAAATACAATCTCCTTTTGGTGACAAGACATAAGAAGGCTTGCACTGGCAGGTTACGTTAGCTTTACACACGGCTGCACATGGACCAGGTTTTGGTGATTCACAAGTGGGAGGACATGATGAAGCGCAGTCTGTGTATGTCTTATTTCCACCACAAGGTGCTGTGAATAATATAATTAAACTTCTAGTTGTTCCTGTTTTATTACCATTAAGTAATTAAAAATCATCAAAAGCTTTGTGGTGAAAGAAAAATCTAAAAGCAATCGTTCAATGAAGATATTAAAATACCTGGACAGTCTTTTGGTAGAATACAGTCTCCTTTTGGTGATAGGACATAAGAAGGTTTACATTTGCACTCTACGTTAGGTTTACATACCGCTGGGCAGATGCCTGGTTTTGGAGTCTGACAAGTGGGAGGGCATGATGATGCGCAGTCTGTGTGTGTCGCATTAGCGCCACAAGGAGTTGGTACTGCGAATAATTCAAACTTTACTAAACCCATAGAAATAAAAACCCAAAATGTATATGTTTGAATATCTATGAAGGTTCATACATTTTGAAGCTGAAATACTTACTTTTGGGGCATTTTTCTTTTGGAATACATTTCCCATTTGAATCTCGTGCATAGCCTTCTTTACAAATGCAATCGCGACGACAAGGGCCTGGCCTACAAAATCCTTTTGGCTTTCCACTGTCACATGAATCAGATGTGCACCGTGTTTTACAAATTATTGATACTTCATTCTCACTACATACAGGTGGTGGTGGGGCTTTAACAAAAGACATAGTTTTCCTCTAAACGTTAGAAATAAATCTCATTGTCCTAAAATGCAAAATTAAGAAAGCCCTGTGAAAAACATTATTAGAAAATACCTGGACAGTCCTCCGGCAAAATGCAGTTTCCGTTTGGTGATAAGACATAAGAAGGCATACACTGGCACGTGACATTTGGTTTACATAGGTCTATGCAAAATTCCGGTTTTGGAGTCTCACAGGTGGCAGGGCATGCCGAAGCACAGTCTGTTGATGTCGCATTGCCGCCACAAGGAGTCGGTGCTGTGAAGAAGATGCTAACATAATTTTGTGAAGACTTCATTTATGGCATTATTTTCATGATGTTAAAAATTGGAATATGTTGTACTTAAAACATTATTTATTTGACTAAAAATACGTACGTGGAGGACAATTGTCATTAAGGACACAATTTCCTTTAAAATCTCTGAGATGGTCCTTAATACAGTTACACCCAGGTTCACATTTGGTAACATTTGGGCAAATGCCATAGTCAGTGTATGAATTGTTACAAAATTGCGGTGGACATTTTATTTTGCACTTTGAATATTCTTCGTTGACTCCGCATTTAATAGGTGGTGGTGCGGCTACAAATTAATAAATCGATTTACAAGAATAACAAAAGATATAATAGTCTGAGAATAATTAGATATGAAAAATGTAAGGAACATATACTCACGGCATTTATCGACTGGCACACACACTTTATTTTTATCCCTATAGGTATTTGGTTTGCAAACACATTTTGGCTGGCAGTTAAGAACAAGAGTATTGCAAACCGATGGCTTTTTGCCAGCATCTTCACAATTTTCCTTCAAACAAGCAGACGGACAGGAGCTCCACACTTCGTTGGGTCTTGTGCAATTAACTGGAGCTGGAATTTTAAAATATATTTAACTATTCATAAATAGGCTTAATAAATAATACGACTACGTTTGGTTTATTGCATTAGTTTCCAAGTGCGTATACTGTAAACGGCTTGATTGGTTTCGTTCTTGCCCGGAGAGTATGGTCTTTGTAATTATTTTACGAAATGTTTAAGAAAACTTACGACAATCTGATGCAAGAATACATCGGTCTTCTACTATACTCTTTCTTCTGTGATTCAATTTACAAATACAACCAGCAGGGCATGGCGATTCCGGTAAGCAGTCGTAGCTCGTTGGGGAGTCGTCCTTTGGACAATAATTGTACGGACATCTGTTGCTGCAGCTTGAAAATGTTGCGTTTTTACCACAAGGATCACCACCTGGGAAAATGTATTAGCAAGAATGCACAAAAGATATCCCAAAATCATTTTTTATTGCCGGACTAAGAAAGTTATTATACACAGGCTGTTTAGCCGTTTATCTGTTCAGCTTGTAATCTTAATTATTTTTTTTTAAATGAAAGGTTCAATTCTTTTTCTTCCCCGGAATGTTAGTAGTAATTTGGGTCGGGTCTTAATTTTTTAAGTACAAACTAATGGTTTAACGTTAAAGGTGAAATGGCTTATAGTCTCACAAACCTGTGCAATTTTCCGGTTTTATACAAAGTCCGTTTAACTTGGACAATATGAATCCGTTTTTACATCTGCAACCAACGTCTAAACACATTTTCTTGCAGGGTGCGTCTCTTGGAGATTGACAAGTCGCTGGACAGGGAGGTGGGCAAGATGTAACTACAGCGTTAGGATCATTGTTACATCCTAATTGTTCTGAAAAGAAATGACAATGACGGTAGTAACATTTACAAGCAGTTCCATTTACAGCAGGTGCACACACAACTACCGCGATTGCCGATTATCGATATCATTTATTCATTATTTCTCTCATTATTTTACTTTCACCACTAAGAGGTTCTGCCCCTCTATACAAAGTAAAATTGCTTGTCGCTTATTTATTCCTACGATTTGACACCTTTTTTCTATTCTACTAGCGGTCGGAATTCTTGTGCACTATAAAAATAATACTTACGTGGACACTTTTCTATTTCTATGCAATCTCCATCCTTATCAGATAATATGAATCCTGGTTTACATTTACAGCCTTTTACATTTTCAGTTACCGTTTCATAAGAACAGTTTTCAGGGTTTGGTTGAGCACAAGTTCGTTTACACTCAGGTTTTACATCACAAGTCTCTTCTGGAACTGAAAAACAAAACAACATAAAAATCCTCAAATTGTTGTCGATTCTTTGGCTCATATACGTGGGTAGGACTAGTCGTGATAACTTGTTTGTACTTACAACATTGAGATGCAGGTACACAGATACGAGAATCATTTCTGTAAAATCCGTGTTTGCAGGCGCATCGTGGCTCGCAACCCCATGGTTTACAAGAAATATGACTTTCCTTCAAATCATAGCAGTTCTCTCGCAGACACGAGTTGGTACATGAATTCCATTCCTCATTAGGACGAGTGCATTTTAGTGGGGCTAGAAACAAAATTAACGGTGATTTTTTTTTTGTAATTCTAAGGAAACTTTATAACTAACTAGCTTTCGACTTGCGACTTTCTTCGCGTGGTATTAACGATTATTATTACTATACTATCCACTACATGTTTTCCAAATTTCATTGATCCGTTCAGCCGTTTAGGTTACAAAGACCAACAATCCTAAAGAAGAGATTCGATTTTCAATATAAAAATGGTACAAATTAAATGCTATATTTAAATTTTGTAAAATACCCTCAGTGTTCAATTTCTTGATCTTGGTTTGATACATAAAATCTTTAAAAATTACACAAAAGAAAGTTTGTAATTTTGTTTTGAACAAAACATAATCGCTCTTGTATCAGAGGTTTTAGCACATTATTACTTACGGCATTCCGAAGCTAGTATGCAACGAGGATCTTTCACACTTTTCCTTTTGTAATTCTGTTTACAGAAACATCCTGCGGGACATGGCCACGCTGGGTCACATATAAGAATCGCAAGACTATCATCAACCGGGCAGTAGTTGGTCGGACATCCTATATTGCAAGCAACAAAAGTCTCATTTTGAGGACAAGGGTTGCCACCTGAAATGAAACAAGCAATTATTTACTTAAATTGAATACAACCCTATTGAATATGCGATAGTGATACTCGTAAGCATCTATTTGTGGCTGAAAAAATACCATTGACGATTTCAGGAATATTAAAAAGTTGTTGAAGAGTAGTCGTTTTCTGGAAAAAAAGCCTAACTGACCACTAAGTTATGTTTGAAATCACATATTTTAATATTACCCGGACAGTCCTTTGGAAGAATGCATTCTCCTTTTGGTTTAGATAAGAGATATGAGGGGTTGCATCGACATCCTTTGGGTTCACATTTCTTGTTGCAAATCCCTTCGTTTGGAGATTTACAAGTTGCTGGACAGGCGTTAGGGCAGTCTACGTATGACGCATTTTGACCACATGTTGGCTCTGCAAACAATTTTAATTTAAAATTAAAATAAGGTTGACTAGCTTTTCATTTGTTTTTGGTCTATCTTGTAATTAAACCAATTTAGATGAAATTTCACTTTATTTGTAAATAAATAAGGTTGAATTCAATGGAAATGAGAAATTATAACAGAAATTAAACAATTTGTCCTTTACAAAGCTGTGATAACAGGTTTAATTGAGACGAATATGCATTTTATATCAACTTAAACGTTCGAAAATAAATCCATAGATAAAAGCGACATTATTAGACTGGACATTTGTAAATACAATTGTCAATTGAATTCAGTTATACACATTTTTATTGTTAGAAGTTGCTGGAAGTCTAGAACTAGCACTTATATCAGAAGATGAAGTATAAATCTAGTTTTAATAACTATGTTAAACAGGGGTTGTTATTAAATAAATGTTATTTGGGTAATAATAAAAAAAAGAATTCGTTTCGATATCTCTCATCGTATAACGTGTTATTTTTTCGATGAGTCATAATTGTTATCCAACATTTTTTTGTTAAATGGTAATCTTTATGTTGTTACTGGTTAGAGTATATGTCAATTAACTCACCAGGTTTTCCTGTGCATATTGTATACACGGTAGCCACTGGTATCAGAAATATATAAAGTATCAACATACTGCATTCGACTGGAACATATCCAAAATATGATCACGTTTATATCATAAAAATTTACATAACAAATAGACATAAAAGAAAAAAAACATCTGATTCAACACTCGCATACATTAAGTTCTTAGAAGTTCCGTACTTAATAGTATTTTAAATTTTAATAATTCTATCAGGCTTCGAGTTAATTAGATTAGGTAAAAATACTAGTTATAAGAAACTTCACTTAGTAAAAACATCAATGATGTTTTATTCATGCGTTATTTATCACTTGAGATGTAAAAACCAACACATTTACTACTTTAATGTCAACACACATTTTTGTAAAAATAACATTAATCAAAGCTACACAACATTACTATACGACTTGTGTCTACCTTCTGTTTGAAGTAATGATACGACTGATTCATTACCGGGAAAGAACCGGCAATTCTCAAATGCCAACATTACTATTTACAAATGCAGAAAAACCAAGCGTATAATGGGTTCTTTTCTGCATATTTTTTAAACTAGTTTTCCCTTGCGACTCCGTCCACGTGCAATTCAAAAAAAGAAAAGTAAGTAGCCTATGTGTTCCAGACTACCCGCTACATCTATGCCAAATTTCATCGAGATCCGTTCAGCCGTTTAGGCTACAAACATTAATCCATCTAAACTTTCGCATTTACAATATTAGTAAGATTATTGAACACAATCAGTTAATTATTTGTTAAAATAAAAATCTTTACTCTTCCAACATTCAGGCACAATATGTTTCGATAAGAGTTTGATCGCATCGACTTTAAGTTGATTTTTTGTTTTAATAATGATCCCTAAAAGTTATTTCATATTTCCATACTCCACCTAATCAAACAAATGTATTCTAAAGGCACTAAAATAATGGCGACAAACATCAAATGTGCGTTAATATCTCTGTAAATACGGTTATTAGTAATATATTTTCTTTGATATTTTTCAGAATATACAATTTTATTTGCTTATGAAATAAGTCACTGAATATTTTACAATTTTGTTTTCATCATTATAAATGTAACAAGTCATTGAACTTACATTACATTTTACCATACAGTAGGTGCTATATTGAGAACTAATCTAAAATACGGTAACGAGGTTGAAAAATCATTAATTAGATATCAAATTTTACGAGACGTGTAAAAAATCGCTAATTACACAGATGGTGAATGGATATTTATCATCCAATGACATTCTTGTAGTTATATAATATTAACTAATTTTCGCCCGCGACTTCATCCGCTTGGAAGTAAAAAAAAATTAATAAAGCCTATGTGTTCGACCAGACTATCCTTCATAACTATGCCAAATTTAGTTAGGCTACAAACTATAATAAACATTCATCCAAACATGCATCTTAAATTTGGCATTTACTAATTATTAAGAAGTAGCATTCCAAGGTCAAGGTAGTGTATTTCATAATATTCGAACACTAGCTTTCGCGCGCGTCTTCGTCCGAGTGGAATTACAAAAACAAAAGCAAGTAGCCTATGTCTCCTTCCAGACTATGCTCTACGTCTATGCCAAATTTCCAGATCCGTTCAGCAGTTTAGGCTACAAACTAACAAACATCCATCCATCGAAACTTTCGCATTTATAATATCAGTGATTAGTGAGATTGATTGAACTAATGGATTTGAATTCCTTTTACCGGTTTGAGTCAGCATTTAAAGGGTTAAAGTGGTACAAAGGTGTAGATATAATACCTGATTTAGTAGGTCTATAGTTTTAAATGGATCAACCTTTTAGTGAATTACAGAACAAGTGACCCTCGGGTATAACGACTTAATTAACGTCCCGGGTCTCACAGCACTATCCTTTAAATATTCACTTAACTGAGAATAGTAAATCCAGACGATTCCGTATAAATGGATATAATTTGTCTACGCACAGAAATAAAATTACGATGCAAAGAATTTTACTGTTAAATAAGAGAATGTATGTTTTACACTATCTGTTACCGTACGGCTTTATTCGCATGGAATTATGACAAACTTTATTATATTGTTTACATTTGTTAAATTCTCTATTGTAGATGTCAAAATTACTGTTACTATTTACCTTGATTCCGTAATGTTCGCAGCTTGTTTATAGTCCCTTTCCCAAATTAGTGTTTTTTCCAATTTATTTACCCCTAAGTTTAAAGGCGTTAAAATATATAGCCTAAAGCGTGTCTTTAGTGTAGGGCTTTTTATAAAAAAAAAATAAAAATTTTCAAAAATGTGCTGTAATGGCTGACATTTAAGGCAACAAAGAAGTGTGTGTTTACGCTTTATTATAATAGTATAGATAAATGGATGATTAATTATTTAATAAAACTAGTATAGAAGTATAGATACAGATAGATTAGGTTTCTTTGTAATAGAACTGTTCATTTAACTATTGGTCATATGTAAAAAAATATTATAATTTTTTTTTAAATTTCATTAGATGTTATAAAAGTTATCGATGTAAACATTGGTCAGTGTAAACGTGAGTCACGATTATAATCTATTTTCCTCGTGTAGACACGTTTGTAGCGCAATTATTATTCACGGCAAATTAACAATTGTCTAATTCGTGGATAAAAGTAATCCGGTTTTGTTCAACTTAAGTTGAAGATGTATGTATTATATTCTATTACTTGAAGATTGGGTCCAAAAATTTTTAACTGTTTTTGGTAATCGAAATAAAACATGAATATTTAATATTGAGACATATAAAAGATCAAAGCTGACATAAAACTGTTTTTCTTTGAATTGGTTAAACAAAAATAACATCAAATACTCTTTGATATGATCCGAGTTTCAGATGAAATTATATTTGCTCGATTACCAAAGAAATGAGACCGTTATTCGATCAATAAAAAAATCAATTATTAAACCATTCATGTCAATTTCTCTTAAAGGTATATCGAAACAAAATCAGATGTTTGTAAAAAAATTAAAAATAACCTTCATTGCAAGTGAAATTATAAGAAGTTTTTTAAGGCGGTTAGATAATAACAGTTCAGTATAATTGCCTTGCGATTATCTAAATTTATTTTCCTCCTTCGTCTTGTCTTATTTCAATACTTAATTTTCCAAAAATAATAAAGCAATATTTATTGCTTTGTCAATGTAAAATCATTGTAATCTTGTAGTAGTTAAGACCGAAAATCATTTGTATTAATCGAAGCTCATGTTTAATCAAATTTTAACGTAAATTTATTTCTGTAACATAAATTGATTTGTTATCGTGCTTATAAAAACATTTTTAATATAACTTACCTTTCAGATTAGGTATTTAATATTAAAAACTACTATATTTATGTAATCATCCAACACAACTGACAGTTTTGATGCAACTGAATTTAAAATTAATTACCGAGTTAAATTATATACTCGATTTATGACTTCTGATTAAAAACGTTCACGACGTTTGATAAAAAATATGTTATTTCTATAACTAAATTTGAATTGAATTATTTGAAAATTGAGTCCTGTTATCTCGTGTGTTTAAATTGAGGTTAAGGTAATATATTCATTGAAAATGTAATTGTTCTTTTATTTAGCACACGTGAAACTGGTTACCTACAGCCTTACAAATAAACGAGGTATAAAATTAACCTTAGGAATACACTGAGTATAGTATAAGGAAATATTAGTACAAATTTTGGTTATACTAATTTAATTCCTAAGTTTAACTTTACACCTCGTTTATTTGTAAGGCTACTAATTTTTATATACCGATGGCAAAAATAAAAGGAAAATCAATCCATTGAATTTGGAGGTAAGTCACCTAATTCATTCTCATTGAAGAAACAAACTAAAGCTTATTTGAACATATACAAGTATTACAGTGAAGTTATAAATTTCGATACGATTGACTTTTTGACCGACTTCCCAAAAGAAGGAGGTACTTAATTCATCCATCCAAAAATTCGTATTCATATTTGTGTGGCGGTTGGTAATTAAAAAACAGATTAAGAAATAAAAACATTTATTTTGACAATAAAATTTAATTTATTCGAAATTATATTAACAAATATAATACACTTTTTGCACAAATGTATTAAAAATAATCGATAAAAAAACATTTACAATTTACAAAATAATGTAAATATTGTAGGTAACATTTACAATCAACCGATCCGAAATTAAAATAAATATTAAAATAATATTGATTAAAAATTCTATACGTTTGGCACGAAGTTTTTGTTGAAGCCGATTCTATACAAAATATTAGAAGAAAAATGAGCTTTTTTTATTATGCTAAGGTTCATTATTTTATATATTGTCTACAGACTAAAAAATTAAAATAACTGGCACATAATTCGTACACATAACACACGGGTAAAAAATCTCAATATAAATATTTTATACTTTGCAACCCGCAAAGCATTTTATTGTCAAAAGTGCCTCTTGACTTATAATTATTAAACAGTATAGAAAATTATACAATTGGTATTCCAGACCATAGAACAGTGGATAATTCATTTGACATTTTACGACAGGTTTCTCAAAAATTGATTCATTTCAACTTAAAATCCCTAAACAGTTTTCTAAAGTCTTTTCTCTTCTCTGATCAACGTTTTAGGGAACAAACTAATAAAAAAAACGCTACAATTTGAGTAACAATTTGAATCTTAGAAACCAAGTCGTTTACAAGAAAAAGAAAAAAAAGATATATTTACATAAAATCCAAATTCAATTATATGATCTACACACATTGAGAAATATTAATCTAGCAAACATTTATTTTATTTACAAGCGGAAATATATTACTTAATTAAAAAACGTCAGTACCTAACTTGCAAACAAAATTACAAACAAGAAACCGTAGCTCATCGTAAGGTCTTATTAAAAAGAAATAATACATTTACAAATATAATGCCTCTATTATATACAAAACTCGATATTATGAACATTTTGTTCACCAGTGGAAAGGACTAGGCACACTAAGTACTACATAAGCAAAGAATTACATACATACCCTTTATGTGTATAAAAATATTCATATTTAATATAAAAACAATCAACTTCAATTAAAAAAAATCATAAATTTGAGTTATAGCGCACTTTAAATATTTTAATGTACATTAAATTTTAATAATTGCGCGTAATATCAGTCTTTTTACTAAAGTAAAAGATAAAAGATGGAAAATAGAGAAGAAAAGATATCCGAATTATAAAAGATACGTTGCTTAATAATCTTCAGTCGTTCATTCTGAATGAGTGAAATAAAATTAATTGAAAAAAAAAAATGTTTTCACAAAGTTCTATGTATGTAAATCTTTGTTGCTTAATTTCAAATTACCTAAAAAAAATTCGTTATCAACACAAAATAGACGCTCGGTTATAATCGTACAAAAATATAAACATTCGTTGAACACATCTAGCGCTAAAGGACGGGGTCGTATCACTTTTCTTTGAATTTCACTTAACTTATTATTGTCCTTACCACTACGTGAGACTATAGTTCTGTGGTCGTTTCAACGGGCGATTGATTATAACTGAAGCCAGTGAAATTCCTCTTGCCAAAGGTCACGTTGTCGTTGTCAGATGCTCTGTGGACGAAAAAAAAAGGTATAGAAAGACATATGATGTGTTCAACATGTAAGACTGGCAACATAATAATATAATATTATTGTAACGGGCGGCGTTAGAGTAGGGATTTAGGCCGCCCAGGGCGTAAGATAAGGGCGTCACAATCAGCGAATTACAGTCTTACAAAATATAATCGCTCTTTCTTCAACATTGGTTAAAAGAAAACGCCCTAGAAATCTCGCCCAGGGCTAGTTTCTACTAACTTTATTAAATACAATAACGACTGAATTTATATTCTTGGAAATTTTATTATCAACATTTTCAAACCTAAATTACATCTCAATTTATTCAAAGTTGCCATATCTCAGTTGGGTAAAAACATTACATTGTACTTTACTAAAATCGAATTATTTACCCCACGATTACATTGTTTCAGTCCCAACCCTATTGTATTCTAAGCAATAAATTGTAAGACCCAATAAGAGAGAAAATTTACAAATTAATAGTGTTATTTGGCTAACATTAATCGAAATCCCAATGTTCTTATACGAATACGGAGAAAATAGTTGTATTGTTCTAAATAAATTTTATATGAATTTACTAAATTATTCAAATGAAATATTGCTATGTGTATTTGTAAGTTGTCAGAAATATAAGGCCCAGCATTTTTTTATTGTTTAGAAAACAATGCATTTTAAGTACAATGAGAAATTATAAATTGTATAATTTTTAATTAATTAACTGTTTCTAAGTTTCTATTTTTTCATAAAACACACACACACAGTTTAAAATTATTACAGTTTCTTAATATTTTTAATAAAATACACCAATGCTTACCTTTGCAAGCCAGGAATTTCATCATACGCCATAATAGGCTGTGTAACTTTCTTCTTATGGTTGGTATTAATTTTCCTAGCGAGCGTCGCATGCAGTCCGCTGTTATTGGTACGCGGCAACGTGCCCAGTGCGTTGTTCAGTGCGTGTCCGTGCGCGGCTGCCCGGCGGTTGAGTGTCTGCGTGCCCCCAATGCCCCCAGTGCCCCCAGTGACCCCAAT
>NW_013526915.1:1252658-1263939 GCF_000836215.1 Papilio polytes | reverse complement strand
CGGTTTCGGATAATGTTGGACTACGTTCACCTGTATGGGAGAGTTTTTACATTATAAAGTGGAAAACGAGCAGCCAACTAAATTCGCTGAAAAGGCGAAGCGACTGCTGTTGGTAGACATCCGCAATTGCAGATGCATTCATAAAGGGTGTTTCCTCTAGAGGATTTTCTTCTACCACTAAATCCATTTTCTCTACCCATCCTTTCCTTATCAGAAAATAGGTAAAGACTAAGTGACTAAAATTAGGCCTCCTGCACGCATTTATTGATAGTTTGTATAACTGGCACTGAATAGTTATGGAACCACCACTTAGTGTACAATTAATATTGGAAATACTAAAGGAACTGACAGTATTATAAGATAGTAAGAAAATTTGCTTACCATTATCTTTAGTAAGATATTGCACGCTGTGTATGTTAAACGCATGATTATTTGGACTAAAATCTAGCTGCAAATCAGCATCGTCTACAGCCATATTTAAAACCTGAAACAAACACTAATTCATGATATCAGCTAATAAATTCAAAACAAAGTACTAAAAATTACTATGAAACACCCTTGACACTTGAATACATATTGCTGACTGTCTCTACTAATTATAAAGAGGAGAGATTTGTATTTTTGTATGTATTGAAATAACTCAAAAACTTTTGGGATTATTTTAAAAATTCTTACAACATTAAAAAGCTATGTAATCAGTAACATAGACTATTTTTTAATTTCACGCAGACGAAGTCGCAAGTAACAGCTAGTTTTATTAAAAATAATGAGAGAGAACGCATAAGCAATGTAATTGTCACATTAGTAAACTGGAGTACGCGATTATAACCAGAATTATTAAACTCTACGTACTTGTGTTTCATATCTAGGCGCGGGCTCATCCTCGCTGGATTCATATCCGGAGGGCGGGCGCGGCGGCGGCATACTCATGCTTAGTGTACCGTATTGCTGGATAGCTTGTTCTTTGTGCTTCTTGTATCTGTAAAATATACATACTAATTTAGCAGGTAAATTCTAAAAACTTTATCATTTGTTTATCAAAAAGACGAGGTATTGAACAAAATTTTTTTCACCGGTACTTTCTCTGAAAGATCAAAGTTAAGTACCACCGGGTTCTTGTATTGACAGGTAATGAAAAAGTTTTACAAAATTATACTATAAAATAAACTAAACAGTGTTACAATATTAAATATAAACCAACATTTTAGATTTTTTGAAATTTCATATGCACATAATTTACCCGACGTTCTTACAGTGAACAAAAACGTGATGCAAGCTGCACATATCAGCGAAGCGATGTGAAGTGGTCGACTATTGCCTAGTCACCCTAACTTAGGTTAGTTTTTAAGCTCCTTAGTGGGACATGTGATGAAAATACCTGTTCCAAGATGCGCAGATGTATATAGTAGCGGCGGACGCGGCTACCAGTACAAGTGCGGCAAGCGCCAGTAGAGCAGCAGGGAGTGCGGTGGCAAGTGGCGCGGCAGCAAGGTGCGGACGTAGGGGCGGTGCGGCGGCCCGTAGAGGCGCACGCACCTCACTTACCGGCGCTTGAAGACGTGCGCCCACAGCCTTATGCACACCGCCCTCTATAGCACTGACACAAATAGTAAAACATATATAAAACGGTTATTTACCGTTAAGCAGACACTTTAAATATATGGCCTTGTTAACCCTACGTAAGTGGGATAAGGCTAGGAAGATGATTAACGATTATGCACGGAGTTATTTTTTTTATAAGCGGTATTTTGCCGCCCCGTCTTTCTTCCCCTGAAGTAGTGAATCCAAGGAAATTGTTTACTTTATTTTACATTCAATTACAATATTAAATTTACTAAAAAAAATAAATTACCTTTACTACTAGGACTAGATAATAATAATGGAAAGTTTTTAAGTGTTAGTTAAGGTGGCGCTTAGTGAAAATTTAATAAAAGTAATAATCAACATGTATAAGCTGCGTTCACAACACTTGCAAGGCGGCTCGATTGCACAGTGGGCTAAAATCTCGGGTTAGATAGACATAAATCAGATCAGATGAACAATTTGTGACCACGGCCTTAATGTGGCAACACATTTTCTATTACATTTACAAAGGAATACTATGAAGCAGGTGGTAAAAGTGTAAATTTAATCTTAAATGGACGCCAATTATCATAAAATCAGTAATATAACTTAAATATATAATTCAGACCAAATTGTGAAACAAACGCGTAAAACAATCAGAGATAAATATGGCTTTATTATACAGATTATTAAATATAATACTCACTTCTTCACAGGCGTAGATTCTCTCGATAGTATCGCACCAGTGTTAGGATCGACGAGATACAACCAGACATCTGTTCCTTTGGAATCACTCTCCAATGTCCCGTTCTCTCCCAAATAATGTCTCGCTGTCAACTTCTCTAAACCAGCGACTAAGCCGCTCTTCTCTTCTATCGCTTGCAGGAAACTACGAGATTGTCGTCTTAGAGTCTCCGCATTCAAATCCGCTACTTCAACAACAAGTTGATTTTCTTTTTGCAGAAGATTAATCTGTAAAAGCGATTGATTAGATCTGATGTTGGTCTCTTTTAGTATATCTACATTTTTTTTTTATAACATAAGGTGGCAAACGAGCAAGCGGCCACCTGAATCCGCCAAAATGACAAAGCGTCCGCTGCCCATAGACATCTGCAATTGCAGATGCGTTGCCTACCCTTAATTGACAGAGGAGGAGACGCACATAAAGAGGAGATTTCCCCTTCTTATGCATCTCCTCTACCGTCAAATCCACTTCCCGTTCCCATCCTCTCCTTATAAGAAAAGGGTGGTAAAGAGAAAGGGACTTAAATTAGGCCTCCGGCACCACACTCATCAGACGAAACAAGGAATTGCTTCCATTTCACGCCTGTCTTCTGTGTGGTGGTGGTATTACTGGGGGCGTGCCGGCCCTGCAGTGCTAAGATGTTAAAGCGGGCACTACCACATCTATCGACATGTGAAATAAAGAGTGTATTTTAGATAAAGCCTAGAAATTAATGAAATGGGCGTCGCTAGAGGGAAGGGGAACATATATACGACTTTGAAAATTGAAAATGCCGTCAATTGCTATAGGTAACCTAAAACACCCAGTATTTCATTAAAAATGGAACCATATTTCGAAAATCATTCTTTGAATTAAATTACCCTTCCCCTTAATCACCCATCTCCCCTTCTCATGTCACTTAAGTCAAAAAATAATTGATGGATGTAACAATTCAAACAAGGTAATAAAAACATATAAAAAACTATACAAAAAAAATCACGAATTGGACAACTTTAGGAGTGATGATTCATAAAGAAAGTAACAACAATCTTTACGTTACACTTGACTCTAAGTTATATTTCATGTTAGTTACTTACCACAACAGAAGCTCTAGCTACGTTATAATCTTGTGGGGAATTAGGGTTGTCTCTCGCAGTCACACTGAATTTGAAAGGTAGAACATCTGGTGGAACATTCTCGAATGTTTTTATGTTACTGATCACCCCTGTGTCGGCGTCTAGACTGAAGTATTCCTCCGCAGCTTTGGTCCATGAATTCTTTTGGTATTCTATTTTACCGTAATCTCCGCTATCTTTGTCTTTGGCCTGAGTAAAATTATAAAAAAAAAATATTTAATTTTAAACATAACGCTTTAGTACATGAGATACTAAAATAAAAAATAACAAGGGCTATAGCTACAATATGATAAATGAGAAAGTCTAGATGGATGGATGGATGGATGAAAGGATGTATGTTACTACGTATCTCCAGAACAGCTTAACAGATTTACAATTTGGTGTAAATATAGAATAGTCTAGAAGAACATGTAGGCCACTAATTAAGTCTTTTTTTTTAATTTCGCACGGATGAAGTTGCTATCAGCTAGAATAAAAGCTAAAAAGTGAATAAAATTGTGTTTCTTCGTAACATCGAGATCGAAAACTATTGTTAACTTTGTGTATCAGGTATTTGGCAACTGACATTATAATTAAAATTTTAAAAGATTAAACAGAGTAAATAAAACCCTACCTTAACTTGTAATACATTTGTTCCTAAAAGCATTTCTTTCGTAGCTATCGCAAAGTATTTCTCTTTCGCATTAGCTATCGTAGATTGTTCGGGAAAAACGAAAACCGGTGCATTATCATTGGCGTCAGTTACATGCACTTTGACGACCGCTTTACTCGCGTCAGGGTTTATTAAACCCTGTATAGATTCCAGTTGTACTTCAAGAGAATACTCGGTAAGAGTTTCATAATCTAACGAACTTGTATTCAGGTAGATCGCGCAATCCCTTTCTTCGGTTAATTTCACGTAGAATACACCTGGAATACAAACACATTTTAGATTTAAAAATCATGCGTCACATTTCGTTACAAGAAAGAGAAGGAAGATGTTACTAAGAAAATATTACGTTACAAGAAAGAGATGCACGACACGATCTTTAAAAGGAAAAAATTCAGCGCTTTATTCGTGTAATAGGATTGTTATTATTTTGTATTTAATTACTTTGTGTCAATTTTTGTAAGTAATTGTGCTGTAAAGGATTTTTTTTTATTGTTTTAGTTCAATAGATAAGACCAGAAAATTATAAATGACTTAAAATTAGGTAAGTAAAGAGCGAGCGCACATTTGACTAAACTATCACACAACTGTTGTTTGATTGTCGATTGGTTCGCAGCCAATTCAACTGTTTAGTTGCACAACTAAATATCGAGTAATTTACCTCCATATAAGCTCATACGAATCAAAGCACAACGAAACAGTTGTTAGATAGTTTAGTCAAATGGGTGCGTTCTTAACTTTATATC
The DNA here is from genome assembly GCF_000836215.1 of Papilio polytes. NCBI lineage: Eukaryota > Metazoa > Arthropoda > Insecta > Lepidoptera > Papilionidae > Papilio > Papilio polytes. The sequence continues at coordinate 1,259,121 of NW_013526915.1, read as the reverse complement.
TAAATGCTTACCATTCTGTGAAGATTCAGTAAGTCGACATTTGAGCGGAGTGTCGGGAGAATGTTCTCTTTTATTCAACAATGGTAATATCCTCACTAGAGTACCATTCGCCGAATTTTCCGCAACGTGCTCTGTGTACAAAGTATCCGCAAAACCAAGTCCTACCTACGAAATTAAATAAATAAACACTCCAATACTAAAATTATTAATGCGAAAGTTATATAGTTAACAGGCCTTACGTGTACCTCGCAAATTGTAAATTATCTGATAGGAATCGAACGTGTAAAATATGTTATGGAAATATCGGATTTTGTTGCCTTACAGTGACATTTTTAAGCTATCGAGCCTCTATCAGCCAGTAGTGGGACAGGCCCTTGGTATTATGTATGTAAAAATTAACTTACATCAGGAGGTACGGTAGCGGAATGACTGACGTAAATGGTAAGGCTCAGTACAGTTGACATCACTGGCTCTCCTTGGTCATACGCTTGGATATCCACCTGTGAAATCATATTTAAATTATTTAGAATGTATACACTAATTGTACCTATTTATTAGTTCTACTAGCAGTTTATCTAATATTAAATTCGATAGTTTAGATGAATGGATATATGTTAGAAGTTATCTTCTAAACAGCTTAAAGGTTTTGGATGAATTTTGTCTGTCATAGAATATAGTACAGATAAACACTAAGGTTACGTTTTAAAATACCGTGCGTTCGGAGCCGCACTCAAATGCTAGTATCCTATAGATAACCAATCTTACTAATATTATATATTACTTCTTACTAATATTATAAATGCGAAAGTTTGGATGGATGAATATCCATCCATCCAAACATAACATCCGTTAGAGTTTGCAGCCTAAATCTCGATGGAATTTGTCATAGAAATACAACAGTGTGGAAGAACACACATGCTTATTTTTGTGTTTTAAATTAACGCGAACGTAGTCGGTGGCGAAAGCTAGTTTAATTATATATTCTCTATGCTTACCGTATATTCACTGTCGGTTTCTTTCCTCAAATCGTCACGTACACGTAACGCACCCGTATCGGGTTCAACGTGGAAATAGATTGAAGCCTTTCCCCTGCCTACTAATTTGTACCGCACTCTGTTGTTAGGAGAAGTCGCGTCTGCGTCTGAAGCTATCACCGTTTGTACCAAATTACCGATAGACGAGGAATCCTCTATAGTGACAGGGCGTACCGCCATTGTAAATACTGGTGCGTTGTCGTTTTTATCCTGAAAATAAATTTTAAATGTACCAAACATCCTACTACACACTATAAATGCGAAAGTTTAAATGGATGGATGTTTGTTAGAGTTTGTAGCCTAAACGGCGAAACGGATCACGAAATTTGGCTAAGATGTAGACCATAGTCTGGAAGAACACATAGGTTTTTTTTTAAATCCACGGGGACGGAGTCGCGTGCGAAAGCTAATTTTTCATATTCAAATCACATGACGTTATGTATCATAGCATTTTAACGATACTAAATTAAAAGTTTTATAGTTTTTTTTTTATAAATTAGTCTCGCTTTTGATGTATTTCGTTAATATTGTCAGTGTTTTGTTTGATTTTTGACTGACTTCCCAAAAGGAAGTACTCAATCAGTCTGTATATTTTTTGTATTATCTACAAGAAGTAAGTTAACTTTTACAAATATTTCACTATTGAAGATTTAGAAGAAAATGATCATAATTTTAAACATAACCCATATTATATTTTAATCTGAAGTACAAAAAACGAAGTTTACTATTACGCTCAAGTAAGTTTGCTGTTTTAACCACCTATTAAAAGGACGACTAGGCTTGTTTAAAAAAAAACTTTAACATACTTACATCAACAATAACTTCAACAGTAGTGGTTGCACCCGGCATCTCCTGGTTATTCTCCTCCGTGCCCACGAGGAGTTCATACCTCGCGCTCGCTTCCCTGTCTAGCGGCTGTACGGTTCTTATAACCCCGTTTTTTCGGTCTATAGAAAATAATTCCATATTCCCCTTTAATATTGTATAAGTGATCTCCGGCGTCGTATCCGGATCTGTTGCCTGGAAGATACAAGTTTCTTTTCTATGTAAGGCGGAAAAGTAAGCGATATATTTCTATAAGAGTCTTCACTGTCATCCTTTCCATCCCATCCTTTCCTTGAAAAATAGGCTGGGTAGGAAAAAACAACTAGGCCTCTGGCACACCTGTAGATAATTAAGAACTAAAAAAAATCTTGATATTTAAAAAGAATTTTAGTCTTATAGTGTTTAGGAGAATGACGATTGACTCAAAGTCCTTTAGTTAGGGTCTTTTAAATGGCCTTTTATGGGTCCAAGTTGGAGTTTCGATTTCACTAACGTTTACTTGTTTATTAGGTTAAGCTTTAGACTTGGACTTAACTAAAGAGATAATCTTAAAATACTTTGAAGGTCGGTTGGTGAATATGAATATGACATATTTAGCCCTCACATGAAGATTTTTTATGTCAATTTAAAACTTTTGAGTTTTAAAACCAAGATTTTACCAAGCTCATTATTATCGAATACAGAATGGGGTTTCTGCTTTTAGTAAACAACACTCATAGTGTTGGTAACAACAAATATTTGCTTGTATATTTCTATAATTATTACTATTAAATGATTACTCACGTGAACCTGCACCACGGGGTAGTTGTTAACATTTTCCGGCACACGCACAGTGTAGATATCCTGTAGGAACACTGGATCTTCGTCAGGCACATCTTGTACCTGGACAGTAACTGAGGCTGTGCCTAACCGCTTGTCGATAGCGCCATCTGTTGCCGTTACTACGAACGCGTAGTCCTGTAAATGTACATTAGAATTGTTAATTTTAGCTTTAAACTCATCATCCACTTGCCCTTATCCCTAACGGAGGGTCGGCACAGTATGTGGTGCTCTTCCATACATCTCTATTAGCCGTCATATCTGAATCCTCTCCTCTCCTCCTTAAGCAACTCCTTTCAACTTTCAACTCCTTTCTTAAGCATATCCTCTTTCACACAATCCGTCCATACTTTCTTCGGTCTTCCTCTAGCTTTGTAGACATCCACATTCAATCTTAACACTTTCTGGTTTATGTCCTCATCATCTCGTCGCATAACATGTCCATACCACGCTAACCTATTGCTTCTCAATTTCTTCACTACTTAATTCTAGCTTTAAACTAATTTACATATATTTGATAATACGATGCTTTAAATCAACGTAAAGTTACCAAAGCAATGTGATACTGGGTAAGAAATTTAAGTGGTCTAGTAAATAGATTTCTATCCAGTCTTCGGAAAATAAGATATCTTGAGCGCAATATTGTTATTATGGCCGTTCGTCTATTTTTTTAATTATTTGAAACGAAATATCTGAAACTAACAAACACACAAAACTCAATCGAATTGACAACCTCCTTTTTATAGACAGTTAATTAGAACATCCTGTATAATGACAACTGTGTACATACATCTCCCCTACCTTTTATCCTCCAAATAACTATCATCTGTTATCACATTCATCCCCTACTTGATCGTCACCTTTCACGCAATCTATTTCTACCTCTACCGGTGTCCACACTCATATTAGTAACCTGTTGCTCGCGACTTTGTCCGCGTGAAATTAAAAAAAAACGCCTGTTACTCAGCTTGCTTAGCTAACATAGCTTAAAATGGTGGAAGAATTTTAGAAATCTGTGCAGTAGTTTTTACGTGAATCGAATACATACAAAAATACAAATCTTTTCTTTTTATAATCAGTAGAACCTCGATAAGTTAAAGTCCAGGGGAAATACAAAGGTTTTATGTTATCACGGGTCTTTGTTATAAAGGTTTTGGGCTCTGATGGGAAGGGAACATATTATTTTTTGAAGTTATAGAGGTTTTTAAGTTACCAAGGTTCTACTGTATTAGTATAGATTTTGTATTCTTACCTTAATATCTTCGTAATCCAGTTCGCTAAGTGTAGTGATCATGCCGGTAGCGTTATCTATAGTAAACGGCAGGTGTGCAGGCAGACTATAGCTTAGTTGGGCATTCACGCCTTCGTCGTCATCAGTCGCGTGCACGTAGCCTACTGTCTCCCCTGACGCACCTGGTAGGAAAAGCTACTTTAAGCGATGATGATAAGGTTTAATTTTACTAAAATGTGAATGTATAGATATTTGTGAGTCTGTAGTCGAAATTGTTGAACGGAACTCCTATTTGTCATAAAGGTATGATAGTCTGGAAGAACACGTAGACTAACGGTTTTTGTTTTTTATTTAATTCCTGGGAGATGGGGTCACGAAGTTGGTATCAAATATTTATTTTTTTGATGATGTCGATTTATTAGATTATCCTAGAGACTCTATTCGGGCGGAATCGAAAACATTTTATTTCATACGAGCTGTTGCCCGCGACTTCGTCCGCGTGGTATTAGAAAACATACGAACTATATGAATTACAAAAAGCTACGTATCCCTCGAGAACCGGACATTTCTCGGGGATGAAGCTTATCTCATGTGTACTCCAGACTTTGTTTTATATCTGTGCCAAATTTCAATAAGATATGTTGAACCGTTGCAGAATGATCGAGTGAACATTAAAAAACTAAATTAATGAATCCCACGGGAACCGTAATTATTCCCGGGATAAAAAGTAGCCTATGAGTTCTTCCAGACTATGCTCTAAACCTGTGCCAAATTTTATGGAGATCCGTTCAGCCGTTTAGGCTACAAACGCTAAAAAACATCCATCCATCCATCTATCTAAACTTTCGCATTTATAATATTAGTAAGATTTTATCGCGATCCGTTGAGCCGTTCAAGAATTACATACACACATATATGCATCTAAACTATTGCTTTTATAATAGTAATTGGTAAAGCAAAGTAAAATTAAACTCATATAATGCTCTAAATAAGAATGTTTACTTATGTAAGGAGTTTTCAAAAGATGAATTACCTTCTTTGACTTGAAAAGTATACGAGTCTTCTTCGAACTTAGGATTGTTATCGTTGATATCTGTGACTTTGATGTTGACAGTCGCGGTGCTCGCCAGTTTACCAGGATCTTCTGCTTTCACCATCTAAAACACGACATAGGATTCTGTTTTATTTATTTATTGAATCCAGTAATTATAATAGCTTCATAGTAATTGAATCAGTATAATTTTTTCCCATACTTTTGTGTCATTATCCTGACATTTCAAAATGTTTATGCCTTATAATTATTTACAGAATTTAATGAAGAATTTGCATTTTTTTGTTAAATTCAGTACCGGTAACTATCATTGCATTTAAATAGTCCGGATCGTATCTAGGCCATTTTTTAATTTCTCATTTTATCTATCTGTTTCAACTATCAAATTGTCCATTTATGGGGCGTGGGTATTGGGGACACTGGTCTAGAATAAATGGGAAAAATCCAGTATATAAACATATGTAAATATAAACAATATACAGTACTTACAAGTTGGTATCTCGTAAGCACTTCTCTGTCGAGTCGTCGTATGACAGTGATGACGCCCGAGCTGGCGCCGATAGCGAACTGACGTAGATCGTTACCGGACACTATAGAGTATGTCACTTGTTCGTTCTCTGGATCTTTGGCCTGGAATTAATATTATTTGATGATATATCGAAATAATCGACGAAACGATGGGGACATAAACCAGAAAGTTAAGATTGAATGTGGATGGCTACAAAGGTAGAGGAAGACCGAAGAAAGTATGGATGAATTGTGTGAAAGATATGCTTAAGAAAGGAGTGGATTCAGATATGACGGCTGATAGAGATGTATGGAATAGCAGCACATACTGTGCCGACCCTCCGTAAGGGATAAGGGCAAGTGGATGATAATATATCGAACTAATATAACCACGGATTATAATTAAGAGAGTATTGAGAATGGTAGGAGAACGAACTATTTGTACGGTAAACTTTAATTCGTAACGGGAATGTAATCTAAATGCATTTATATTATTAAATCAAATAAACAAAGCGCCAATAGCCTAATGGTTATGGATTTCCGATCATGTGGTCGAGAGTTCGAATCCCGCCATTCGGTTGTCGCAAACCATATTAGTACAAACCTTAGTTGGAAATACAAAAGAAATATAGCAAATTACAAAAATCTACTAATGTTTTTATATCAAAAAAATTTTATCAACGCCTAGTATGATTCGCAATTATAGAAATTGTAAGTAACCCTAGTGGTAGAGAAATTAAGGAGTAAAAGGTGAGCGTGGAATGGACATGTTACGAGAGAGGAATCACATGTAACGCTTTAGTGTGGAGGGGTACACCGGTAGAGGTAGACCTAGAAAGAGATGGATAGATTGCGTGAAAGGTGACATGATCAAGAAGGTAGTGATGACTGAGAAGACCTGAAAGAAGAAAACCTGTTAAGCATTACGGGAGTATGATGATTACCCAAGGAATCTTAACTGATATGATGACGATATAAAGATAGATTTTCACTGAA
>NW_013526915.1:1191110-1252481 GCF_000836215.1 Papilio polytes | reverse complement strand
AGTGTTAAGATTGAATGTGGATGGCTACAAAGCTAGAGAAAGACCCATGAAAGTATGGATGAATTGTGTGAAAGATATGCTTAAGAAAGGAGTGAATTCAGATATGACGGCTAATAGAGATGTATGGAAGAGCAGCACATACTGTGCCGACCCTCCGTAAGGGATAAGGGCAAGTGGATGATAATATATCTAACTAATATAACCACGGATTATAATTAAGAGAGTATTGAGAATGGTTTGAGAACGAACAATTTGTACGGTAAACTTTAATTCGTAACGTGAATGTAATCTAAATGCATTTATATTATTAAATCAAATAAACAAAGCGCCAATAGCTTAATGGTTATGGATTTCCGATCATGTGGTCGAGAGTTCGAATCCCGCCATTCGGTTGTCGCAAACCATATTCGTACAAACCTTAGTTGGAAATGCAAAAGAAATATAGCAAATTAACAAAAATCTACTAATGTTTTTATATCAAAAAAATCTTATCAACGCCTAGTATGATTCGCAATTATAGAAATTTTAAGTAACCCTAGTGGTAGAGAAATTAAGGAGTAAAAGGTGAGCGTGGAATGGACCGGTAGAGGTAGACCTAGAAAGAGATGGATAGATTGCGTGAAAGGTGACATGATCAAGAAGGGAGTGATCTTGAATCTTAACTGATATGATGACGATATAAAGATATATTTTCACTGAAACAAACTTACGGTAACAGTAGTGACAGTAGAATTGATCGCAGCGCCCTCTGAGACAGGCGCATAGTAATCTCTTGCGGTGAACTGCGGTGGCCGTGTGTTAGGACCTGGTGCTACTAGAAGTTCTACTATGCCTTGAGAACTAAGTCCCTTAGCGTCGACTGCGCGTATAGTGACGCTGTATTGCTCGCCTGCTTGTAGACGACCAGTGCTTGCTGGAATGAGTTTTAAAGACTACATGTAAAGATATATGAGAAAATCGGCACTGAAAAACTGAGATATTAAGCAGTTCTCACATACTATGCTTTTTTTCGGCCGATAGTTTAGTCGGCTTAAAATTAGTATGAACATATATTTGTATTTTGTTTTATATAATTTTAGCATGACAACCCGACCTCATCAAACTATCGGCCGATTAAAACTTTGTCGTATTTAGTCTGTAGGAACCCAGAATGTTTTTTTTTTTGGAATTTTCACTAATATTATAAATGCGAAAGTTTGGATGGATGGATGTTTGTTTGAGTTTGTAGCCTAAACGGCTGAACGGATTTCGGTGAAATTTAGTATAGGTGTGGAGGATAGTCTGGAAGAACACATAAGCTCACTTTTGTTTTTTATTTTTGTGTAAAGAGTAAAGAAGATATAAAATAATATTGCAGAAGTCTATAAGTGTTGCATAAGATGAAAATTGTTACTTAAAGTCCCTTTCTATGTGATTAATACTTACATATGATTCCAGTGTTGGGGTCGATGGTGAACTTGTTGCCGCCATTGTTGGACACATGGTAGATGCTGTAGGTAATACGAGCGTTCTCACCTTCGTCGATATCTGTCGCTGTTACCTGGAATACGAAAAATTAAGCTTTTAAGAACATAAATATAACAGTTTAGATTCCAACTTGTTAGAGATTCGATATATGACAGAGAAATATGATATAATATTAAACAGATAAAAAGAGACGGAGATGATTTTGGATAGCTTTAGATTACTCGAACAAAATCTTCATCCTTTACTTTCATATTATATTTATCAACTAATCTAATATTTTAACATCAACATTACCATATCATTCGAACGATTTTTAGGTCTGATTTACCAGAATGTAAAGTAAATAATTATCATATATTATGTTTTTCATATGGTTTACATTATGCGGCTAGAGGATGAAGACATAAACAAGAAAGTGTTAAGATTGAATGTGGATGGCTACAAAGGTAGAGTAAGACTGAAGAAAGAATGTATGGAATGTGTGAAAGAGGATATGCTAAAGAAGGGAGTGGATTCAGATAGTGTATGGAGCAGCACATTCTGTGTCGACCTTCCATGGGACAAGGGCAAGCTATTAATGGCGTTTTCATGTAAAATACCTTATAAACAGTAGTGGGTTCTAAACTTGCAGGCACGGTGATTGGCTGCGTGTTTGGTATAGTCGGCGCGTTGTCGTTGACATCCAACAGTTGTACCGCAAGTGATAAAGGTGCGGACGCAGCGCCGCCGTTCGCTTCACGAGCTACCACCTGCAGAATATTTACTTATACTACGCGTGTTACAGTGTAACCGAACCTTTAGAATCACCAAAGAACGTAGATTCTGAAGTTTAAGTAGCCACATAAAGGTGACGCTGTATTTATGTTTAAAAAACTAATTTATGATTATTAAAAAATGATTGAATAAGGCAGGCTCATAAAACCTTAAGAGGCTAGGGATAAGATTATCTTTTCTATAAGATTTTACACTGTAGATGAAATGTACATTTAAATATTACATTTTAATTTCCTGCAAAAACCACGTTCTATACGTTCATTTTTATCTGATCTTCGGATATCTAACATCTGTAGGTAAAACTGATTATTCCCAACCGTCACCCCGCTCTGTCTCCACGTGAGAATAAAAAGTTTCATCCGTCCCACCTTTTAGTCCCACTATCACCAATAAGGTGATGGAACCGTTATGAAAATAAAATAATTTCCAACCGTCGCCTTATCGCAACAGGTGGGACGGATGAAACTTTTTATTCTCATGTCTCCACGCGGGGACAGAGCCGGGTGACGGTTGGGAATAACCCGGTAAAACTTAGTTTTGTCAGATTTATCTGAACAGGATTGTGGATATTATTATTTAAGCTTACTTGGAATCTCAATTTGCCAGGACTCGGTGGGTCTCGATCTAAATGTTCATCGTTGACTACAAGATATCCTTCAGGGTCTATATCGAAGAAGTGCGTTGTTAATTCGAATGAATATTTCGGTACAAGATCGCCAGGACCCTGGAAATATAAACACTAAAATTAACTTCACATTAAGACTATTGTTTAAGGAATTAAGCTTAAAAAAAACATTTTGATGGTTGAAATTTACATCCAGGCCAAGAATAACAAAAGATCTAATTTGATGATTACTTATTTGATACTTTTCTATTAATATATTATTGTTATAAATGCAAAAGTTTCTATGTATGTTTGTAACTACGTATCTTCAAAACAACTTTACGGATCTTGATGAAATTTGACACACAAGTAGAACATAATCTGGAAGGAGTTATAGAATACGTAAGCTTTATCTTTTTCGCACGGAACAAGTCATAGGGAATAGTTAATACAATAAAAGTGAGATATGTAAATCTTACCAGATCAGGATCAGAAACAGATAATTTGATAGGTTTTTTATTGAAGTCGAGGACTTTAGTTCCTTTGGGGGAATTCTCTTCGACCTGCCCCTCCTCCGAGGAGGCGTTGACCACTGGTGGGCTGGAGTCCACTGGACGTACTGTCACTGTTAGTTTCGCGGTCGTGTAACGACGTCCTTCTGTTATTTCTTCTGCCTGTAATTATAGAAGATTAAGTTGGTAAACTTGGGAGAATTCAAAGCAATAAAGTTTTTTTTTTATCAAACACAGTACAAAATACAAAAATGAAGCAAAAGTGTTTAGAAAACTAACTGCGGGTTTGGACACACTAGAGATTTTTGGTGCCGGAAGTCCAACTCTGGTCCCTTTTCTTTTCCACCCTTTTTCTTATGAGGGAAAGGGGATTTGACGGTGAAAAACACACGTGGGATAGGGAAATATCCTCTTTGAGTGCGTCTCCTCCTTTGTCGATTAAAGGTAGGCATCTGTTTATGGGCAGTGGTCGCTTTCCATTTTGGTGGATTCATGTGGCCGCCTGCTCGTTTGCCACCTTATATTATAAAATGATAGTTAAAGTATTTCAAAATTACCTTAATAACCAACTGGAATCTCTTAGCGATAGTAGTATCAACAGGCAGTAACTGTCTTACAGCGCCGGTGTTCTGATCTATTGAGAAATAAGTCCCCCAGGATTCAGGTTCACCACTTTCTATACTATATCGTATCTTAGCTTCTAGCGTATCCATGTCTACCGCTTGGATCTTCTCTGGTTCAATCGATAGGATGCCTGCAAGAACTCCGCTGTTCACCTGTAATAATCGAAAGATATAAACGTAAGGTATGGAAAAAACTGTAGCTCATGTTTCATAAAGGTTTCTTACTATATTGTTACATGAATGGGTCTGCTTGCCCGGTGCCACGACCACACAGAAGATAACCATGAAATCCGCGTTTCGTCTGATGAGTGTGGTGCCGGAGGCCTAATTTTAGTCCCTTTTTCCCCCCTTTTTCTCATAACAATAGGATAAAAAGGGAATGTGGATTTGACGTTGGAGCAGACGCATAGAAAGGGAAAATGTCTTCTTTATGTGCGTCTCCTCCTTCGTCAATTAAGGGTAAGCAAGGCATCTGCATTTGCGGATGTTTCTGGGTAGCAGTCGCTTCGTAATTTTGGTGGATTCAGGTGGGTACCTGTTAGTGTTCGTGGCGTATTCGTTTGCCACCTTAAAATAATAAAAAAATATAATATATGACTTACGTAGCTGGCGTACTCAGGGTTAATGCAAGCACCATCATGCATGGTGCAACCCTGGTAGATGAAAGAGGGATCCTGGTCATCGTCGTCTAACACGTTAATTGTCATCGTCGTGGTACTAGACAGTCGGCGTTTGGTATCACGTGCGCGATCCTGATAAAAAACACATTGTATTTAGTCACCCTTTCTTTTTAATAATATAATTGTATGAATATTTACTTATAATCGGCGTTCATAAAATACTACAAAGCCAGGGAAGCTACCAATATCTTGGTCTAAAATATCATAAAGTTTGGAAGTACCATTAGGGGTTCCTCTCCACGGATACAGGCAACAAAGTTAAAATGATTCAAATGACTTATATACATATATCTTTTGGATTATTATTCAGAATCTTAAAAGGTACTTGTAACTTAATTACAAAGGTAGAAAAATTACTTACGGAAGCAACAATAGTGACTAGATAAAGCTTCGTTCGCTCGTAATCCAAAGTCCGGTTGACTGTTATTACACCTTGATGCGGCAGAGGAATTGAAAAGTAGCTGTAACCATCGACGGCATTCGCTTCTTCCAATGTTTTATTATCTCCTGGTATGATAAAGTATTCTGATAGACCATTCACACCCGCATCAATGTCAACTGCGCGGATACCTTCGAATATCGTCGTACCGATCGGTACTAGCTGTGGAAAATACAAGAGACAAATTTAAATACTCGGTTATTCAATGTACAGATTTTTAAATAGATTTTCTACAAGAAAACGTAGGATCGCTTAGTTCTTTGACTATAAGAAGTAGCTGACACCCGTCTTTCGTAAGATCATTGTACTTTAGTACCCTCGTGTGGCATTACCTTTTTTTTAATACAGACATTGTCATTTGAACAGCTTAAAACCCATCCCAAACAATCGTAATATATTCGTACTATTCAAACTAACCTCGGAAACATTGGCTTCGTACGGCGTGTTCTGGAAGACGGGCGTGTTGTCGTTGATATCCGATACCCGAACTATGACCGGTATCGTCCGCCGCTTTTTCGTCGCTTTCACTTGACATACGAGCTGTAATGTCAATAATTAAACTATAAGACATCAGATTTAAATAACTGAGACACTGCGTCTCTGAATAAAATTGAGGACTAAAGAAAAATTTAAGAAAAAAATCACGAAAACAACATCATGAGTGCATATATAACTTTAAACTGTCGTGGTTTTTACAAATATAATGTTCGTAAGATACGGGTTTCTTACCACGATTGGATTGGACGTGGTAAGAAACCTGTATCTTACGAACATTATATCATGAGTGCATATATCATAATATAAGTATTATAAGAGAAAAATATGAATAATTAATTAGATTTTAGAGTAAGTCAAAACATTGCTACGAACCTTCCAATGCTAACTGATCAAATACTTTCGCCGCTTGCATATAGCGATGGTACAACAGTTTAGCGAACGTATAGCCTCAGGCAATATAAACAATATACGAAACACCTGCTTGTTTAATACCCTATTATAGCGTTTACGAAGATAGAGATCAAAGTGCTACATTACAAGAAATTAAACCAATTAATTGCATTGCAAAGCTATTTAAGATAGAGAAAGGGTATTTACACGTAATTAAAATGATAATTAACTACTTGTGTATATAGGCTCATAAAAGTCCCGACAGAATTATTCAAATTACGGGTGCCTTAGGGATCCACAACTAGCCCAATGCGGGTAGTGGAATACACATCTTTAAATTTCTTCGCAGATTGAAGAGAATTAGTTGAAGATAATATGAACCTTGTACTAACCTGGAATACCATATGTGAGAGATTATCCGCATCCCTGTCTAGTGGTTGAAGAAGCTGCAAACGCTTGCCGTCGAGCTGGAACAGCGTTGGACCCTTGGGGAACACCGTCGATAGTACTATATCTACATCAGGCTCGCCGACTATCGGCAACTCCGCTGGTATTGTACTTTGGTTTACATCTGCAACAACGTGTTATTTATCCTTGTGGAAATATGACTGATAGGGGTAACTTTGTTGTGACAAAGATAACGCTCTGCAAAACGAAAGAAAGTGACAACACCTCTTGTAAAATTATACTCACTATTTCCTCTGCTTTCTTCTATATCCACAATTATGCTTGACTGCCCAGTCTCCACTTCGCATGGTCCTGAAATAAATAACGTTCGATATTTAAAACAAACGGTCTATTTGTGAACTTTTTTTTAAACTAACGACACAATTCGTCACAGATTAAACACTTACTATCAGGCTCATTTATATTATTCAACTTATACTGGACGAGAATTATAATTGAAACGATACTTAAATTAATCATTTGATCGCTAAGAAATGCGTGTGCCTTCATATGGGACGTTAGAGAAATGATTGTAAAGCAATTGTTCTGTCCTACTGCTTTGTAGTCGGAGCCTCATCTTTGAATATGTGTAAACAAAATGCGATTGTTCTTCACTATAGTATAGTTAGTATTTGTTTATGTGCGTTGCGACAATTAATTAGTATACACCTAAACAGGTGAGGTCATTCACCTTTATAGTGTACGGCAGAGTCAATTCAATGAACTCAAGCAGCTGCGATGACCTGAAGACTGTTAGAAGGAATAGCTCGATTGCTGAGACCACAGTAGTTCCGTGGTTTTAGAGAAAACTCCTTTGAGAGGGTTGGTTTACTTCAGTAACAGGACTCATGTTAGAATAGGTAAATACCAATGCGTCTAACTCCTCCACATCAGACATGTTACTTGTTGAATCGAGCGGTAAATGATCAATAGATATATCAATTAAATCTTAACTGGAAATTGGTCATCGACTTATAATGAACCAATAAGAAACACATGTCGATGTATCATACAAGATTACTTCACGCACGTCGGCTTCGAATACCTTAAAATAATATATCCTTATCTCGGCAATAGGTAATTATGCTGGCAATCTCACCCAAACCGGAACACATCGCAAGTACTGTTATTGGGCGTCGATAAATGCGCAGGAGTGAGGAGGGACCTTTACAAAGATCCTCCATTTGTACTCTGACTCTAGCATTATGTAATAACTATAATGAAAAAAAACTATTTGCACTACACTATTTCAGGTATACAATCTTTGTTGTTATTTGATTATTTAGTTTAAAAGATAGGCTTATACTGGTTTAAGATTAATAGTATAAAAAAAAATTCAACATCATTTTTAAAATCTTTTATTTGAATGTTAATTAAAAATTTGTATATTTAAAAATCGTTTCATATGTGCTTATTCCGTACGTGGGGACTGTCCATCTATCACACAATTCATCCATACTTTTTTCAGTCATCCTCTACCTTTGTACCCTACATAAAACCTTAACACATTCTTGTTTACTCATAAAATATGGAATTACATAAACTTGCATTTTAAATGCCACATAACACAACAATCGCTGTCAGGTATAAAATGAGCAGTAAGTTAACACTATAGTTAGCTGGCAATGGATTGACTCATAGTAAAAGCCATAAGGAAGTGGTGTGCAGTAAACGTATACACAATAAATCCCCACCTATAATGAACTCTCCCAGGGGAAACGTGTTGACGGAGCGATGTTAATTAAACCATCACTTGTGTATGTTTTATTGCTTAGTCTTATCTTTACGTTTTAATTTAATTACCACTAAAGTTCTGTTTGGTTTTCAAATACGGAAGCTAAGGGTGACTTTTAGTTGTTTGCAACTAATAAAGATAAACAGGTACTTTTCTGATAAACCACAGCATTTTAATAGATGTTTTGTTGTTAATACAAAGTAGTAATTTACGTGGAAAATTATAAATACTTTTTTGTTCGATTATTTATTCGTAATTTGTAAAGTTGGCTTTCATGGCATTCGAACAACAGAAAAAATATTTTACAATACATAAACTCCGCCTTTATACGAAATACTATGGTGATATTTACGTATTTACAATTAAAAAAAAACATACAGACGAATTGAGTACCTCCTTCTTTTGGGAAGTCGGTCCAAAAACGCTATATACATATTTCTATATGTTATGATGTTTGTTGTTTCGTTTAAAGTAATTTCAGATATCCCTCTACAGTATCAGTACATATAACTAGTATATAAGCAGGATTTCCCATAATAGAGATAGCGATTCGCAACTAATGCTGTACGTTACCGGCTAATGGTGTCGAAGGCCATCGGCTATGACATTTTGTATCAGGCAAGATTTTCATATCGAGATATATCGCTATGTTTGTGCAAGGTAATAATTATAATGTAACTAGCTTTCGCCCGCGATACTGTCCGCGTTAAAAAAAAACAAGTGGCCTATATGTTCTTCCAGACTATTCTGTACATGTATAAAAATTTCATCAAAATCTGTTCTGCCGTTTAGGCTACAAACTCCAAACATACTCAAACACACAACAACTACAAACTCCTACCTAAAGCCTACAAACTCTAACAAACATCTATCTATCTAAACTTTCGCATTTATGATATTAGTATGAATAATTTAATAGTAGCATTTTTAAACAGAACTATGAATCAGAGACCATTTGGTTCATCACCATACTTTTTTTTTATAACATAAGGTGGCAAACGAGCAAGCGGCCACCTGAACGACCAGCAGTAACTGTTTATTTTTTATCAAGGTTTTGAATTCAGTTTTCTTAATAACTATGTATACAATCTTGTTTTTATCTCTGCCATGACTTTCAAACATCTTTTCTATACGAGGCCGTTAACTTGTAACAAACAGGGCGTGGCTGAGAAATTTTCAATTAATAAACTATTTGTCAGCAAACCATTAATTAAGGGTTCCCGATTAATACTGAAACGCCTTATACGATAATCTTAATTATTATACGCCCGGTTTATGTTGTCTATTTTCCTAACGATTCCCTTGAAAGGCGTGAACGAATGTTTTAAGTCCATACAAGATTCAATTCATACAACAAATATTTATTCTTCGAACTAATTGTACACAAATGGTATTTTTATATCGGAAAAAATTAGGGTAACACGGTCGATAAATTTTATTGACATAATAAAATTTAAAAAAGCGCCATCTATGAAAACGGGTTTTTAAAAAACTTTACTGATGTACCTTCGATTTTTTATTTTTTATATTATAAGGTGGCAAACGAGTAAGCGGTCACATGAATCCGCCAAATTGGTAAAGCGACCGCTGCCCATGGCCATCCGAAATAACGAAAGCGTTGCTTACTCTACAAAAGAGGAGACGCACATAAGAGGATGTTTCCCTTTCCTAGGCGTCTCTTGTAGCGTCAAATCCACGTTCCCTTACAATCCTCTTCTTATAAGAAAAATGGTTGGATGGAAAAGGGACTTAAATTGGGCTTTCTTCCATTAAATAAAGTGACTATTTGTATTATTTACTGCAATTTACTAGGACTGCGGAAATATATATTTCTTCGATCAATTGAGTTGAGTAAACCAATTAGGATCAGTATCGACAAGCCTGAATAAGTGACGATATAATTCAATCAATCAAGGCTTGCTTCATAGTTTACTTAGCCAATTAACCGCTAACTTTATATAGTTAAGTCCAGAAATCACGACGACTTAAACTATGTTTATTTCCGTTCATATCTTACTAATATTATAAATGCGAAAGTTTAGATAGATGGATGGATAGATGGATGGATGTTTGTTACCGTTTGTAGCCTAAACGGCGGAACGAATCTCCATAAAATTTGGCACAGGTTTAGAGCATAGTCTGAAAGAACACATAAGCTACTTTTTATCCCTGGAATAGTTACGGTTCCCGCGGGATTATTTAATTTAGTTTTTTAATGTTTACTCGATCTTTCTGCAACGGTTCAACATATCTTATTGAAATTTGGCACAGATATAAAACAAAGTCTGGAGTACACATGGGATAAGCTTCCATCCCCGAGAAATGTCCGGTTCCCGAGGGATACTTAGCTTTTTGTAATTTATATAGTTTGTATGTTTTCTAGTAATAATATAAAGTGTAAGAATTAAGATTTTTACATTTACAATTTTATTAAAAAACAATATATTGGAACGTTTTATCCATTAGATTGAGGATTTAAGCCTTTATGGTTTTAAAAAATCTTATTTTAGACTTATAAAGTAAAATTTTATAAACAGATTTATATGTCTTCTTTTCTGCTAAACTTTACTTTTCATTGGATATTTAAGGCCTGGTTGAAAATTATTTATTACAAATTAACACCAATAAGAACATTTTGTCTACACAAGTGAAAAGTATGATTTCTCAATCTATTTTAGTTTATCCACTAACTTTTGTGTCGCTTTGAAATACTTTTGAAATCTATCTTACATTATTGTTCTATGATATTTTGGGTTAATATTAAAACTCGACCAGTCATTGTGACTACAAATAAAATCATTCATTCATTGAGTTGTATGCTGCCAGTACAATACTGTTGTTTGTTCTGAACAGATAAAAACAATTGAAAGACGATGCTATCGCGACCTGTCAGAGAAAGTCATGCTCCTAATATTAAATTCAAATTATTTGCTGCAAACAAAACACGAAAGAAAACAAAAATAAACACGGACTGCATTTGTGTTGGTTTGAGAAAATTCTTTTGTATGTAACGAATAAACAAAAAAAATCCCATTAATTCTATTTTCAAATTATCACTAAGCAACAGTACTATAAACTATGTTTGCTACTAGATTATTTTAATTCCAACGTCACGAGCAAAACTGTATAATCTTTTAGTGTTTAAAGGTTATAGCAGGTAGATACGTAAAATCGCATACGTCAGTTGTTTCTTAAAAAACTCAGTTATATGTTAGGTTTAATAATAAATAAAAAGTACACACCTGGTGTTGTCCATACTGAAGGCAGCAAACATAGGAGAAGCCAAACCGTTGACAGCTGTGTTAGCGCACACCCCCGCGCCATCTCACTGCAAAAAAATAAACATATATGAAAATTGCACACAGACTAAAAATACAAAAAATTTAAAGCAACCAACGCCGAGTTTTAAGTTCTATTGTTGCTAACACTTTAAACCGTAAAAATTTGGAACTACCGACCTGTGATTTAAACACATTTCGAGGGTACATAAAACAGTACATGAACATATAAATAAAAAATACCTTGAATTTAGTTGAAATCAGTTGTGCAATCGATGCTATTCAAATGATAAAACAAGAAATTAAAAGTTATTTATATTGTGAGCGAACAAAACAATACACAAAGCTTCCCACCGACAGACTGACGGTTTTAACAGGAATTGTGTCATATGACATGCATTTGCTGAATTTGAGATGTACAAGATTGTGTAATGCAATTAGAATCCAATTACGTGGTCACAGGATTGGAATTTAAACGTTACAATAATATCGTTTCAAGTGACACTGATAAGAAAAAAACATTGAAGTTATTTTTTTAAAACCCATGATCAGAAATAGCTATAAATTCAATTAACTTTAGTGAATTCGTGACGTAATTTTTTTAATGTGGCTAAACTACGGAAAAACTATTAATTAATTAGATCACTCGTCGGTACTTACGACAAATCCGTCATTAAACTAGCAAATAGGCAATAAAATATGCAAATGAACAAGGCGTAACAAGTCCTTAGTAAGGTTTCTCGTCGGCTGTATGTTAATTAAGAAATGTAAGGGCGATATTTAGATTTAAATATTGTTTTTTCGTGAATATCTACATACTAACGTAATAAAGCGTCCTTTATGGCGTAGGATATCAGCAATCACAGCATATTCTCGAATAACTCTTACATTAATAAAAAGCCCTACACATACGACACGCTGTAGGCTATATATCTATACGCTATTAAACTTGGAGGACAGATAAACGCGAAAACAACCTTCATGTGGAAACGGGACCATAAAGTACCAGCTGCCAACATTAAGGAACCAAGGTTGTTTGTTATCATGTCATGCCATTTTGACATTTGCAATTGATAATTTGACACATGTAATCAATCAAATTTAAATTTTCATAATTTCATGCGGATGAAGTCGCACGTGAATAACTAGTTGTTTAATAATTCCACAATTTGTAACGAAAACAAAAGTAGATTTACACCTTATTTTACCTT
Source organism: Papilio polytes (assembly GCF_000836215.1). Taxonomy (NCBI): domain Eukaryota; kingdom Metazoa; phylum Arthropoda; class Insecta; order Lepidoptera; family Papilionidae; genus Papilio; species Papilio polytes. The sequence goes on along the minus strand of NW_013526915.1, from coordinate 1,239,823 downwards.
GGAAACTTCTGTGAATCTCGCTATCTTAAATATGTTACTGTCACAATAATGAATTTTACCCAGTTTATATGCGAAATTATGTTCACCAGGTAAAATTTATGAAAACCCATAAAAACTAAAAAAAAAACCGTTATATAAATTAGTTCCATTCGATTCAAATGGTTCTATATTCGCATGTGAATGAACGTATACGAGTTCGCAAATTGCAATAAAAACGTATCGGAATAGGTTTGAAAATAAATGCCACATTCGTTTAGTATCGGCTCGTTTATCAGGTCTCCACTCCCCGGTTGAAAGCAGTCCACATAACTCTCGGCAAAAACTAGGTCTGTTACTATAGGCGTTACTTGATCAAGTAAATCATAGAAATGCGTTGAAATTAACAGCTTACGCCCCACCTTAATAAGTATCAAAGGTGAAGTTGGACATTAACAGATAACTATAAAAAAAACCTATTACTTTTAGAACTTGCTTAAGGTGTCAAAGCCGTTTTCAAAGCGATTTTACTAAAGAAAATAAGAAATTAAAACTATCGTTCAAGTTTGAAGTTATAAAAAAAAAACTTGATTTATGTATTGAAATTTGTCCTAAATTCATCTTCCTTTAACATACTCGTCTAAATTTAACCTTAGAAAACCTTACATAGATAATTCCAACTGGCCAATACGTTCTTGGCATCAATTCGTGATGTCGCTCTCGTCAGGTGTACCGGATATGATCGAATCTCCATTGAAAGGCTTCTATTACGTATGATGTTTGATAGCAAATCACCATGTTCGATACTACGACTAATATTTCTCTGTAGGTTTATGAGATTTAGGGCCTGTCCCACCATTGGCTCTTAGAGGATCAGACGGCTTAAACATGATGTCACTGTCAAATAAGGTAACATGATCCAATATTTCCATTACATATTTTACACGTTGGATTGTTATCAGACAATTTACAATTTGGTGGGACAGGCCCTCAAAGTTTCATTAATACCACAAAACATTGTTAGCAGAACTTAAAAAGTTAAGAGGCGGATATAAATAGAAAAGCAACAAGAAACAAAGACAATGAAGCATTCCGTAGTTAGCTTGTCAATGAAATATGTAGGACGAAAAGTACGACGTAGGACGAAAGAAGGCGAGGTAGCAAGATATTTGAAGGTAAGGCATACCAAAGTAATTACTACAGAATTAGATCCGAGACCTTTTAGTAGATGTGAAATTAAGTCTATGTTAAAATGCTATTCTATAATTGTAAAACGCTTACAAAATACTATAACGACGTTTATTGTTCAAAATCCTAAAGACTATACGCCGTAAAACCGCAACTTCCTACCCGTGGTTTCCTTTAGCAGTAAGATTTTTATTGTCAAATGGTCATAAACTCTGGGTGCAAGGAATATTGCAGCAATACTTGGCCAGCCGCCCAAGGCGAGTTAAAACCTATCAAGGTATAATGCAAACCAGTAATAGTTTTATGAAAACTTCCTAAGATCATTGACACTTTCAATCATACCAATATTATAAATGCGAAAGTTTAGATGGATGGATGGATGTTTGTTAGAGTTTGTAGCCTAAACGGCTGAACGGATTTCGATGAAATTCGATACAGATGCAGAGGATAATCTGGAAGAACACGTAAATTACTTACTTTTTTTTAACTCCACGCGGACGGAGTCGCGGACAAAAACTAGTGATTTCATAATACAAAATAGATAATTGAAGAGACAGCATATAATGAAATTTCACGAATTGATCTCGCAAGAACTAGAGCTAAAAACTATAAAACTGTACTTTAACTAAAGATTAACAAGATTATTCAACATAGTACAAATAAATTGAATATTGCTTAGGTTAAATTCCAGCTTGACTAATTGAACATTTTCAGAGACTTTTCAATATTGAAATAAAGTACCTATTGTATCCAAGGACCAATGCAAATCTATAACTGGGCGTTGTAATGAAAACGTAAGAATACGAATAGGAAAACTATAATTTAGCAAGGAATTTGTATTGTAATACCGAAGCGGCTGCTATAGACCATTGTCTGAACACTCGCGCACGTACCGATGTAATGGGGAAGATCAATAAGAGCCTTGCTACAGAGAAGCAAGAATACTTGCATAGAAAATGTAGAATAGGCAGTCGTAAATATAAAGCTGTGCAAAGATATTGATCTATATATGTAATAGGACAATCCATGAACCAGGAAATATATATTGCAATTATTATTTGTCTGTCAGAATCTTAAAGTAGTAGACCATAGTAGAAATTCGTATACAAACCCACAAGGCACACGAGTTAAGTAATTGAATAGGTTTATTTTTTAAAATAAATCTAATAAGAATTATAAATAAAATAGGTAATTTAATACATCTAAATATTTTTGCCAATAAGTTACACACAAAATAACACAAGCGTGCAATAAAATACCACATCCAGGCGATCTATCTCCATAGTCATTGTTGCGTTATAATAGTTTCGAAACAATCAGAAACAGTTTAATATGCATCATCTCGGCGAGCTCACTTCCGCATCCTCCCCGCTATTTGCAAAGCTAACGGGGATCTTTGTTTCATTTGCGCTATAAAGCAAAGCAATACATCCATTAAATGTGGCTTTTGAAGACGTAGCATTTAGCTTAGAAATATCATTTAATGGCTTTCTCCGCTTGGAATTAAAAAAGGGAGTAGCCTACATATTCTTCCAGACTGTCCTCTACGTCTATGCCAAACTTCATAGAGATCCGATCAGTCGTTTAGGCTACAAACTGTAACAAACATCCATCTATCCAAACTTTCACAATCATAACATCAAGAAGAAGTAAGATTAGCTATCGACCGCTTCTTCGACATTGAGTTTTCTTTTAGATTGTTCTACATCGACACTATGCATTTTATATAGATACGTGCTGTTATGTTTCATCTGTCGGACTTGTGTGTATGAAATGAAAATAGCATTCCCATAGTCGTGATAAATTAGTGCGAAAGTGGAGCGCTAAAACGGACCAACCCAATGTGGCATTAAGATTTATGCCGCGACATTTGTTAAATTATTAACAACGCCTTCCCTGACTTCTGCGTTCCAACTTCGTAACAACCGAGAGATCAAGATTATAAATGTTCAAGCGAAATCTGTCAAAAATATCAACAATGAAATCCGGCCTTACAGCTTAGGCGTTCAGTAAATTAACAAGGTGTCTACTTCCTTAACAAATACAACACTAATTTATGTTGGAATCCTAAATTAAATTGTTAATCTCAAATCGCTAGCAATTCAAGGACCTAGATTAAAGTTCTTTGCTCCCACGAGACAGGTGTAAACTGAACTCAGTGCTGTTATTGAATTTTGAGCTTAATCGCTTTAGGAATAAAACTCTTATTCGCGTGACAAAATGCTTACATTATTTTATATTCCCATTTATTGGCCAACTCCCGGCCGATTTCGTCACAAGCTAAGTTCAACGGTCCAAGTCATGAATAAGTAATAACAGAGTTGCTGTGCAAAAACTTATAACAACTTTGTTAGAAAATCGATTACTAAAGGCCATTCCAAAATAATGATATGTATAAAACGTACAATATTGTTAATATGTCCAAAATTTGTATGTAATCTAAAGAAACTAAACCAATTTAATAAAGCTATCTGTACTGATATTTCAATTTTATTCGCCAACACGATTCATATTCCGCTATATCTTGCGGGGTAACAATAAAGCAAGAACTCGGTCAAGACTCCATAGATTGTCTAATAAAATTGTTTAATGCCAAGCATACAAGCACAAAAGTCATGCTACTTTTGTACCTGTAAATTTAAGCCCATTAACCTCATTCGTGATTTCAACGTTGGGAACTTCAATAGGTTCTGTTGAGTTACGTACGTCAAAATGCCTACTTAAAACACTTCCATCACTCAACCATCAACCGTAATTAGTAATTAACGTTTACAAACTAATTCTCTACAATCACTTAAATGTATTTAGTTTTAAACGCGAAAGTGTTTCTTAGTTACAAAGCGCATCTTCAATATTTCGCTAGATCTTACGAAATACATCCGTTAAAGTTCAAGAGGGCAGCTGCGGGTAAAGTCGTGAGCAAAATGGGTTATTACTTGCATTAATGCTGGAGGTAATGACGCTGAAGTATCATTGACACAATTTAAAGAAGTAAAGAGATTTTTCCTAATAGACAATGTTTTATGGTTTAAAACGCTTTTAACCTTTGAACTAAGGGGAAAGAAGAATGAATCTCTCTTCCAAAGTTTATAATACAAAATTCGCGTCTCAGTATTTTTGTTTTAAATATCGATCTTGAAAATTCTTCGACCTTATATAGAAATAAAATCGGCTTAGGTTGCAAAAAGTACCTCATTTCCCAGTTTCCCAGATTAAGCTATTCATTAGTATTTTTGGGTCGATAAATTCTTGAAATGCGTTTCCGAACTACGTAACTCTAGTTTAGCTCACTGAAATTACTTTAACCTAATCATAAAACAAATGGAAACTTTAACAACCCAGCATAAACCTCATTATACCAATTAACCAATACTTTACAAATTATGGGACATGTTCAGATAATTATTATGAAATATATATGAGTTTAATCTTATAGCAAATACTGTTGTATGAAAAAATATGTAGTTTACCGGTATACGCGGTGAAAATGTAACGCAATCCGTATTCAAGGAATTCTCACTAGCCTCTGCTTATTTGGTAAATTGCTAGCTACCGTAATGTTGGACTGACAACTAGTCTTAAATACTTGGAAATTCAATTTAAATGGAATTTTATGTTATATCTTAATTTATACATTATGCATAAGAACTAAAATGTTTATCTTCTACTAAGAATACGCTGTCAAATATAAAAGTACGGAAAAAAATCAAAGGAAACAAAAATTATGTTTAAATCTGTCTACAATTCTAACCTCAATGATAATTGGATAGCTGCAGCTTCTTACCACTTTAGAATTCTCGTTCTTTTATGTATAGAAGCTCATGAATATAAAATTGTATATTTTAATAAAACTATCGCACTTTATCGAAGTTAAATGTTTCATAAACACGTCGGCAAGCTTTCAATGGAACAATGAATCACTGGCGACACGGCGCCTCGTTACTCCGGTAGATGGCGTCGTCACGCGATGAGATGCGATCTCAGTTTTATCTGCTCCACACTGGAACACTTAAATTGCAAACCGAACCCGCACAGCGGATCTTAAAAGTGGAGATCATTAGTTATTCTAATTGTGTTGATCATCTCCTTTCCCTAAGGAGGGTTTACACTGCGCGTGCTGCTTCATAAATCCTTATCAATCGCATCCTTTTGGTAGTCGTATCTGAATTTATACTTTCCTTAACATGTCACATAATCGTCTGATCTTCAACAGTCATTCATGGCAAAATGCTTAGATGATTAAAAGTGTGCAGTACTTTTGGTGGTCGTTTTAATTCATCACTCCAGAATGATAAAACGATGAAAAATCAAACAAAAGAAATACGACTATTATTTTAACATCATCTTGAGTTCAATGGACTTGAGAGTGAAATAAACGTAGTTATGAGTTTGACTATTAAAGAGAACATAATCAAGACCCATTTAAACTTGAAACGTTAACTAGGTATCTTAAAAGTAATCACCGTATAACAACGAGGAGCATCCTGATATTTATGAGACGGGAAGAGAATTGACAAGGATGTTTACTAATTGATTACATAGCTAGTTAGCGCCAACTAAGGACTATCAGCTTATGCATGCGATTTATTATAACTGCTGTAAATTCATCTACCTTAACTGGTCTACATTTGTATCTGTCATTGAATCCTTAGTTATCTTGTTTTTGAGTTTTAATATTGTAATGCGTGTAAACATCAATTTGTCTTCGACTTTAACCTAGTAAAAGATTTGTTTTAAGTTACACGCACTTGAATAGTGTCATTAATAATGGGTTTTTGATGTTTTCATTTATTTTATCGTTACCTAGTGATTCATTAGTGTTAGATTGGACTAATTTTTAATAGAGTAAAGCTTATGTTACGTAGTTCAGAAACGCATTTCATGAAGTTAACCAACCGATAAGACTAACGAATGATTAAATGTAGTTGGGGAATCGGCTATTAAACAAATATGACAAGCTATATTGTACTAGGAAATCATAAATACACAGAGATATAAGAGTGATGTAAAGATCGTATAGGCAAGTAATTGACGGACCGTTTGAATATTAACAAACCGCAATTGTACTGTCAAAGTCTGAACCATTGATACCAAACGATATAACATCCGACTGAAATGTTTTCCATTTAAGGTAATATACCATTAACATTTTACCCGTAACATATTCCTGCAATAATATCAAACGTAAAGCTTGGAACTCACTGAGATTTAATCGTAAGATTGACGCAATGCGATGATAGTGTGACATGCGACAAATAAATCGCTTCTAGTTGCGACTTTAAATCGCTGTTTAAAATTGTTGTATCCTAAGCTTTAGACTACAATTGTAAAGCGATTTAATAGTTTCCATGAGAACTACACTGTGATTAAATGGGAGGTATTATGCGGAATTTTCTAACCGACGGACGGTAAGATTATAGTATAGTGCGCAATTAGAATAAGAACATGCTCTCAGATTAATTGCTTTTAAGATATGAGACTTTGATATTACAGTACAGAGGCCGGAAACAAGGTAAGAAGAAAGGAAGTAATAATTTATGAATGAATTCTACTAAAAATGCCCTCATCCTTATAGGAGAGCTTTAAGTACCTAAGTGAAATTTTATTTAGTAATTGCTTTTGATCTGAAAATAAAAACTATTTAGATAAATTTATTATTTTATAGGTTTCGCTATTATTCAACTTGGAGTTACGAGTTCCATCCAAATAATTCTGATATTTCCTTTTAGAATATTTTCAGGCCACTTTTGTTTATCATTAGAAATAATGTTACTATGCTGCACAAGCTCTCAAATTTTGTACTTAGTTGACAGCAAGTTAACTTAAAACCCATTAGCAAGAGTTAATTTCGTATAAAAGCTAATGAGCAAATGAATTTCCCTAGTCCTTGCCCAGCATTCCTAGTACAAAGCTCTAGTTAGTTCCCTCATTATCCCCCGGAACAGGTAGCCTGCGATACGTATTGAGGCCAGTGTCCTGTAATTTCGCCGCCACTTACCAGTGCCTACTACCATTGAGTTAAGATAAGACTACAGGTTTCCAAATGAACCTGTGAATTTATAAACGAAGTCTAATGGCGCTTCAAAGTACTGATAAGTGTTAAGTTTCCGAGGTTATTTAGTTTTACCATATTACTATTTATTATTAAAAAAAAATTAAAACGGTATGATATTTTAAGGGAGATGTTGTGTTTTGAGTATTAAAAAACTGCCGACTTCTGAAACGAAATTAAAATATGTAATAGCGTATTTAATCAAAAAGTGACAATTAAACTCTAAATTCAATTTAATATTTGACGTCTGATGCTGGGTATCTGAAGTTCCCACTTATTTTGTCATTACCTGGCGACTCATAAGTGTTTGGTTGACTTTAGTTTTAATGTAGTAAAACTCAAATTGCGTGGGTCGGAAACGCTTTTCATTAAGTAACACTAACGAATGGTTAAACGTATCTGGGAAACAGGGCATTAAAGATGTAAGCTGTGATGCAAGTGTCTTCAGTTAGCGACATTATTTTCTTGAATTTCAAGATTGATGGTGGTATGGGCTTTAAGACTTATACCTCTGTTTTGTTATTACTTATCTAATATGTACTTTATCCATAGTGAATGTTTAGTAATGGATGTGCTATAAATTATAATAAAGATGACGCTATGAAGCGACTGTAATTTGCTGCAACCTGTTTGTATGCCGACCGCCTATCTTATGTTTAGCTAATACTAAGTTTACGTCCGTGGTAGGTGAAGTATTGTAAAACAATATTTCGAACTAGCTATTCCCGTGCGGCTTCAACCGCATGAAAATATAAATACTTTATTTTATTGTTTACATGTGTCTAATTATCAATTGCAAACGTCAAAATGACATGACATTGTGACAAATCATGGCAACCTTGCTTCGTTGATGTTGGCAGCAACTTATGGTCTCTTTCCCACATTAGGTTTTTTATCCAAAATATTTATTCCCTATGTTTAATGGCGTGAAAATATATAGCCTAAAGCGTGACGTAAGTGTAGGGCTTTTTATTAAAATAAGAATTATTCAAAAATATGCTGTAATTGTTGACATCTTAGACAACAAAGAAGTGTGTGTTTACGCTTTATTATAATAGTATAGATATAAAATTAATGTATAAAATTCAACATTTCTCTAAAATATTCTATATTTGCATAATTGGAAAACAAAAAATACTAAAGTATTCTAATTAAGTTTTTTAATTAAAAACAAATCTTTCTACGCTATATTTTATTTAATTTGTACAAAATATTCAATATAGTTTAGTTTTATTTCAAGAACCTTCTAGAAAACTTTAGATGTCATTAAAAAGCCTATATAAAGAAGACCTCTATCCTCAGGCAAGGTTAATCTTTTACTTTATTTATAAAAAAACCCTGCTGTTTTGCAACACGATAATAAAATACACAAACAGGCTCATAATTTTATGAATGATAATCAGATAAAGAAGCAACATAATAAGAATAAATGAGGTGTTTTGTTTGTGAATGAATTATTAAATATAAAAAGAACAAGACAGTTTTGAAGGTTTCTCGACGGATATAAAATGACTAAGATGAACCAAAGATCTCAGATTTGCATAAAATACTTGAGATTTTCAAGTATCAAATTATGACGATAATATGAATAATCTCATTTTACCATCTTTTAAATAAGTTGAACATGTTTAAGTTATATTTGCGTTGACATATTAAAACTCGTTATTGTATAAATCTATACTAATAGTATAAAGAGAAAAGATTTGTATTTTCGGATTTTTGTATGTATTCGATTCACGTAAAAACTACTGGGTTGATTTTGATAATTTTTTCACCATGAGAAAGATAGTTGATCTGTTAGTAACATAGGGTATATTTTTTAATTTCAGGCGGATGAAGTTGCCAGTAACAGCTAGTTATTGTAAAAACAAGTAATCTCTTCGTGTGCTTGTATTTTATCTACGAGTAAGTACTATGAGGCAGGATGATATTTTGAATGATAATCATGTTTGTATAACTATTCCGTGGTGAATAAATAACAATAAACATTTACAAAGCATTATTTCTGTTGGATTTTAATAACCCAGAAAAATTTTTAGAAAATATCGGATATAAAATACTACAATTACAATGGTGACAAAATAAATTAGACAGAGACAAAAAGACAATTATAAACCGTAAATATACACCATAGACAGACATAGACCATAGAGTTATACAGATTAACATGAAAATAAGTCAAGCAATATACAATTTGCTAACAGGAATGTTGCAAATTTCTTATTATAATACTTTAACATTCATTGCGTATATCATTGTATAAATCCTACAGATTATAAACCGCAAGCGCATGTATATCAAACAAATTAAATTTACAACAGGGCAAGAACATGACAAAATTATCGACAATCTTGTGCCTACTCAGCGGTCAATTTATGGTTACCGACTGGCTCCTACGCCGACCCCAACGTTTCGAATAACTTCACTCGATTGTATCGTTTAAGGCTGGTTTCCACGGCGCTTTACTCGGACGCAGACCGATTTATGCGAAGCACAGTTTGACTAGTGCCCGTGTCGGTATCGGCATACCATGGAAATCCGCCTTTAGATAGGATAGAGGACACGCTTCGGTATTTATCGACGTTTAACCTTAAATTGCACATGTGACCTTTACATTGAAAGACAGAAACGTTTTATATCGCTTATTTGTATTCGTCAGAATGAATAATTACAGTTGTAAAGAATTATTTTCTCAGAATTGAAATATAACATCACGTAATTTTTTTAATGATAAGTTGGCGTTTGAAATTGACATCTATACTAATATAATAAAGCGTAAACACACACTTCTTTGTTGCCTAAGATGTCGGCAATTAGCATATTTTTGAATAACTCTTTTTTTTTATTAAAAAGCTTTACACTTACGTCACGCTTTAGGCTATATATTTTCTTTCCATTAAACTTAGGGGTAAATATTTTGGATAAAAATCATGTGGGAAAGAGACCATAAGTTGATGCCAACATCAAGGACAGGTTGCCATGCTTTGTCATCATATCATGTCATTTTGACATTTGCAATTGATCATTTCACAAATGTAAACAATAAAATGATTTTTTTTAATTTTTTGCGGATGAAGTCGCATGGGAACAGCTAGTATTTAATACAACTATAGAAAGTGATATGTAGAAAGTATGCAATAGAAACAAGCTTACAAGTAATGAGAAGTTATACAAATCAAAGATCCATTAGTAAGCCAATTAGAGACTAAATAACAACTCAATTCAACACATAACAGTTTCATTAAAAAGATAAAGCGTCGGCTGTTTACATTCGTGTTGAAACAGTTTGCGTAACAAATACGAGGACATATTTGTACATATTTTAATCAAAATAAAAGTTGCTATTGCAAAAATAGACAACACTGCATGATAACTAAGAAGTAACAATTAAATTTCGATTTGAAACATAAAAATATACTAACATACGTAAAACAATATCAATTTCGAAATATTATAAATAATCTTCGGGGGTTCTCCAGTTTTATCCCAATTGCCTTAGATGGCGCTTGTCTTCCACTTTGCTCCGACTTCAGGTATACTCCTAATCCTACGGGAATAGGTGATGATATGATGATTGCGTAAAAAACATAAGAATAATTATATCAAGAGTATTTCAATAATCACAAATTAATTCTAGTTCTAGAATAAACTGGACTTTACGTCAGATAAATTTGTTACAGCCTGCACAAATAGAGTAATTAGTGCAATTTGAGATAGCTGTCTCAAACCATTTCACATATTATGTAATACCACTGGAGCATTTAAGCTAAACCCACTCTAATAATAACACTCTTAAGTAATCTAACCGGCTGTATCCCGTTGGGCTGTTGGGCAAACTGATGAATCACCCCAATGGGAAAAGTTCCTATTGGGCCGATTAATTCTATGAATTCTTTTGCCCTAAATGAACCCACGGAACCGAAAATTAAGTCAAAAACTATGCTAGCTAGTTAAAAGTTTAACGGCTCTCTTATATGGATATAAATAAAATTAACAGAAGTATTCAAACTAGATAATCAATCTAGTAATATAAACTCTTCGAATAGTAAATCTATTGTTCCTCTATAAATATTTGTTCCAGTATTTCAAATTAAAATTGCATCGGAGCAACTAATAAAACAAACGTTTAAATTGTTTTGTTCTACGCTTGACCACTTCCTTAACAGCCTTTCACTTGATATAATCACACAATAAATATGCTTGCCTTAACCTTTGGTCAATCGATTTTGTATCCAATTATAATAAAGTAAAGATTTATTTTTAATAATTTTATATTGTTTCGCTAAAATGCAATCTACGATATCATTAGCAGTCAAGTATTCGAAACGTAATGTTTGTTTAAAACTATTCATCTTTCGGACGCTTTCTACAGGAAGCGAGAGGCGTCTCTATAAAAAGTGCTAATACAACTGACCTAAAATTTATGTTGATATTAGAAATATTCAATGATTCATACACAATTTTTAAACAAAGAATAATAAAGATGAAACAGTACGGTATTTCTTGAGTAATAAATAGCGAACATTACACTTATGTGTGCAAAAATAGCTTACAATTCATCATCAACTTGCCCTTATCCCTACGGAAGGTCGGCACAGTATGTGCTGTTCTTCCATACATTTCTATCAGCCGTCATATTTCAATTAACTCTCTTCTTAAACATATCCTCTTTCATATAATCCATCCATACTTTCTTCGGTCTTCCTTTACCTACCTACCGGAGGCCTAATTATAGTCCCTTTCCCTTTCCACCCCTTTCTTAAGAGGAAAGGATGGGAAGGAAAAGCTCATTTGATGGTGGAGGTGACGCATAGGAAGGGAAAATGTCCACTTTATGCGCGTCTGCTTCTCCGTCAATTAAGGGTAGGCAATGCATCTGCAATTGCCTATGTTTATGGGCAGCGGTCGCTTTCCATTTCGGTGAATTCAGGTGGCCGCTTGCTCATTTGCCACCTTACATTATAAAAAAACCTTTGTAGCCATCTACATACAATTTAAAAGGTTAGATTTCGTGATCTATCATTCAGGTATTATTCTTTAATCGTGTAGATTATTCATTCCGGATTGTAGATATTGTAAATTAAAAACAATAATTTTTAAGTACTACAATAAGTGTATGGTTACCATATAATATCAATTTCAATAAAAAATTATTGAGGATACTCGGAAATTTGAAACAAAAATCAATTTACTCAGAGTAAAACCTGTTAAGCTATTAAAAATTATTATAAATCAACTCTAGATTATGGATAAACACAAGGCGCATAAATGTAGACGCCTATAAAAGTTAATGAAAAAAAACTGAAAACACTTTGCCTACAAGCAAATTGTGCATAGTAACATTTATGATATGTCATCAAGCCATGAACTTTTCTGTTAAAATAATTTACTTACTTACTTATTTATTTATTTTTTTTTTAACACATGGAAAACTTACAGCCTAAACTAATCTAAGTAACTATAAACTAGATGACTGTGAGCCAATAAAAAGTTTTCGCTTACAGCAACATTATAGCAGAAACAAACAACAGGTACTGCTGCTAGCTACCAAATAGTTATCTACACTCTATACTAATATAATAAAGCGTAAACACACACTTCTTTGTTGTCTAAGATGTCAGCAATCACAGCATATTTTCGAATAACACTTTTTTAATAAAAAGCCCTATACTTACGTCACGCTTTAGGCTATATATTTTCACGCCATTAAACTTAGGGGGTAAATATTTAAGGTAAAAACCCTAATATGGGAAACAGACCATAAGTTGTTGCCAACATCAAGAAAGCAAAATTGCCATAGTAAGGTAATTAGTATTTTGACATTTGCAATTGGTAATTTGACAGATGTAAACAATAAAATAACCTTTTTAATTTCTTGCGGATGAAGTCGCATGGAAACATCTGGTATAAAATAGGTACAATATAACAATATACTGTAGCTACAACGTATTAATAATATCAGTAACAGTTCATGTACCATTATAAATTGTTTAATAAATTTAAGTTGGTATTAAATCGTAACCTAATACTGCAATATCAGCTAAATAAATATCAAAATCATTGCCAAATAAGTCGTTATAGGGTTATAATAGATAGTAATTTACTTTTAAATAAAGCCAAAGTGGACAAAACAATAAGGGATATAAACCAAGGCTATTATGGTCAGGAGGTCAATCCGTGTCCGACCGCAAATAAAATTCGATTTCAGCGCTCTCGATATCGAAATGGAATCGATTTTAAAATGGAGCAAATTTTTTTCTGTATCAAGCAATGAGGGCATGCAATTTTCATCGCGTTTCGTCCGTAATTTGATACTTCGGCACGTAGCTTATCGATTTCTTTTGTTTCGAGTTTATAATATCAGTTGTTTTGTACAGAGATATCGCATAGTAATATGCAGTGCAGTTAAGGTGGTATGCCTTCAATTCTGTACAACTAGACGACAATACCGCTTAGGTAACCAATTGTTTTTTTTAAACAAATTAAAAGTATTGAAAAATGCATACTGTGAACTTACGAGAGTATTAAAATACCTATACAAGTGAAAGTCCATTTATTTCAACGTTTTCATTAAAATATACAAGTTAAAAATGAATGACTAACAGAAAACATATTAAAACTCTGAAATGCGTTTCTAAAACATGTTTAAAACATAAACTTAATAAAAAATTTACTTTAGACATATCAATTGAAAATAATTACTTAAGTTCTGAATTATTAATCAAGAAGGAGTTAGTAAATTAATCTACGGTTAATTAGTGTTAGCGGAATGGAGAATTTATGGAATGTAGTGTAGGTCGGACTGTCGAGAGGTAATGAACGGGCAGACAGCGCGGTGGCGAAACTATCGATTGAACGAGTACAGATTACAAGTGCATCATTAAAATAAATCGATTATTAACTTTAACGATTGGTTTACAAATTACAAAGCTTTAATAAGTTGGTGTTTTAAAAGGTTAGCTATTGTAATATGCAATGTATGCGATAGTCGTGGAGTTACGGAAACTATTTCTATTTGTATTGTAATTGATTAAAACCTTACTGGCTTATACCATAATCAGAGTTTGGTGGTCTCTTAGAGTGTGGCTTAGTGTAGATTCGTCATACTCTAGGGGACAACCTCACTAACCAGTTAACAACTATGAGTGTAACAGTTAACGTCTTGATATCAGGAATTAAAATGTTACTAATAATATAAATGCGAAAGTTTATATGGATGGATGCATGTTTGTTGAGTTTGTAGCCTAAACGGCTGAACGGATTTCGATGAAATTTGGTATAGATCTAGAGCACAGTCTGGAAGAATACATAGGCTACTTACTTTTGTTTTTGTTTTTTTAATTACACTTGGATGGAGTCGCGGGCGAAAGCTAGTATGTTCATAAAGGCAGATACATTTAAAGTGGATTCACAAGAAATATACACTTTAAAGGAAACTCGCAGTTGTTTTTTTAAAACGCCATATGACGTTGCATGCATCCGAAGAACAGGTGCGCGATTTCCTTTACTCAGGGGCTTATTAATAAGGCTTGGAAGCCAAGATAAGATGGCATGTCTGTTGTATTAAAAATACGTGGGTAAAAACAACGTAAAGAATCTTTAACTTTGGAACGAAACACCTTGATATTAAAATATTGAAATCATTCACTTTGAATGCTGAACTTTAAACAAACAGAGGACAAAATGTAAAAAAATGCAACTTCTTTTGTATCAAGTACTAGGTGTTGCTCGCGACTTCGCCCGGGTGAAACTAAAAATATATATATAGCCAATGTTAACGTAGCTGTAAAGAAAAAAAATTGAAATTAGCCTAGTAGTTTTTGAGTTATTACAATACATACAGAAATACAAATCTTTCCTTTTTATAATATTAGTATCAATATACGAGTAGATAACAAGTATGGGTGGTGTAGCAAATTAGCATATTATTTATAACTACAAACTAACCCTACTTCGTTTATTCGCACAACGAATATGGTAATAAGTTCGTTACGTGGAAACCAGTCTAATTAAATCAAAAAGATATGCATCAAAGGCGACGGACCCCAAACTATAAAAAGTGTTTCACACCGGCTTTTGAGTCCACTCTATTAAAACGTCTTAATGTGTCACCTACGTTACATTTTGTGTCCTTTATCTTAGAGTTGCTTTTGTTTTTTATAATGAAGTCGTTTGCTTGTTAGAGACACACTACTGTGTTAAGAGTAAAACTAAATTTGCTACCACGTCTTCTTGGAATATCATAAGATAGCTATCTGAGATGCTACTGTAATTTCTTAAAACATTTATTTTAGTTTAAATGAAAACAGATGACAGATAAAAACATCAGTAACTCTAAACAATTCGTAAATGCTTTTGCTTTAAACGAAATAAAACTTCTTTACCAGCTCTATGCAAATTAAAGTACTTTTTTGATGTCATTACGTAAACAAAAATAAGGAACAGCAAGATAAAGTCTGAAGCATTAATGCAATTCATGTCTGATATTTTTTGTATCGATCGATTGTATATCTCGACATGATGATGACATTCAAATTTTCAAACAATATAGTTGACCTCATTTAAGCACCGATGTCATTCATATAGCAACGTTACTTTTAATGTTGAATACTTCTTAGTATATATACAGCTATCAAATTAAATAGGCATCAGCTCTTAAGATGTTTACATAAATTAACTTACCAAACTGGCTTTACATGCCCAGTCGTGCTAAACATTCGCTCGTTATGTTTCACGTAAACATTAAAATTTTATGTTACCGAGACACCAAATTCGTTTTAAATATTAACGATGATAATTTTAGACAAGGTTTATTATTATGGTCGCTTGCAAGATATAAATCTATACTAATATTATAGAGGAAAGATTTGTATTTTTGGATTTTTGTATGTAATTGTTCTACGCAAAAACTACTGTACCGATTTTAAAAATTCTTTCACCATTACAAAGGCAATTTATCTGTGTGGCTAAAATTTGGAATCTTGCATCAATAGGTTTCTGTTATTACGTAGATTACTAAGTTGATACTTTTGGTAATAGGTTGAAAAAAGGGACGAACGTAAGTTTTAAACTTTTAAACTTCACGCGGACAAAATTGTGGGCAACAGCTGGTTTTAAATAATTTTGTAGATTATATTTCCGAATAACTTTGACATGCAAAAACAGAATATTTGACATTTTTTCTTCAAAATTAAAATCCTTTTTTTAACACAGAGCAAAGCTTTCCTATTAAATAATTTGTGATTACAATTTATTTATTTCTGATGTGAACGAGATAACTAAGATTTAATCAATTGTCACAATTTGAGGGCAAATCAATCCAAGCACTTTGCAATCGTGCTTTTAAATTATGCAATAAAAGTTCAGTTACCAAGATAAAAACAAGTTTTACATGTAATAAGTAACCTTTATGTAGAAAAATATTTATTACATAAATCCTTTATGCTAAGTGTCTTAAGAAACCTTACAATCATCATCATCATCATCACCAGCTCATTATAAGTCTCCACCAAGAGGCTCGGAGCCTACCCTAAAGTAAGGGGTGACTAGGCTATGTCAACCACACTGGCCAAGTGCGGGTTAGTTGACTTCACAAATATCTTTGAATTTCTTCACCGATATGTGCAGGTTGCATTACGATGTTTTCCTTCACCGTAAGAACGCCAGGTAAATTATGTACATATGAAAATTCGAAAAATCGAAAATCACATTGGTACATGGCGGGATTCGAACCCAAGACCTGTAGATTACAAGTCAAGTGCTTACACCACTGAGCCTCCTGACAATAGTATAATTGAACACAGTTTAATTTATGAAATTCAAAATACATCGCCTTTCTAAAGCTCCTAAGATAATTTACGTAACAAATTCAGGTTTGGTGAAGAGCTAGTTCAATTCGATTTTCATAATTAACAACCGTAATGTAGACATAAAAATCGCAATCAGTCAAAGAAGATCAAAATTCCCTTACCATATCAGGATAAATAGAAAAAAATATTATACAATATGTTAAAGTAGTTGACCAACATTAATCAAGTAAGTTAAGACTTACTTTATGAGTGAACAACTTTTTACCGATGTCGGTAAGTAAAGAGAGAAGCGATAGTAATCATTGTTAATTGACTATGTCAATTTATCGGTTTGATTGAAGACGTGGTAAGAAACTCATTAAAAACACCTTAATAAGTCTGAATTAAGTTGTACTAAGTTATGTAGTAGGTTTTTTGGTAATATCGTTAAATAATAGACAAAACAAAATTTAATAACAAGCCTTACTCATATTTCGTAACTAAAATCTGATCATATTTGACATATGTCGTTAGTTTTTCGCTTTGGTTTAGTTTCTTTTTTGCTTTCATGGTTAATTATTAAGGTGTTTATCATCGGCTTGATCGAAACCATATAATCAATCGATCCAATCCAACAGATAAAATTGACAAAGTTTGAATATATAATATTACTTACGCAGCGAAGATATTCCCGACGTATTCTCATTCCTCAAACTATCTGCACCAGCTGGCCATCTGAGGAAAAGCAAATTTCATTATTTAATCTTTGTAATAATACTACAAATTCAACATCCCAAACGAGGTTTCAATTGTAGATTAATTTGACTTTCTAAACGTTGGCTAAAAGGACGACGTACTAAGGTCGAATCCCAATATTGTTTAATCACAATGGCGATTGTGAGAAAGAATCACAAACAAAACAATAGACTTCAAGTCGGCAATTAGCTGGAGACCAATTAAAATATTTGCTTAATGCTGATAGCGCTTTGTTCAATTTACAAACAAAACAACTGACTTCAACCGTACGTGACCGGTCATCACAGCGAATTCTTTAACCTTTACTAAATATTATTGAATAGGTATATGTAGCTATAAATGTAAACTGCAGAAGGAAGAGGAAGACCGAAGAAAGTATGGATGGATTGTGTGAAGGAAGATATGCTTAAGAAAGGAGTGGATTCAAAAATGACGGCTGATAGAGATGTATGGAAGAGCAGCACATACTGTGCCGACCCGCCATAAGGGATAAGGGCAAGTGGATGATGAAATGTAAACTGCAGAAGATCCACAATATTTCGGACCATAGTAAATTATATAAGTAATGTGTTTATCTATACTGATATTAAAAAGAGGAAAGATTTGTGTTATTGTTTGTATTGCAATAACGCAAAAACTACTGGGTTGATTTTAAAAATTGTTTCACCGTCAGAAAGGTAATCTGTGATTAACACAGGGTATATATTTTATTATTCTTTAATTTAACGCGGACGAAGTCACGAGCAACAGCTAGTGTCAAATAAACACGTTAGCAAATAGGAAAATGATAAACAACCCTTATGAGGTGATGTCATGGAGAACAGCGAGACGCCGCGTGGGTGTGTGTGAACCGGTCGTAGACATGACAAGTGGAGCATATTCCTAATAGTGTTGGACAAACGATACCTTAAGCAACGAAGGCATTAATTTAATCATTTCAAAAATAACATTTTAATTTTTCAATCATTTATGAACTTTGTAAGTACAACTGTGGTGCAAAAAAAATTGTCAAAGAAATTTGACATTTTTTTTTGCACCACAGTGTGAATTAACTGGTTATATATGATCTTTTTTAACTAGTAACTGTTATTCGATGACTGTGGTGTGGGTGACAGGGACACCCCTGTTTCTGGAGTATTTAAATGTGATCATAAATCCACGTTTAAACATTACCAAATCCATATTAAAAGTTTTCACAATAACCTTATACAACTCTGAGCTTATAGAATTAAAAGCGCTAACAATTATTTTTTATCTTATTAAAATTATTGACCTCAACATTCGCTAACTTTCCCAGAAACAGAACAATCAAATCGATATTTCGCCATCGCAATTCGTGTAACTGTATATGAAATCGATTTATGAATTGAATCGACGAATCGAGACCCATGTCCGCGAATGTTCAGCTATAGAACAATAAGAAACGAATACTTTACTAAATTTGCATACAACTTTCGCTGGTACTGCGTAGGTTGATGTGTGGGATAAAGTCTAGAATCGCTAACAGGTTGAATGAATAATTGCCTTAGAAATATAGAAATTCACATTTTATCTTGACTATGTTTTACACTTGACAGCTTACAGACAGAGAGAACTATTATGATTACAAATTATTCCAATAATTTTGCATTGCTAATGGAAATTGAAATACACGACAGAATTTATTTCATAGATAACACAAAAAGTACTAAAAAATCAGATCAGAATTAAAGCAAAGAAATAAAGCAATGAAGTCTGCAAATACTTAAAAACAAAACACGTAGACAAACAAAACTGTAACAATTACGTTTCTAGTTTACGTTAACAAAAACCCATGTTACATAGAAAATGTTATGATAGATAGCTTTAAATTATTCTGTACTGTTACATACACGTTACAGCTAAAGCGATTTTCACAATCGACGAATTGTTGCGTGAATCCGAACAGAGTAGTTATAGCTAACATGTATGACTCGGTTACTGTCGAAATTCATGACATAACGGTAACATTTACGTATGCTGAAGATTTGTCTAAGCAAGCGCTTTTTCGTGAAAATAACAGTAACATTTTATTATGTGAAACAAACTTCCGTCGTTAAATCCTGTGAGCTGTTTTTATTTGTAGAAAATTTACGTAACTTGCCTAACCGAAATGTGTGTCAAAGTTTTGCCAAAACAAAAAATACTTTAGTTTTTATAAACTGCGAGGAAAACGACAATAGTTTCATTTAGTGTGAGTGTTGCAAAAATAGCAAATAACAGAAGATTTTCCAGAGGTAATACTGGTCATATCAGTCAGATAAATAAAATATGTAGATTACATATTGATACAATAAATGTTATGCAAAACGTAAACCAACTTTGTAAGTGTCGTATTTAAACAAGCGAATTATAAAACTGATAATAACAGAACAAATAAACTGGTTAGCAATTGAACAGTGATTGCATAATGCTTCGTTGAATTGATTACAAAAAATAAACGATTTATTGAAGCAAAAAAACTTGTTCGAAGCCGTTCACTTTTTACTCATGACATATACCTTTGTAACACATAATTGTATGCAGTGCCCTTTTCTGGTTAGCGTTTTGTAATCATTTAAATAATTATAATTAAAGGTTAAAAGGTATAGCAACTTTGAACTAAGTCAATTAAAAAAAAAGATATAACAGTCTAGTGTGAATTCCATTCAATGACCTGTTGACTTTTAAATTGCATGCTAAGCAAATTTCAGTAACAAATGCTGATCGAAAATATGCAATTTTATGTCGGCAATACATTGAAATTATAAACTGCTTACGTCACAGAATAATAATTTTTAATTTAAACACGTTCAAATACTTCATTATTCGCATAGTTGCAATTTATGTATCAGTACACAACTCATTCATAAAACATTTGCTCCACCAATCGTTTTTATTGTACCTAATTCAATCAATAAATAGTCTCGTCTAGATCATATGAATTAGGAACTTTCGTATTTTAAATTGATCCATTTGCACAAAACAAAGCAAGTGTTTAGGGTCTACAGAGGTAAAAGGAGAATCTCTCACGGCATGGCGTGACCCGCCACACTGACATTTGAAGAGCGAATTTGTACGGAAATACGTTTTAATTCTTAGGATCTGATCCATCGATTAAGCTACAACACGGATTAGGGGACAATGAATTTAGCAATGTCATTAAATCATATTAAAAAACGTTTAAGGTTTATACAAACACTAGCTGTTGCTCACGACTTCGCCCGCGTAAAATTAAAAAATAATTAACAACATGTTACTGAGTTATAAAGTAGCTTTTTAATGGTGAAAGAATTTTTGAATTCAATCCAGTAGTTTTTGAGTTATTTCATAGAAACTTTTAATATTACTCCTAACGTTACAGCTAAATTAAAAGTTTAAAAAAGTTACTAAACGGATATCTATCTAGTTTAATTTCTTTAGTCTTAGATTCTTTCCAATAGTTTTGTTTTCGATAGAACAAAATGAAACTTTATGTAAAACAATGCGTGGTAAAGTTTGTCCTATAAAGGAAGAGAAATGGCTTGCACGGCTGCTTTCCAAAAGTTCAAGCCTCCGCCATCGCCAAGGTCCCAAAGATGCCGTTATCGGAACAACGACGTCACGAGATGGGGCGTCAATATACCATCGGCAGCACGCTTTGGATACGTATCCATTGTTTTAAACTAAATTTATGTATGTTATTAATTAAAATTATAATGAAAACAAATTTAAATAAAACAAATCAATAGTTTGGGTAAATCGTACCCAAATTACCAATTTCAGGTGTTAAAGAAAAGTTGGATATAAGGGTACCCAACTTGAAAAGTTCAAATTATTAACGCAAAGCCTTACTTGAATTACCCCATACTAAGAGATTTTAGTAAGACTGTAACAAGGTTTTTAAAGACACTATCGCTTCTTCTTATCTTACTAGTAATATAAACGCTAAAGTTTAGATGGATGTTTGTAAGAGTTGGCCGCCTAAACTGCTGAACGGATCTCGATGAAATTTGGCATAGATGTAAAGCATAGTCTGGAAAAACATGTAGGCTACTTATTTTTTTTAATTCCACGAGGAATTACGAAGGCGAAAGCTATTACACAATACATTGCACATCTCTATCTTCTATATCAAACATGAGAAATGATTCCTCGCTGACACTGTTCAAATTAAGTTGCTGCCCCATTGCATTTCGCAATGAATAATGGATATGTACTTAGCACTCGGGCCACATGTTCGCGTGGGTATGGATTGATGGATACCACTGCTACATACTGGTCATAGGTAACATGTTTGAAATGATTTCTACAACCACCTGCGTCCAATACAAGCTTTAAAAACAGTTGTTAAAGTAACATTCCTAATGAAATTCGTAACATTAAACTAAGACATAGGTAACAACGAAAATAAATATAAAATCCTCTATTTATAGTGATATTATCAAATTTCAATACAGACAGCTACAATATCACTGAGTGGCAAATTACACTTTTATCATATCGGGGAGCAAACAATAGTATTTCACAAATACGTGGAATAATTTTTAGATTCTAGGAAAAAAAAACTAATTTGCTTCTGAAAAAGATTATGCAATAGCCTCAAGGTAACATTCCAGCACATATAATCCAGCTAAACCAAGATGTTGCCTTACAAATAAATTCTAAACGCGCCAAAATAACGCAACATACGCGTTTAAAATGAGATTCAATAAACTATAAAACGGCCTATCAAATCGCACAATAAATACACGGTCGTAATAATTATGTGAAAGTTTTATGAAGTGAAAATATTCCATTAGTTACCAGTTAGTGTAGTTTCTTGGCATCAAAGAAATAACTGCACTGTATTTAAACTTCTTCGTCCTCTTTGAGAATAATCATTAGTAGTTTTTACATTCAATTTACAAATATACTTGTATTGGACTAGCAAGACAAATTGAACAACATCAAAGCAACAATAAATAATTTACTTATTAAAAAAACATACGTAAACAATTCTACGTCAATTGACGGCAACTGTGAGTTCAAATTACGATATCGTAAGTTCTATAAAATCTATTAAACATGTTAACAAATTGAAATTAACTTGTAAATGGGATATTCTACAATTTAAAGTACTATATAAGTAAATAGTCAGACGTTATTCTATCGTGTCGTTATACAACGGAAACAAAATCGCGAGCTCACGACGGAAGCTTGAGTTATCTACAAAACTCTGAACAAAACTTTGATATTATTCAAACTGTTAACTATTTTATAGAGATAATACTCTAATAGACACTACATGACATATTATTTTTATAATTAGAGCTGCTCAATAATACTAGCTGTTGCCCTCGACTTCGTCTACGCAATATAAAAAGTAGACTAAATGCCCGTCTATGTGAGCTACCCATCAATGAAAGTCGAAATCCGCCCAGCGATTTGGAGATTACCCGAAACAAACGCAGCTTACTCACAGTCAGACTGACAGGCAAAAAAAATGCGATTTTTGTTATCAGCAACGCAAACAGATCATCTTTCCAAAAACTAGAATTTTTCTTTTGATATTAAAAACGGACGTACATAAGTCTATCAAAATAGCTTACGTTTGAATTTAAAAGTAAAATCATATACTTCGGTGACCTACATCGTTGTTGGAAACTAACGGTCCGTCTCCATATCATACAGCAGTCAATGGATATCAAATTGCAGTTGATTTCCATTTTAGAACCACTATAAATAGTGTATAAAGCCGATAGCCTTTCGCGTAGGATACGAACGATAATAGTTTCGGATCGTAATCATATTGTAACGAAATCGCAAGTGCTCTAGCGGTTGTCCATTTTTGGTATACAATGATATGACTATTTGTTGCTGCTTTTTATGTTCATATTAAACTAAGTTATCGAATAATTCGATAGTTTCTAGATAATGAAACTATCCCAATAGTCAAAGTAACTTTCTAATATAAATTGTTAGTTAAATAAATGTTTGGCAGTAAACTGTGCAGAAAGACTATCGACTCAGAGGCAAAAACACACTAGATCGCTACATAAGCATAGTATGTAAAAAAATCCACAACCAAAGATATTCCTTATGCAAGCGCTTTTCATTCCAGAAAGGTCTATACTTAATTCTTCAGATAAAACACTAAAATGACGTTAGCCTCTAAACTCATGATTGACTTCGCTTATTCACTATCCTAGATCGCAAAAAGCAAAATACTGTCACGATTGTGACATAATTTACTTTTAAAGTAATCAAAAGGTCAATGACCGATGAGAATAGACTGACTTAAATCGGAACGCTCTCGATTTCGTTACATTTAAACACCCACTAGACAGCTACGACAGTCAGTCTCGACTTTAACAAAGTCAGTCTCGACTTCAACGAAGTCAGTCTCGATCTCGACGAAGTTAGTACTTTCAGTCTCGTAGTAATGTCGAAGTAATTGCGACAGGCCTTATTCTGAATCACACGATATCAAAAAAGCAGGAAATTCGGTTCGAAGCGTTTTCGTCGGGTTAACGTAATTGTCGAACAATTGAAGTTTTTCTTTTGTTTTATTGATACGGTTCACTGATTTTAATACGGTTAATTTGATCAGTTCTTTAATCAACCGATTTGTAATGATTTAGTTATAAAGTCTTTTCATTCATTAATCATTGAATTATTTTTATAAGGTTTTTTTTGTCAATCATTTGCAATCCTTTTACTTTAGGGTTACGCTGAGAACTTTACGAACGCAAATTATATAATTTAGTTGTTTTATGGATTACATAATAAAAACTTCTTTTTCATCTGCTTATAAAACAGGTTTTTAATTAGAAAGCCGGTTCATGATAAGATAAATTATGTATGTACTGATGTCATTTTGACTAAGCACCGTTCATTATTTGATCACTTTCAATATTACACCTTCGGAATGTATTTACATAATAAAAAAAAACAACATATCATAACAACTATTTCCAACCGAAACAATCTTAGACATTACCAAGGTATTATACAACTTAAGTAAGTTTGATAAGTACAAGCATTAATTCATCTCAAATTAAGACAAGCATGTATTGTAGTTAACACAGTATTAACACTAAAAACTTATATACGAGTAATAATCTATATTAATATAATAAAGCGTAAACACACACTACTTCGTGGCGTAGGATGTCAGCAATCACATCAGTTTTTGAATAATTCTATCTTTAAAAAGTCCTACACTAGCGACATGCTTTTGGCTATATATATTCACGCTATTAAACTTAGGGGGTAAATAAATTGGAAAATCCTTCGTGTGGGAAAGGGACCATAAACTACAAGCTGCCAACATTATGCAAGGTTATTATGGTAATTTTGACATTTGCAATTGAGAATATGACAAATGTGAACAAAAGTTTTTTATAATTTCATGCGGGTTAAGCCGCATGGGAACAGCTAGTTGATAATATTCCGGTATAACAGATAAATAACGATTGGTGAGGCAACATTAGTGTCCAACGAAATTCATCTCAAGGATTCACAAACAAATTAAACACCTACACAGATTCTGAAATGTCGATCGTTGTAAAGCATTCAATTACAATAATGATGTGTTCTTTAGTGACTTAATTCAACCAGATATTGCAATCTCAAATGCTGCACGCATCTTAAATTATCTTTAAATTAATAATTAACTATTACAAATAATAAAATAATTTGTAATAGTTAATTATAAGGTACAAATAATTGTAAGGTAACACGCTTACTGATGTAATGGTAAGAGAACAAATTAATAACTTTCTTGTATTATTTTTGATACCGACTGTTACATTCCTCACGTAATGGAATTAAATAAATTTAATTAGATAAAATTTATATATTATAAGGTGGCAAACGAGCAACGACCACATGAATCCACCCAAATGGAAAGCGACCACTGCCCATAAACATCCGCGACTGTAGATGCGTTGTATAACCTTAATTGATGGAGGAGGAGACGCACATAAAGAGGACATTTCCCATTTCTATGCGTCTCCTCCACTGTCAAATCCACTTTTCCTTCCCATCCTTTCTTCGTAAGAAAAGGGCGAAAAGGGAAAGGAACTAAAATCTTAAAAAAAAACGTAAAAATACACTTGAGAAAGGTTCAATAAACATCGATAATTTTTAACAAGTCACGAAGCGTTTTATCCTTGTATAGGCGTATAACATTCAATTCACAATGTAGTATTGTGGTTCGATCCTTTAAAGGTAGTTTCACACTTAGTGATTCTAAGGTAAAAGATTTATGTTATCTCTGACAACAGACGCAACTGTCCTTCGAGGAAAAAGCATCGTTTTATGCGTTGTAACATCGCAATAAATATGAAATAACACATGTATTGAGTTGGCTTATATTCATATGAATACAAAGTTACATTTTCACAGACATAGGCTACAATTACAATGTTTTTTCTTTAATCCCGCGCGAACAAAGTCAAGAAAAGTCTGTTACTTATAAATACAACTATATCGGAAAACATTACAATCTCGTCATATTAAAAAAGTCAATAATTATAAAACTAACAGATAAAAAGATAAAAATTTCTTACATTGTTGACTAGCTATTGTTCGCAACTTCATCCGCGTGAAACTAAAAAGATAATAAATAAAAAGTGCAGCCTATTTTACCCATAGCTTAATTACCATAATAACGGTGACAGAATTTAAAAAATTGGCCAAGTTTTTTTTGAGTTATTTCAATATATACAAAGTACAAAAATAAAAATCTTTCCTCTTTATATTTTAGTATAGATTCATAAATGATCTGACAATCAGGCTAACGAAATTACAAAGAGTATATGTATTTGTCAATTGTTTCTTTGTTACCCAATTTAATTAAAAAATATTCATACAGTTTTTTAGTCTGTGGAGACTCAGTAATGTACCTAACAGGATGTACAAGAATTTTATCATTAGCAGTTCCGCCACCCACAATGGCTGCATATTTCAGTAATGTCCGTGTTAGCTTTAATCAGTTGCGTCCGATATCGGGTACATGGAAATCTTGTAGCGTTTTAACATTTAGCAGCAGACAGCGCTGCTTATTTATTGTAGTAATTAATGCCTGTGATCGATCTAACCAATGTACAGTCGCGGAAGCGTTTCACTTTAGTAAAAATGCCTTGTTCAATGTAACGAGATAAACTCCGCCTTAAATAACTAACTAGATAGCAATGAGTGGTTCAAAAAAAAATTGCCGATATCACTAACCATTTATAAGCTGCGTTATATCGGTTTTTCTTCCGCGTCTCGTTTCAAATTATTTGAACGATTGTAGCTTTTAAGGTGGAACACTGCCAGTTTCTCCGATTGTACACGATTCATTGTTAAAGTACTGACTACGAAAATTGATTATGAATTTTAAATATGTGATGTACAAACAATTGATTCAAATTTTAGACATCCAATGTATGTCTATTCTTCTGGTGTTTCGGAATCTGTACGTATACGCGTTCCAAAACTTAAACGCGGCGTAAATAAAACGCATATGCGAATGGGGCTTTACTTATGAAGACATAGGAAGTTCACCTGTCGTTCATATTAGAATAACTTATCTGTCGTAAAATTGCAAATACAATACGTTTGACCAACCGTTGTTACGTAGGGTAGACTCCGAGCCCCTCAATGGGGACGTATAGTTGGTAATGATTTAAAAATACAATGAATAAATACATTTTATGAAACTGACAGTGAATATTAAATTTTAAATAATCATATTTCATGGCCCCTATTGCTTTAATAATTCAGTTTGTAGTTTTAAGACATTTTCAACACAAATTTAATTCCTAACACTGTTGATACACTTTTAAAATTTAATCATGATTCAAAAAAATTACTTTAATAGAACATTTTCTCTATTATTTTAAACAATGTTCGACTTTAACGTTTTCATTTTGCTAATTGCCGCAAAAACAGAAAACACAGTAAAGCCGTCATCTAAATCTATCAATTAACACAACAGTACTTAGCAGTTCAGTTTTAACTATTCATCTTAAGTACAGGAATGTTTCAGTAAAGCAGTTAAAACGGTCCCCTTACCTGCTAATTGCCTTTGACTAAGCTTGCTTATCTATTAAATGGTATCGAGACTGTAATATAGAAACGATTATTAGACGTAAAACTGTTAGAGCTAATAGCCTAATGGTTTGTGGAACGAACAGATCGGGTTTCTGAACACGTTAAGGAACCATTAAGAATAAACTTACCGCCTTATTAATTAAAAAATAAAGTGTTTTTTAGAACAGCTTTTTTTTATATTGATTAATTTAATTTGTAACGAATGTCAATCTTATCTATACTAATATTAAAAAGATGATCATTTGTATTTTTGTATACATTAAAATAACTCAAAACTATAGAGCCGATTTCAAAAATTATTTCACCATTAAAAAGCTACCTTATCAGTGAGTAACATGCTATATTAACTTATTAAAACTTTCGTGAGACATTATACTATATAAATTATAACACGGCTAAACTCACGAGATAACAAACGGTGTAGGCACCGACAGTTTATATAACATGCTATATATTTATTATTTTTAATTTCACGCAAGCGAAGTCGCGTGTAACAGCTAACACACTTATAAATAAAATTATTTTCAACATCAATTATTTGGTTCTAAAACCACGAGCTAACGAATAGTGATCATATTAAAAGTCGTAACACTATAAAAGAATTTTACTGTAAAGTCATTTGTGTTTAAGGAGTTTTAGAGATTTATTACTGGCAATATATTAAGGGTATTAACAATGAATTTAATTAGACAGGAGCGGAACTGCGCTGTGAAATCCCGATTTCCAGACTAGTCTTGCTTTATTTTTTTACACTTAACATTTCGCAAGGTTAATTAGATGGAGAAAAAGATAACAAGTCAATTTAAATCGATATTAAGAGAAACGAACATCTTCCCGCCATTTTAAATAAAATAACCTCAAAATTAGCTACATCATAATTGTAATATCTACCAGATGATGTGATATTTGAAATTCTTTTAACCTCTATACTGATCAAAAAGAGAAAACCAATGGAGTCTAACGATTATTAATATAAATAATTAATTTAGAACTAGTAGTAACGATTCAACTAAAGCGATGTAAAAGGTCGCATCTATTCATACTTAAAGTCCAAACATGGCGGCGGTTGGATATAAATCATATGAACATTGTAAGTCACATGCATATTCATTGAGGTGCACTTAACGCAGGGACCGTTCAAAGACCGATAAAGACTGAAGACGCAACGAACTAAAACGTTAAGACTCTTAATATTATGGAAAAAGTTTTCAAAAGTATTTAAGTGTATTAGCACTACAATTTGCTCCTGTAATTAGTATAAAGGGAGGGATATGGCCAAATTTAATTTCTTACTGGCTGTTGCTCGCGACTTCGTCCATTTAAAATTTGAAAATAGAAAAACTATAGCCTGTGTTACTATGCGATAACGTAGGTTATTAACAATGAATAATTGAAATCGGTCCAATACATTCAAATATCCAAAAATATAACACCCTGGTGAAATACTACGACCACACAGAAAACAGGCGTAAAGTGGAAGCAATATCGCATTTCGTCTGATGAGAGTGGTGTCGGAGGCCTATTTTTAGTCCCTTTCCCTTTTCACCCTTTTCGTCAGAGGAAAGTATAGAAAGAGAAGTGAATTTGATGGTGGAAGAGACGCATAGGAAGGGGAAATGTCCTCTTTATGTGCTTCTCCTCCTCCATCAGTTAAGGAGAGGCAACGCATCTGCAATTGCGGATATTTATGAGCAGCGATTGCTTTCCATTTCGTTGGATTCAGGTGGCCGCTTGCTCGTTTGCTACCTTATATTATAAAAAAAAATCTTTCCTCTTTATATTGGTAGTAAAAAACACAAAATAAAGAAAAGCAAAATGCAACAATGAACTGAACGTCTCTCCTCTCGAGTAAAATATGCATAGTAAAGTCAATATTTGAAATGACTAATGTTTTACAACTTTATTTTTCAATCAGCGTCGAAATTATGTAACGGAGTTGCAAACAAGAACAAGATACGAGAGTGCGTAAAACACGCGTTCCGCATTTAAATGCCTTATTACATACAATGTTGACGTATGCGCGTAAGCGACGTGAACCTACTTAGCAATAATTATGTCAATAATGTTTACAACATTTGATTATTTAACTATAGCATATGAATCTAGACGTTCCTCTAAGGTATCTTCTAATTATATAATCAATCTCCCTATCTAAAATTACTATTTTTGTAACATAAATGTAATTAAAGACATAAAATAGAATACAAAGAACGGGCTACAAAATCATCATATTAAATTAGAAGAAGTCAGAACAAGCTTCCTACACTGTGAGAAGTAGCCACGCCTACACTCGACCAAGACTCTAATAAATACGCAATAAAGTTAGATTATTTAGCAATACAAAACAAATGCATCGATTCGAACCTGTTCCTAACACGAAGACAAATGAGATCGTAAAGTGTTCCGCAAAGTGAGCCGATTGTTCCTCTATAAATAAGTACTACGATAAACCTAAATAAACTGCTATAGTAAAAGAACCGTTTGACAGTGCTCTGTTTATTTTATTCTTGCAACATGGACACTCGCACTTCAACGACTAGTTAATTGCCACTATAAGAGCGCGCTATAAGAGGAACTGTTTAGTCTTGGTAAAATTCCTATGTGGCTACATGGAGGTGCGCGCACTAATTGATTTTTAGTGATGCGACTAAACGGTTGAATGAACTGCGAAACAATCGACAATCACACAAAAATTGTGCAATAGTTCTGTCAAAGGTGTTCGCCGGATCGAGTCAGATGGAGTTTGAGTACAAACTCTCAAATGTAAAGAAAACTTGGCTTTACAATTCTTTAACAAAACTTTAAATACATGTCTATCTATCTTATTTTAAAGCAATAAAATATTTCAACATGAAGTTTAAATAAATAAATCAAAGTTTAAACCGGTGTAACTAAATCATAAAACACATTTAGCTCCAGGTTAAAGGGAAGTCGGAAAACGATGGTCGGAACAATTAATTTAAACAAAAGCTCATAACAATATATCAACAATTACCGCCTAATAAATAGCGACATCGTTCCCAGTTACTGATACAAATCCGACCAGCTCCACCCGGGGGTGTGGGGCCACCTGCCGTTCAGACGCTCTTTATAACGAACCACGACTTATAGACCCCTACACAACGTAGGCGGCGCAAACGCTAAGTCCTATTTTAAACTAGCAAATATCTTCCGAGCGGGGTCTCGAATGCCAACGGTTCTCTAAGAAAGACGTGCGCAGACACTATCGTAAAATACTCCAATACAAATAATTACAAATCATTCAATAACAATCCTTATTTGTTTACAATAAGGTACACGATGTACACTCGATTGTTCGAAAATGAAGGACAAAGGTTGCTTTGGATCACGGAGCGACTTGTCAATTTCAGGAATGTCGAAGCTATTATAGACTTGATTTTAAAATATACATATGATATTGTGTCGAAACAAAATAGAGGAATTTTATCTAAGTTTACAGAAAGGCAATTATTTTAAAGTTATAACAACTGCCGATGTCTCGTCATAACAATTCATTTGTTTGTGAAATATTTCGATGAAGTATGATAACTTCTGTTTTAACATTTCTGTGAGATTGAGTTCTCCTATGTCGTTTGGAAGTATCGTTTATGAATGTTTTAGAGTACGGAGCATCTTATGTACTACACTTACTCTTGCTTCGCCTTTCATTTCGTTGTAAAGGACACAAAAGAATATTCCCATCTTTAGGTATACCATTTTCTCCGCCACATACAAAGGATTTCAAAGCAACAATGCTTTGACGAAGGCAACGCATTTCCCATTACTTTAACAACAGAAACAAAGTTGCAAGAAAAAGGATGCTACGTTTCTTTCGAACAGAAAGCTCTACATTTATGTGTGGACAAACACAACGCTATATACTACGTACAGATATTTTACTTATTATAGCTTTTTAGTCTACTAAAAAATAATATGAAAATTGGTACAATTTCACCACTTTCAAATAGGGAGTAAAATTCTTTAAACTATTATGGACGTAAAGATTTTAATTATGAAAAAAAGTGTGAGATGTACAAGAAAAACAACATGAATAAAAGGAAATAAATAATCACTTTAATTACTCTATAATTGTAGATAATTATACATTTTTTTGCAGAAATTTCCAGTCTTGCCTAAAAATAACAATGCATAATTAAAATAAATCCAGCTAGATACAAACTGGAATATCTATGTTAGCTACTGTCGTGTCCGAACTAACACCATTCCAAGACAGAACAGAGACTGTATTAGCATAAAGTCCCGTACCACGAAACTGGACGTAAACCTTTAAATGTTATTATATTAATTCACAGCACGGAACTGAAAGGTGTGATTTTATGCACGTAATTTGTTTGGACGGTGACAGTAAAGCGTGATACTAACTCTCGTGGTATTTCTATACTAGTACTATAAAGATTTACATTTTTGTATGTATGGAAATAACTCAAAAACTACTGGGCAGATTTTAAAAATTCTAACACCATTAAAAAGCTACATTATCAATGCGTAACATAGACTAGGTTTTTATTTTCACAGCGGAAGAAGTCGCGGATAATGTAGTTAAGGATTAAATAAATGTGACATTCAGATATTTTTCTACAGTTTTATAAAAGTATAGACAATAGTAGTTTACTAACTTGTGTGGCAATGATTCTATTTCTCAATTAACTTTGTACAAAGCGTTATCGCGCTTACTTCAAAATCTGGCTAGATAATTATTAAGTTATGCGTAACAATTATTTCATTAGTATTGCAATAAATAACTGTACCAATTAAATATAGCGAATTGACAGTGGTCACTGAGATCAGATTGCGCACCATGTATGCGCAGGCTCCGCTAGAGACCTCTAGCGGCCACCAGGAGTGCATATCAAATCGCAAATTGATTCATTAGATTTGTGATTAACCCCGCGCTCCGATCCTCCTGTCCGATATGCAAAATGCAACACGATATCTCTGCTAGGATAAGATTCGATTTTACATATACATTTAAAGGGGGACCATAAATTAATTGTTAATATGGACATTCTTTAAATAAAGTCATAGTTTGTTTTGACTAAACGTGTTACGGAACATAGTCGCCAATATGTGCATATATAACATAATGCTTCAGCTTGTTTGAGCTATCACATTTTTTTTAAGCAATCTCATTATAGATCAACACGAGAGTTTTATTTTTCAAATCGATTGCTTACAATAAATATAGGAATAAAAATATTAAACCAAAAGCAATTCGTTGTTCAGGAGAAGAGTTAATTGAAGATGTATAAGCGTTTCTATTATAACTATATAATAGAAACAGGATTACGTGAAAGTTAAAACCAGGACTGTCCCGAGTATATCTTAATTCATAAACACTCATTCACACGGCGACCGCAAAAGCGAACGTTACCGCCGTAAGACTGTTGTAACCGAACGCGTGCTGTCCGAGCAACGCGACCCACATAACGTGTAACATGATGTTAAGTGCACGCCAGCGGTACATTTGTACACACATTACATATGTGTACACTATTACACATGTACACATTACACACTGACGGCTAAGTCCGATTTACAAAGGTCTTTACGATTGCTTACAAGCGCAAAACTTTGTCAGGTCATCTACCTCTCTTATCTGTATTGGAGTTCTTTTATGCATAATAAATATACTTATAATAGAAAGACAAGAGCTAGAGACAGAAGGAGATAGAAGAAAGAACCGAGTGCAAGAATAAAATAGATTATAAAGATCATATCTCATGGAAGTCGTGTAACAAGAAACAATAATTTCCTCGACGATTACCCATTAATTCTACACTTCTATTCTACTGTTATAAAGAGGTAAGATTTGTATTTTTGTATATTGAAATGATTTAAAAACTGCTGGGCCAATCTTAAAAATTCTTTCACCATTAGGCTACGACATCACTCAGTAACATATGAGGAATATTTTTTACTATTTATTAATTTCACGCGGATGAAGTCGCGAGCAGAAACAGTATTTTAAAATAATTTATGCTAATAAATAACTTATTCCCGCAAACCATATACGGTAAGATCTATAATCGCCGACAATTATAATGAACGTTATTGAATAAGACAATGCCACTGTTCAGAGTTAATTGACGCAATCGCAGAATCGTGATTAAAATTGTTACAGTTATGTGCTGAAATCGCAAAATGATTTATCATCGAGTTACCAGCTCACGCTATATTCATTTAATACAATTAATTGATAAAGAAAACGACGACAAATTACCGCTAAAAAGTTATACAATTTACTTTACTTAAAACGAAATAAATGATGAAAAAGTTTGAAGAAACTTTCATTATAAAGTCTTGTTCTTCTAACATATCGGTTCCAAATAATTTTCATAATAACATAAAAACGGTTACTGCATATTGGTCTATAATCAGCGTCTTCCAACTAAATCTAATCCTGTAGGCATGGCGTAGCAGGTATTCAACCACCAAGTAAATCTACCATCCGTCGTCTCAGTCATCACTCCCTTCTTGATGTCCCCTTTCACGCAATCCATCCATTTCTAGCTTTATCTCTATCGGTGTACTTCCACACTCATAACTAAAGTTTTTCTTAGAATTTAACGATATGAATTTAAATATTAAAACAATATCAAATGACTAAATCGTGATGTAACGAACGTTTCATTGATATTTTTAAGATCAAGGACATCGTTGTTTACGCGTGAGATGTATTAGAATTTACATTTACCTGTGACCAACATAACAACACTATTGCCTTTAAATGTTTAAATTTTGACTTGTGAACTAAATCACCTAATATATAATAATTTGTGAGGAAGGCTAAGACGGGTCACAGCAACAGCGGAATAAGCAGATTATTTAGAATTTCATGCCGTGATAACTAAAATCCATATTTATGGTATATTTTAGGTTGAATGAAATATTAAGACACAAAACTTGATACAAAATGAGACCTGATAAAAGGATTCAAAAGAAAAAAGGGACCTGTAAGAGCTGGCAAAATGGTAAACAGTAATAAATGCAGGTAAGGTAACAGTTAAAGTGCTTTCATTGACACCTTTAAATACTATTATCGTTAAGTGAATGCGAAACTATGACGTCATACTACACCAATAGTAATAACGGGTATTTCACGCGGGCCAATTTCCGAGACCACGTCCAAATAAACTCCACCGTTACAAAATATAATTGTACCCATTTCTGACACTCACGACGCTCAATGGACTGTTATTTGGTTTCCTACTCATCTATTATTTACTCTTAAGTAATAAATCTGTACTCATCGACTAGTTTAATGCTGATAGATTTTTGAAGGTTTTATTTTTTACATTTCAAGTCGCTCATCTAATCATGCGTCCATCAGTCATTTGTGTATTTTTTTAGATCCTTTTCTTCTTTCAACTTGATGGCTTCGATTTAAAATGAGTAAGGATTATCAAAATAAATAAAATATTCTCATTTAAAGACATTATCTTAAATCGATCAATACAAAATTCAGTAGATGCTTTGCTCTCTAAACTATATTTTGATTCAATTGTTATCCACGTTCTTTAATTTCCAAGTAAATTAAAATTGTAATTGTTATGTATCTATTAAGAGGAATGATACTTAACATCCTTATTCCTACAATTACAGTAATAACAGTGAGGCATTGGAAGCGAAACGTGAACGATAACTAAACGATAGTCCTTAGAACGGTACATTACTATCGGGATCTATTCGAATCGCTTATCACCAATCGCCACGATTGGAATTTAAAGTGGAGGATATCGACTCGCGAGGGAATCTCCTATACCGATCGAACACTAATGATACTGATTTGATATACGAGTAGCTTAGGTGTCTAACTTAATTAATACATAGCAATTTTATCAACACATCTCATAATGTACCCTTGTGCAATATAAACAACTTTCGATGATATGTGATAAGAAGAGTCTAGCATAAATTCTTTGTACAAACAAGCTTAATATTATATAAAATGATAGGTAGAGAACATCAAAACTAAGATATTTAAATTGAAATCTGTTATAATAAAACGTAAACACACACTTCTTTGTTGCCTAAGATGTCAGCAATTACAGCATATTTTTGAATAATCCTTTTTTTTATAAAAAGCCCTACACTTACGTCACGCTTTGGACAATATATTTTCAGGCCATTAAATCTTGTGGGAAATATTTTGGATAAAAACCCTAATGTGGGAAAGAGACCATAAATTGCTGCCAACATCAAGGAAACAAGATTGCCAAGGTTTGTCATGTCATTTTGACATTTGCAATTGATAATTTGACACATGTAAACAATAACATAAAATTTTCATAATTTTATGCGGATGAAGTCGCAAGGGAACAGCTATCCTTAATAATTACGTAATTATTAAACTATACAAAATTACAGTATTACTAGTGGCTTCAGAGGCACAGCAGCAAAATATTTTTAAAACAGTTCTTTACAATAATTGAAAACCAAACACGAAGACGCTTTAAAAGTAAATTTAGTTGCTCAATTCGTGTTAAAACATCTCCCCTTCCTTCCATCACTCATGTTTCACAAACAAAACAAACAAGACGTGCACGTTCTCGTCACGTCTAAAACGGCCATCGAACCCACCGGCATCGTACACCGGTGATCCGTGCTCACTGAACAGGTAACCGAATTTGGGACGAAATGAATATGCACATTTTCAATCACTGTTATAAAAGAATACATTACTTTAAAAATTTACATGCATTAACGCATACATTTCGTAAGACTGCGTTTTAAGCATCATTGCAAATATAAGAACAAGGAACCAATATACAAAGCATTCTGAATTTTGATGTTATCATGTATACATTTAACAGCTTAAAATCACTTCAGTCATCAGATATAATAGAAAATAAACAATTGAAAGTAATAAAAGTCTATTGAACAATTGTTCTACCACTATCTAAAGAATATAAATTAATCCTATAATGGTTTGATAAACTGATTACGCATAGACTGACCGTTAATCTGGAAGTCAAGATATAGAACGATGTCGACTTGAATTGATGGTAGCGGTACACGGACATTAAATTATTGCAAACAACAAAAGACGAATAGTTAAGCTAGCGATATCGAACAATGGATTTACTGCTATAGAAACAAAATTGTACAGATGCCGTCCAAATGAATCGAATGATTGACAAATAACAATGATCGAGGCATTATCATCATAGAATGAAATAATTTATAGCGCTAACGATATTGATGCAATAGGTATAAGGTACATTACTTCTAATAAACAGGAAAGAAATGTATTTTGTGCTTAAATTTAAAGCATTTGACACAAAAAAAGAAGAAATGATGTCAGATTTTATAAATAATTCCTACATAAATTGGTAAAACTAAACCAGAGCAGTAAAATGTGAAACCAGTTTTACCATAGCAATAAAATTTAACAAATTCTGCGGTGTTATAGTTTAGTTGACGCCTTTTCTATAGGTCAAAACGTACTAAGGAATGTAAATCAAAATGGAGGTCCCTTATCAACATATGGAATTGGAAATTTATTTAAAGGGAACAACTGCCTATGCAGGCTATTAACAAATTCAAAAACTTAATGTTCAAGATAGAAAATCTTACTTCTTACTAATACTATAAATGCAAAAGTTTAGATGGATGTCTGTTAGAGTTTGTAGCCTAAACGGTTGAACGGATCTCGATGAAATTTGGCATAGATGTAGGAGATAGTCTGGAAGGACACATAGGCTATTTACTTTTGTATTTTTAAATACCACGCAGACGGAGTCGCGGGCGAAAGCTAGTGGTCAATACTTTTATAGTTCATTTTATGCAACAGGCCATTTGGTAAATTTGTTACTTTATGATGGCCTTTAAAAACAAAAAAATGCTGACGATAAATGTTGCACAAATGCGAATATGTCAATCGCTTGTTTCCTCACGTGCCTGATCGCTGAATTCACGCGAACCATTTCGTCATATCTGAGCCTGTCATCGTGTTTCGACAATCGTGGCTCAAACATTCACTAGTGGTAACTCTCTAACTAAATCGATTAATTTTATATCAGTTTTATAAATCGATTTTCTTCATCACGATAATGTTTAATACAGTACAATTAAAAACAATGGGATGCAAAGAAACCGACCTGAACAAAATTTTATATTAAGGATATTTGAAAGTGTATAAGATATTTTAAACCTCAAATTTACGCAAGGAAATTGAAACCGTCGTATATTTCCTATCACTGCACCGCAATGTAACCTCAACCGCCTTTGTCTCCGTGCAAACTAACACCGAATATTCCCAACACTAACCACTAAACATCGAAACATGGAAACAAATACTATTAGCATGTCATTACTCTCAGAATATTACGTAACTAATCAGGTATAAAGTTTCATCCCAGTAAGGTACAGTCATTTATTTATATTTTTCGACTTTCTTATAGTGTGAAGAATAAGTGACGTGTAAAATATACCAGTAGCCAGTCTAGTTTGCTACATAAACTTGTTATAGTAAACAATAAGATTATTGTCTTCCGCTTTTTGAAACCAGCTCAACTACTACAGAGAACATTTTATACATTCGACAAAGTCCTAGTTACTTTAACACGCTACTATATCAAATCATTGACGAAATCAATTTCCAACATAGAATTTATAGTTCCAATTATAAATTTCCCTTCGCTGCTGTTCTGTAGAGCAATCGAGAATGTTACAGAAGCATTATCACTTAGTAACGGGGACACAGTCGGACCGTTAACTAGACATAACTCTGAAAATGATAACACACAATTGGATAGTTTTAATATGCGCGTTGAATTAAAATAATAAGTAAATAATGTAACTTCGGATTAGTTAATACCTACGATAACTGACAAGGTTCATAAAGATGAGTTTGCAGTAAGAAATGAAAAAGATGCGAAATTAATTCTACGTAGAAACATCAACGCAAGTACACAATTATTACAGCTAAACTTATAAGGGTTTCTGTAGTCAAGCTTATCATATCATAACCTAGCCTAGCAGACCGTCGCTTGCAAAATCGAGAATTCAAAATGTAACAGTTGTTATACTAACCATTAGTTGTAAAATACCTTATTAGCTGTGAACGTTTCGTGTTTGCTGAGAGATTAAGTTAATGCGATTTGTGAGTAGCGTGCGGAGCTCCGCTACGTGTGGTCCGAATCGATTTGGTAGTCAATGAGACAATTTAGCTAATACAGTACATTGTTAAATGGAACGATAGCTATACTAAATGTAATAGTACTTACCCAAATATCTAAAGACTTCTAAATATTTAAATGTCCTCTACCTTATATCATTATGAAATCGACAATGTGTCGGATAAGTTACTCTAATTACACGACTTAAAAATATACGATTAGAACATCTTGTAAATTAAAATAGTTTTTCTGCCACTCATCATCCATGTCTATCTATAAAATGTCCTTCTGCTTCTGTGGCCACTTGACAGAAACAACTTTAATACACACGTTTGAATTAATTAACTCATTTAAAACCAAATTAACATTGAAGATGTCTTACTATCAGATAATTTGTACTATGACATTTGAATAGATGTAAAGCAAAAAGTGTCCATTGAATCAGATTTCGCGGCTGAATTGTGTTTTATTTTTTTATACATTGTAAGCAGCTTAAGAGATAAGTTCGACTATAATTAGATTTGTATCAACATGTTAACACGACAACATGTAGTCAGTGTATTGTGGATGCACTAATTAATTCGTTCCTATCGAAAAGCAAAGGATTCAATAGATCGTATACTAATTGTATGGTATTTAGACATAGTCTTAGATGAAATCTATTAATGACCTTTTCAATACAAAAGACATTTATGCTATTATTGTTTCTCCATTTTTCTTACACAAAATGGAGTCGGGTTTCTATCTTCATAGCTTTTATGATTGGTTTGTTTTAGATTGCAAACAGAAGCATATATTTTCATGGTGTAACATTATCAAATCCCTTGCTAAGCAATTTACACTGCGCTATTGTGAAGTCTACAGTCCGCTCGCGACATCTGTAATTCAAGAGTTGCAAACTATTGATAAAATACAACAGGCTTGCAACAAGACACCGCTAACAAAAGCCCGCGGGCTCGTTGGTAACACCTACAAATAACAGTGGACGAACTGTTCCAGGCATCAATACCAATTTGCAAGCGTTTATGTGTTTACGACGTTTAACCAAACCAAATAGAGAACAAGCCATGATCCGGACATATAGATTTGACATTAGCTGTTCCACTTAGTTAAGTTCAAAACTACCTAATTTCAATAACAAAGACAAACACACGTATTATACAAAACAGTAAAAGCGATTTAATATCGCAATCTGACAATACCTGCCGCTGTCATAATTCATTACAAGTCGGTAATGGAGCAATCGGGAGCACCAAAAGGCTCATTTCCGTACATATCCTTATGTGGAACCGGAGCTGGCTATAAATCATCATAAAGCATGACAATATAATCAAATGAATTAATTCTGTCACTCGAAGAAGCGTGGGTCGCGGTACAATTTCTCAAGCTTTGAGCCCGCCGTCGGCACACCCTAATCTTTGCCCAACAGGGCATTCATCCATGTAGATTAAATGCCATAATGGGCCCATTATGTTCTAGAACATGTTTGCACAACAAATTTACATTCCAGACTCACCTAAAAGTCGCTGTTCTGTCTCATAATCGTACCGCCATCTTGGAATCTGAAAACAATAAATAGTCTAACGTTAATATTGTAAATTACCAGTAATTGGTATCGATTGAAATTCTGTACGAGATATGCAAGAGAGAAATAACTAAGATAACTGTAGAGTGCTACCGTAAGTTCCACTCCCACGCTCTTTTCCTTGATTTAATATGATCATATTTTACGATTTCGTTTAAAAGTACATTTTATTATACACTAACACTTTTACTATAATCAGCCGGTAAGTAAAAAAAATCCATTTACTACTCAAAATCATGCCACAGCTTTCATCGAATTCATTACCAAATCTACTTCTTAGTCTTTAACTCACCTCATAAGATATAACATTTATTTAAATACACTTTTAATATAATTTTAAACATGTAGTGCTCTAATATCAGTACTTATATTTTTTGTCGATTCAATCCGGATTAGTGGCATGTTTAGGATTAGTTACGCATATCCTGTCTTACTTATATCGCGTCTTTCTATAATTTACATTTACTCTGGAGTATAATAATATCATATTAATACAAATTTTCCAACGAATTATCAAATAATTTTCCTTTATGACACTCTTGTTCTTCTAATAGAATCTTGATAAAAACAGGAAATCAAGTCACAAGTAACCTGTTCAGTATTGTGATGACTCAAGAAACCAATGCTTATAAAATTTATAGCAACGATAGCAATAAAGCGTCAATAAATTCCGCTAACAATCACCGCACCGTACAAGCAATGAAAGGTATGAAAGGATAAAATCATAGCAGTCCACGTATTCGCGAGAATCCGATTCGAATGAAATATACAGAGCCGAGCTATTTGAACTCAAGACGGGTACATTAGATTACTATGGGAAGAGGAATGACTTTTTGCATTAGAACGCGCCTAGCCGGCTAGCCAAGTCCACAATAATTTATACGGAGCAAAAGCTTCGATGCAATCTGTTGCGGAGCCGCGATGCGGACACTTTTGTCGGTGCGTGTCTTTTTATGAATCACATCATTAGCTATACAAAGGCACTACACGTCAATGGAACGTTCGAATGTAAATGCCGTATTTTTGTATGCACCCTCACGTTCATCTCGATGTGTTTTGCAAAAGGCTTTCCGCAAAAACTTCAAGGGACGGATGCGAGGCTGATATTAACAAAAAAAGTAATGACGCAAAACGATCTGTTGACATGCATTAATCATTGAATAAATATAAATTTCCATTTTACTTTTCTCAGAATAGTTGAAGATGTAAGTAAGTTCTTAACAAAAAATAGTAACAATAAATTATTGCAGAGATAGAACGGCATTAAAACAACAAACAGAGAAATAATTGCGAAACAACAAAGCTACCACAATGGACATCTCGATCGTGGAAACGTGATCACAAATTACGTGACCGAAGTAAACTCAAGCCAAACAATGTCATACGTGAGCGGCCAAATTAAGCTTTAAAATTGTTTCATGTAAAACACATTCATTATCAGTCCTTGTTCTTATGAATCTGTGTACTGAAGTAAGATAACTGGATTGATAAACGACTGCTAAAGAACGACTAGAGAACCTATAGACTGATGCCCTAGTCCTTCGTCTGTGTGACGACTTTTAAAAGGCAGACATAAATCTACAGATTCATTAAACGTACGGGACTGAGAAGGCTATTTGCAGGAAATAATTAAATTTAACTGCAAATAATTTATCATTGAGTGATCGTTCAATTTTTAATAGATCCGGCCGATTTATCAAACGCTATCTTATTTTGTCATAATATTAAATCAAACTAATAAACATTAAATCATGTAATAACCAGTCACAATAGTCTATTTTCATAGAAAAACGTTGTTGAGAAATTGAAAAATAACTATCAAACACCCGAGTTGAGAATAGAGAAGACATTTGTGTTTTAAAGCATATGACTTTAAAAAAAATGAGATAAAGTTGGTATACGGAATAATTCTACATGTGGTAAAGAATGTAACAGAAAAATGATATCCACTAGCTAAGCACTCTTCCGTAACAAGATGTCATAATCTCACGGGAAAATTGTCGTTAGCAATTTATTGCAAATCCTAAGCCACTAAAACGCTTTCATCTGGAACCAATCGGTCAGGACAATGAAAGTGTTAACACCAAATCTATTACGTAACTGTCACAGTTCACTTGTTGTTTCGATCACGCACATTTGCCTCATTGTCTGTGCTTTGGAAATTTTCACCGTGGCAAAATCGTTCAATTCGAGCGACAAATCGCGTCACTAATTCGTTTAGTGTTTAAAAGGATGAACTTGTCTATGTTGAAAGCAATTGCTTACATACACAAATATTTTTAGCATAAACAAATTTAGCTCAGTAGCTCCAAACCCAAGCCTTACATTGATTTGATAAAAAAAAAGTTCCTTACAAGTAAACGAATATGGCACCTTAATCCATAAAAATAATGTATGTAAAAGCGGAGGGAAGAGTAATTCAAATACTCACATCTAAACTAAATTCTATCATCAATAAAAGATCAGACAAAAATAACAAAAATAAAAACAAATGGTATATTAGAAGAATAATTTCTTGAGCGGAACGAATATTTCTACAATCTAAATGTTAAAGGCTGAGAGTTATAGTTTAATTACATTTAATTCAAAGTGTTATTTGTGGAGCAACTTCGTGTGAGAGAAGGAAGCAAATGAAGGCGCATGCGCATGATGAATGTGTGACGTGAGACAGGCTCGTGGCCGCGTAATTTCAAAGCTCGGAAACGTAAACGCAACCTCACGACCGCGATTGCGTTATTAATGCTCTCATTCAAATGTTAACTTGATTAAAGTAAATATGAATATAATTGGAGTATGAATTTCTCACCTTTATTTTGCTGTATTGCCACAAAGAAACTAGACCTTTGATTTTAAATTCTCTATCGTCTGTAATTCGTTCTCTCTAATTAAGACGCCATGTTTAGACATAAAATTGATACCGAATTTTTGTTCGCTCGTCATTCCTCTTCAAATTTTACATCATCCTAAAGTAAAATATCTCAGCAAACAGTTAACGTCGCTTGTGATCTACATCAGGAATCGCGCTATTGGATCACAAATATCAGATTATTGTTGTGCCATAAATATTAATAGCCCGGATAGAAAATACATTAGCAGCACCACTTCCTATGATAGAAACAATGCTTCAACTAAAACCATTAAAGGTATTTATTCCCTACCATTTCCCCGTGTTCTGCGGTAAACCGAGCCCGTAGTTTTCAGAGCGTCTCGTTCCCACAGATATCTAAGATCTAGATAACTACGCAGTCATTTAAAATGACACTCTATTCCTAACACATAAAACAACAACTTCATTAACCAGCTACTGTTCGGTTACAAAATATATGATAAGAGAGCAAAATGAACATTATATCCCGAGCGAAGGAAATTATTTTGATTTACGACTTTATTTGTCGCTTACGACGTTTTGTGTTAAATTGCTGTGGTCAACTCACTATAGTACGCAACTCGAGCTTGTCGCGTAATTTTGTGTTGAGACACAGGCGACAATAACAAATCGAAGGAAAACTATTCGTTATTTTATAACCACAGACAACATCGAGTAAAACAAAAACCTTAAATGTTACACAAATCTAGTCATATTGAAATAGGAGAAATTGGAAAACGACTTGAATCTAAACGAGAAACTATAAAAAGGTGCTACTGTATTACATTTTGATAAAAAATGATTGAAAGTCAAAAATAATGTAA
Source organism: Papilio polytes (assembly GCF_000836215.1). Lineage (NCBI taxonomy): Eukaryota > Metazoa > Arthropoda > Insecta > Lepidoptera > Papilionidae > Papilio > Papilio polytes. The sequence goes on along the minus strand of NW_013526915.1, from coordinate 1,195,588 downwards.
CAAATATCTTAGCATCATCTATGAGACCAAATAATGTCTCTAGTACCAGGTAAGTACAAGGTATACAACTTCTAAATTCTTATTGTTAACATATTACGTAAAAGACCGTGAGAAAGGGGAATTCGTAGACTTGCGTGAAAACTTTTGGTTAGACACATGTAGGTCTTGTAACGTGGAAACTGCGTAAAACGAAGTCAATGTACTCCAAATAGATTGGCAATGTGGTCCAAATTGATATCACGATTTGATTTATAATTTGAGGTTTTGTGAAATAGAAAAACGTCAAATTCAAGATTAAAACATATAATACAAGTATAAGTATGATAAAACTTTGTAAATAAGGCTGGGGATCATGATAACTCCGGTAGTCAAAAAATTTTTTTGTAATTTGCAGTAAATGTTACTGTTCAAACAAAATAACATGCTTTTCTTAGAACATTATATTTCCATTAATATGACATACAAAGAAAGTGATAAAACATAGACAATAACGGCGTTGTGACTTATGACGAACGCCAAAAACCCATAGATGGGAGTCATTAAGTACGTTTGTCAATAAGAAAGCAAGTGTGCCGGTCCGTTACACGCACAAAAAGTTGTTGTGGGTCATCGGCACAGACGAGCGCGTCGCGTCGTGGTCGTGGTCGCATCTCCGGCGTTCTTAACCGCGCCTTAACTTTTTAATTGCTATCAAAATCAAGATGGCTGCCATTATATTATTAACAGCCAGATGTTTTAATCTCATGGTAATAAGTTTTATAATGTTGTTAGTTATAATCTTGATTGAATTCATAGTTTGTTAATTTTTCAATAATTAATTAACTGTACCTTTGACTATAGTTTTAAAAGTAAGGTCCGTGAAAATTGTGGTTGATACATGAATAGAATATATTATTGATGCTATGAAATAACTTTTACAGATTCAATAAGATACAGATATTTAAATGTTTATACAATATTTAAATTATCTTATCCCTCAATGTCATATCGATGAATATGACAAATGAAAGACGAATACGAGAATAGGCTGATAGAATTCGAAAATAACATTTCAGAAATTCCATTTCAAGTGAACATAGAGGAGACGTAGACAAATATTTAAGTCTGTTTAATTCAAGACATAACAAATACATCGGAATGTTAAACTATTGCTGGAATCTGAGCTGAATATATTACACGAAGAAACTGTTTGCATCGTTGTTGTATTAGGCGGTCTATTTAAATCTGGCAAGGGGAATGAACCTGGTACAATACTCGAATTAACATATAAATATAGCGCCTTATTGTTGTTAATACCAGAGAAAATTTCTTTATTGTGCAAAGTTTTGGTATGAATCGCTTAATACTTTGCCACAAAACAACAATGCTACAAAACAACAAAAAAAGAAACACTCTGTTAGTTAACTCCTGTGTCTGTTTGTTACATTAATATTCTATTCAAATAAGTAATCATAGTTACAATATTATTGGTTGACCAAAATCATGTTCTTGGTATAATTGGATCAAACTTTCAACTTCGTGAAATACACATTCAGGTAACGGTCTAATATCACGAATCTGACATTACCCAACATAACCACAAAGTCCATACCACTCCTAGTCAATTTAGTAAAGAACAATATGAAGCTTGCCAATTCCAAAGTCCATTAAGGAACACATTAATCATACATCAAGTATTTAACAAATGACCGGGGAATAGACAATAAAGCTGTGAGCAGTTTGACAGTAATAAATAACGTATATAAGTAAATAATGAGTGTTGCAAACGCAACAAATCCGTCGTACTAGCCGCACCGCTCCGTTCCGTGAAATGCACTAGGCCCGTCCAGACCGGTCCAAGGGCTGCTGTGTAAAGGACTGCGTAACAGATTATAAAGTAAAATTTTAGCTCACTGACATGCGTCAACATTTTCAAAATGCAGTATAAAAGAAACTTGTTTTAAAAATCAATGTGAAAAAGATTACGGTGAATCAAAAGACGACGTGCTGAATCAATTACCAATAAAGAGAAAACAAACACAAATGAAATTCAAATAGCCTTTATTTAAATATATTAACACTACAACTTAAAGATAACAGGAAGCATCACTTGTAGAAGTGCCTGATTAACTATACGACCGTGTGTTAGCTAATAATAAGCCGTACGTTGATTCAAATATGCAAATTGAAGCATTTAAAGATGAGTACCGTCTGGAACGGGTTGGAAAGGCAATAGTAGCGCCTAGTAAAGTAGATCCTATACTCTTAAATAATGCTCACCGTCAATTAAAACCAGTTATGCGATAAGTAATGCATCTTTTAATTTGTAACGCATCTCTGGGTGGTAAATTGGATAGCTGGAATGTTTATCGTTAATCGAGAAATTTAGTACGGTTATTATATATCCTTTGAATTATTAACTGTTAGGACTATAATATCAATATAAATGCAATGTTAAAGGAATTATTGTTCTGAGTAAAATACACTAACAGTATTCCATTCCTAGTTAATATACGGGAAATAGAAGCAATAGTCTAATCAATTTTATTTATCAACAATTATTTGAATACCTAAGACAGGAGTGTATTTACAATCGCATGACTGGAGCACATTACCTTTAGGTGCATAAAACACAAGTAACAGCTTTTGAAACTATTACAAAATATTAGCAAGAGATTACAATTTTACCTTTTGTCTTGTTTCCTAGGTTAGAGGTTTTTTCTTAGAAATGTAGGATAAGGAGGTTAGATATGTTTTCTTTTTAATATTTGTACAATTTCATCTTTTGACGTTTGTTTTTAAATCAGTTTGGAGTCAGAAAAAAGAGGAACGACGATCGAGCCACCACATAGATGTGAGAAATGTCCCATTAATAGAGAAGCCAATTGCAGTTTTGCTTAAATAAAAAAAATGAATTATTTCTGAATTGTCTTATCGTAAATGGTATGAAAATATTATCGTCAAATTATAACACTTCAAAAATAATAAACTTCCCGCTTTGATAATTGGTATTTCAGAAGTTTATAACTTGAACCAGAGTGGAGCGTTGAGTACTGTTAGAAGCCGTTGGGTGGCCCGTCTCCTACATGCGGTGTCAGTGCAGACGCGGTGATTGAAGACTACCGGCCTAGACGCTGAACCAAGACGGACATCATCCTGTTCAATGTATTTGCAAAACTATCCTTACAAACTAACTATAATAGACTTACGAATACTTTTCTAAGTATTGAATTAATCTGCACTATGATGGGTAAAAATAAGTCTACTGAAGTCTAGACAGTCTCGAATAAGTCCTGTCATATCACAAACAATTAAATACCAGAAAATGTTGATTGTGATCACATCTTAACAGAAATGAAACAGCTGTTTCCCTTAACATAGTACAAAAAGTATAATACAGTTAGATACTAAGACGATAATAAATCGTACATTACAAAGTCTAAAACCGTTTCTACAACGTATTAATAACGAGCATTCTCACCACAATCGTACAGAGCAAAAACTGAACCCACCCACTGTTATGAGGCTCAGTTATAAACCAGCAAAAAGATAGATCTTTCTAATAGCTTCCTCGTAATGTCGTTACTTCAACAAAGAATACTAATCATTTAACATTCCTCAGATAGAACACAGGTGGTAATGTACTGCATACAACTGAATTTACCTGAATCCATCAGATAATTGATGCAAAGAGAGAGAGAGATACAGATAATTACGAAGGTGGGAGGGTACACCAGTAAAGGTAGATCTAGGAAGAGATAGATAGATTGCGTGAAAGGTGACATGATCAAGAAGTGAGTGATGACTGAGATGACGGATCATAGAGTTATTTGGAGGACGAAAATCAGGCGCGCTGATCCTACGGAAATAGGACAAGGTAAGGGAGATGAGAATGGATAGAAGGAGAGAGAAAGTAAAGCGAAGTTACTCTCTTTGAATAAACCTTATGTGAACTTTAACATAATATCCAAACATACTTCTAAGAATTCTAAAAGAAAAAATACTTTATGTTATTGGTGATAGAATTTAAAACTGAAAGCAAAGGATGAAAGTGAACAGATAATGGAATTTGGATCAATCGAGATTCAGAGGCTATTGAAAAAACAACATTTTATATTCAGGTATAAGGCGTAAAAATAATAAGGAAACTGACTTACATTTCATATCGTTGGTGTAAATGTGTTAATAAAAAGAATAAATACATTGCGCCATTATATCCTGTTGATGTTGGTTCTTTAAATAAACGGCAGAATTTACTTTCTCTTTTTTATGATGGGCATTTACGAGTCAATTCTTAAAAAGGTTTGTCATGAAAGAATATAAGCTAGTTACAATAATATTTCGAATCGATTTAGGTAATACTTTCAGCCATCGAATCTGATATTACTCTCTTAAGCATATCCTCATTCACACAATAGACTAGCCATACATAGCCTGGTAAATTTAAATATGAATATTATGACTTACAATATAGGGTTATTCGAACAATTACAAAACCG